>NW_025796915.1:7755971-8055971 GCF_021613505.1 Equus quagga | reverse complement strand
ATATGAACGAGAGTAATTATGTTGTTCAACAGGAAGTACTGAGTTCTTATTCACAATTTAAATATGACCTTTAATAATGTAAGGTCATAGCTAATGAGACAATAAAACTGGCACTTTTTATTTAATTGCAAAAAGCACTCTGCCTACAATACCTATTGATATTGCTTGAATATTCTCTTGTATTTATCTTTCTCAGAATATAGTCCCTCCCTCTGTAGTTGGAATAGTGTTCACACACACACACACATATACATACACGTTTGTGAAATTTTACATATCTGAAAAGGAAATTAAATTGAAATGTCTTCTTATTGAATGATGAAGACCACCCCCAATTTCCTCTCTCCCAATTTCCCTACTCTGCCCTGAGAACACTGGAAGCCAATTTTGTACTGCCAAAGCAGATAAGAGGATTCCTCTCTGTCAAAAGTGATTAAATAAAAGGAATCTTCAAAATACCTAGGTTCCTGCCTGATCATCCTAGAATGAGGAGCCCTAGTCTACTCACTCACACAGATCATCTGATCATCTTTTTAGTGTCTTACTCTTGGATATAAATGTACAGCTAAGGGTTCCCTCTCATTTGAGGAAAACATCAAGCCTGAAAGCAGAGACCAAAGCAAATAGCAAAAGAGAACTCAGAAGTTACGGAGACAGTGGCAGGCAACAGAAGAAAACACCAACAACCTCAAACACTCAGTTTATTTACATCCTCGGAGAGGAAGGAAGGTACTACATTCGTGAAAAACAAGAACACGATGTAGGGGAAGAAGAAAAGAAAAAAAGAAATATGCAGCAAACAGAAAAGAGTTCATGGAACTTAATACCTATTCTCCTCAAACTGTTCCAGAAAATTGAGAAAGATGGAGAACTCCCTAACACATTCTATGAAGCCAACATCACTCTGATCCCCAAACCTGACAAGGACAACACAAAGAAGGAGAACTACAGGCCAATATCACTGATGAACATAGATGCAAAAATCCTCAACAAAATTTTGGCAAACCGATTACAGCAATACATCAAAAAGATTATACACCATGATCAAGTGGGATTTATACCAGGGACACAGGGATGGTTCAACATCCGCAAGTCAATCAGCGTGATACACTACATCAACAAAATGAAAAACAAAAACCACATGATCATCTCAATAGACGCAGAGAAAGCATTCGACAAGATCCAACACCCATTTATGATAAAAACCCTCAGTAAAATGGGTATAGAAGGAAAGTACCTCAACATAATAAAGGCCATATATGATAGACCCACAGCCAACATCATACTCAATGGACAAAAGCTGAAAGCCATCCCTCTGAGGACAGGAACAAGACAAGGGTGCCCACTTTCACCACTCCTATTCAACATAGTACTGGAGGTGCTGGCCAGAGCAATTCGGCAGGAAAAAAAAATAAAAGGAATCCAAATAGGTAACGAAGAAGTAAAACTCGCGCTGTTTGCAGACGACATGATCTTATACATAGAAAACCCCAAAGAATCCACAGAAAAACTATTAGAAATAATCAACAACTACAGCAAAGTAGCAGGGTATAAAATTAACGTGCATAAATCAGTAGCATTTCTATACACTAACAATAAACTAACAGAAAAAGAACTCAAGAACTCTATCCCATTCACCATCGCAGCGAAAAGAATAAAATACCTTGGGATAAACTTAACCAAGGAAGTGAAGGATCTATACAATGAAAACTACAAGACTTTCTTGAAAGAAATTGACGATGACATAAAGAGATGGAAAGACATTCCTTGCACATGGATTGGAAGAATAAACATAGTTAAAATATCCATACTACCTAAAGCAATATACAGATTCAATGCTATCCCAATCAGAATCCCCAGAACATTCTTCACAGAAATTGAACAAACAATCCTAAAATTCATATGGGGGAACAAAAGACCACGAATTGCTAAAGCAATCTTGAGCAAGAAAAACAAAGCCGGCCCGATTTCAAAACATACTGCAAAGCTACAGTGATCAAAACAGCATGGTACTGGTACAAAAACAGGTCCACAGATCAATGGAACAGAATTGAAAGCCCAGAGATAAAACCACACATCTATGGACAGCTAATCTTCGACAAAGGAGCAGAGGGCCTACAATGGAGAAAAGAAAGTCTCTTCAACAAATGGTGCTGGGAAAACTGGACAGCCACATGCAAAAGATTGAAAATCGACCATTCTTTTTCACCACACACCAAAATAAACTCAAAATGGATCAAAGACCTAAAGATTAGGCCTGAGACAATAAGTCTTTTGGAAGAGAATATAGTCAGTACACTCTTTGACATCAGTTTCAAAAGAATCTTTTCGGACACTGTAACTCCTCAGTTGAGGGAAACAATAGAATAAACAAATGGGACTTCATCAGACTAAAGAGCTTCTTCAAGGCAAGGGAAAACAGAATTGAAACAAAAAAACAGCTCACTAATTGGGAAAAAATATTTACAAGCCACTTATCCGACAAAGGGTTAATCTCCATAATATACAAAGAACTCACACTGCTTAACAACAAAAAAACAAACAACCCGATCAAAAAATGGGCAGAGGACATGAACAGACATTTCTCAAAAGAAGAAATGAATATGGCCAATAGACACATGAAAAGATGTTCATCATCGCTAATCATCAGGGAAATGCAAATCAAAACTACACTAAGATATCACCTTACCCCCGTTAGATTGGCAAAAACACCCAAAACCAAGAACGACAAATGTTGGAGAGGTTGTGGAGAAAGAGGAACCCTCATACACTGTTGGTGGGAATGCAAACTGGTACAGCCACTATGGAAAACAGTATGGAGATTTCTCAAAAAGTTAAAAATAGAAATACCCTATGACCCAGCCATCCCATTACTGGGTATCTATCCTAAGAACCTGATATCAGATATCTCAAGAGTCCGTTGCACCCCTATGTTCATCGCAGCATTATTTACAATAGCCAAGACGTGGAACCAGCCTACATGCCCAGAAACTGATGATTGGATAAAGAAGATGTGGTATATATACACAATGGAATACTACTCAGCCATAAAAAAAGACGAAATTGGCCCATTCACAACAATGTGGATGGACCTCGAGGGCATTATGTTAAGCGAAATAAGTCAGTCAGAGAAAGACGAACTCTATATGACTCCACTCATAGGTGGAAATTAGTATATTGAGAAGGAGATCCGATCGGGGGTTACCAGGGAAAAGGGGGGGGTGGGGGGAGGGTACGGAGGGGGAAGAGGTGTACCCACAACATGACTAACAAAAATGTACAACTGAAATTTCACAAGCTTGTAATCCATCATAACATTAATAAAAAAAAAAAAAAAAGTTCATGGAAATTAAAATTTTAATAGAAAAGTTAGAAGATAAAGTTGAGGAAATCTCTCAGAAAGTGGAGCTAAAAGACAAAGAGATGTAATATGCAAGAGGAAAAAGAAAATAAAGGAAAGTTAGAGAATGAGTCTAGGAAGGCCAGTATCTAAATAATAGGCATACAAGAAAGAAAATAAAAAAAAGTCAAAGGAAGGTTATTGTAAGAAAACTTCCCAGGACTGAAGGACCTGCATCTCTAAATTCAAAAGACTCAGCAATAATCAGTTTATATAATTAAAAAAAAACCCAAACCAACCAAACAAACAAAATCTACCCAACCCCAAGACACAGCATTGTAAAATTTCAGAACGTGTAAAGAGAAGCTTCTCTAAGCTTCCTGAGGGAGATATACAGATGACTATGAAGAATTGGGGATCAGAATGGTGCCAGGCTTAAGAGCAACACTGGAAGCCGGAAGACGATGAGGAAAGGCCCTCAAAATTCTGATAGAACATGCTTTCCTGTCTAGAATTCTGTACTGAGCCAACCTCAATTGTTAAGTACAGTTAAATGAAGGTATTTTTAGACAACACAAGGAATTAAAAAATGTATCTCCTATGCTCCCTTCTAAGGAAGTTACTAGATGAAATATCCTACTAAAAAGAGAAAATCAAGAAGAAGTGAGATCAAGGAAACAGAGGATCCAATATGGAGAAGAGACAAGAGAATTCCCAGGATAAGTTAAAGGGAGATTCCATGACCATAGTTATGTACCAGGCCTAGAGAGCAAGCAGTCCAAATTGGAACCTGATGGAGGGTTACAGAAAGAAATCAAAACAAATTTACCTGATGTATTTGAATATGCTGAATGGAAGTTACACTTTTAGCACAGTTTGCAGATGAATTAGCAGTAGTTACATAGAGAACTAAGCAAATGCAAAAATGGTGCCGTTATTGACTATAAGGAAGGCAAACTCATACAAAAAAGGAAGAGTAATCACGATGTGCTTTTGGCTCAGCTGTGAATATTATTTATAGCCATAGTAATAACATAAACAACAATTGATTTAACCAAAAATTATGATGGGAAGATGGGGGTAGAAGAGATGTAACAGAGCTAAACCATTATCTTTTATAATAGAAAGTAATTTTTTCCTACAAGTAAAAATTAAAAAATAGTCAAATCAGCCTACTATACATAGAATATAGTGAAAAATGCTAGAAGAAATAGCTAAAACAGACTTGAAAGTTCTTGCCTCAGGGATATGAAAAATGGGGGCAGGGCAAGGGACATCTGTTTTTCTTGTAAAACTGTTTGACTTTTTAAACTGTGCATGTCTGTCTGATTAAAAAAAATTAATTTAAAAAAGATGCCCCTCAGAATGCTTTCTGTACAGAATATATACATTTCTCAGGCATTTTAAATTCCCTCAGATTCTGAGAACTGTATCATTTGGGGATATAGAGTCAGCAGAATAGTAGTGATTTCTGGTAGCAGCAGTGGTTGATGTTATTCTTAGTTATAAATATTCATTTTGTTGTAGTGCTAACAAATGGGGATTTTTAGACACATGACAGATCAAAATATATTGCATTTCAACATCTCAGATGTAAGTGTTTAGTTTTCCTCTGTGTTGTCAACACTTTACATTGTGAATTGACTGCTCATGCTTCTTGGAAGCTTTTCGGTTGAGTGCTGCTTCAGATGTTTGTGTTTCCCATCACCTTTTATTTAGTTTTTAAAAATACTACATGCTTATTACAGTCCTTAGGAGATTACAGCAGCTACACCAATAATAGCAATAGATAGCACCTCATCTTTCACTATAACTGATTGTAAGGTTAATATGAATCTGGATGCATTCTTTTCCTATCTTAACCACGAATTTTTTTAAAAGCCAGAGTGTTAAAGTTTGAAATGGAGATTGAGTGTTAAATAAATTAATCTTTGAAAAGGTTTTTCTGTTTCCTAATTAAAAGTTATGTGATTTGTTTCCTCTAAAACACAGTATCATAGTGTAAAAGCGCAACATTTGGAGCAGAATAGTAGTATAACATTCAACAAATTTTTTAACCTTCCTAGGCCTGAGTTTTCCCATCTGTAAAATGAGGACAATACCTGCCTCATAATTGTGATGATTAAGTAGCCATCCTGTGAAAACAAAAATAAGAATTATCCTTATGTCATTAACTTTTTTCCTTTGACTATCAGGCAGGAGATTTTATTTTATGTGAATTGTCAATGTGTTTTCCCCTAAAAATAGAAGAATAATACATCTGTGCTGCATTTAAATCCTTATACCCATCGAATAAGGACAAAAGCTGTCATCAATGAAGAGTTTATTGTAATCACTGAATTTTGGTTTTTGTTTGTGTTTGACTTAGGAAAAGGGAGTCGAATTGAAATGGAAAGACGATCTTCTCTTTCTAAAATTTATATTGTTTTTCCTGTAAAATGAAGTACATTTGACCAATGCCAACTTAAATTTATTTTTAACCCCTAATCTTTGAAGCATAATTCATATTATTTCTCTGAAAGCAGAAGCTTACTTATCAATATAGTGCTTTTCTGTTGAAGTCGCTGTTCCTTTTAAAATTAGTAATAAAAATCTTTAAAACTATTTTGTACTCTTAGGATATTTTGGATAGTAGGGAGAAATTGATAACGTGCTGACAGTATAGTTAGTAATTATAATAATCTCTGATAACATTATCTAAAAAGAGAAACATTTATAGGATTTAGGGTAGAATTTGTTTTTAAGGCCTACATTATATCTTTGCATACCTTCTAGAGTTTGGGAGCTCATTTGGATTTATATTATAGTTATGTGTATAACTTATCACTGTAGATTCCACCCCACCCTTTCTTCTAGTGTGACTTACTTGTTTATTTTCTTTATTGATTCATTCATTGTCCAGGCATTTGATGAGTTTCTGCTGTTGTCAGGCCCCAGTGTTAGATGCTAAGGGTAACATGTCGTTGTGCCCTAGAGGACCTCAATGTGGTCATGGAATCACTTATATAAACAGAAGATTATAATTCAGCAAGATAAGTGGTAAGATAAAGATATGACAAATGGCCAGTAAAAAATAGTGAGGAGAGACTCGTTGGTTCTGCCAGGCCTAATGGGCAAAGGCTGACAAAAGCTGGACTTTGAAGAAACAAAGCATTTTCCAGCCACATAACTAGGGGAAGGGCTCATTTTTCTTTGATTAACCAGCTATATTGCTTATAAAGCTCTTTATACTTTTTCTCACTATTTTATTTTTTACTTAATTGCATGTTTTGCAATCCGCAAAGAACTTCTAGATGATCAGCTAGGGGAAAGTGTCATCTCAGGAGTCATGGTGGATTAGGGAAGGCAGCTTGGCTTTTGTGTATTGGTATTTGGTATGAGACGATGGGATAAAACAGTTGGGGAAATAGAGAGCAAATGGTAAGCTTACCACTGTCTTCCATCCTAACACCTCCCTGTCAGTGGTGGTGAAGTCAGGATTTTTTGCTGTTAGGAGCCGTGTGATCCTGGGTAAGCCATTTCTTTGGATTCCATTTTCCTCCACTTTAAAATGAGTGATTTGGTATAGATGGGCATTTCTTGTTGGTAGTCTCCTGATAGTTGGGACAGAGGAGAAACTGACCAAATAAGTTTGGGAACACAGAGTTAAACAAAGTTAAATAGATTTCTTTCCTACAGCCTCATGCATTGTGGCATGTGGATTGAATTCCTGGACTTTTTAGCCTGGCCTTGCCAGTAGAGTGAGTCAATAGTATGTTTCCAGCTCCGTCCTTTTCCTAATGGTTTAGTGGAAAGAGCATGGACTTTAGAATCATACATATCTGGGTTTGAATCCTGACTGCTACTTAGTAGCTTTGTGGCCATAGGTAAGTTATTTAACCTTTCTTAACTAGTTTCTTCATATGTAAAGCAAGAAGGATAACTCCTTGTGGAGTTGTAAAGATTTAGTGACAACTCAAGAAAATATCAAATGTATCTGGTATATAATGGATCAAAAAAGGTATAGTTTAAGTCTTATAAATTCCAGAATTAGAATAGAATGCAATACCTGATAATATGTTATTTGTACCCTACCTACACCTGGTGTTTGAGGTGGGCTGTTCATATGTTTCATATATACTTGTATAATTTTCCCCCAAGAAAACAAATGTTCTTGAGGGCTCATCGTTATCTTTTGCCATTCACATCGCACTTAGCACTCTCCTGGAGACTCAGTAAGTGCTTGATAAATACCTGACAATTTCATCAAAACAGTGGAGTGAGATGAGATGTGGTCCTACCTGGTGTATACTTGATCTTTCATCTTTACACTCTGGGGAGAAGTCAGTAATTTATAAATATCAATTTTAAGTTTCTTTGGTTGTTTATGTTAAATAATTAAATTTTAAGTTTGAAATAACTAGATTTGACTGTAAATGAGCTGGCCTTTAAGCAAATCATAAGGAGAAAGCGTTTTAATAAAGTATTGTTTATTATTGTAAATTATGTTATTGGAATACTAATGTTTTACATTTTGTTTTGTCTCCAAGCAAATGGTTATGAGCCTTAGAGTTTCTGAACTCCAAGTACTGTTGGGCTACGCTGGGAGAAACAAGCACGGACGCAAACACGAACTTCTCACAAAAGCCCTGCATTTGCTAAAGGCTGGCTGCAGTCCTGCTGTACAAATGAAAATTAAAGAACTCTATAGGCGGAGGTTCCCCCAGAAAATCATGACGCCCGCGGACTTGTCCATCCCCAACGTACATTCAAGTCCTATGCCAGCAACTTTGTCTCCATCTACCATTCCACAACTCACTTATGATGGTCACCCTGCATCATCACCGTTACTCCCTGTTTCTCTTCTGGGACCTAAACATGAACTGGAACTCCCACATCTTACATCAGCTCTTCACCCAGTCCATCCGGATATAAAACTTCAAAAATTACCATTTTATGATTTACTGGATGAACTGATAAAACCCACCAGTCTAGGTAAGATTATTCTGTAATGGTTATTTTGTTACTTTTGGGGGATACATTTTCATTTTAGAGTTTGAATTTGACCCAGTTTTTTATTCATAATGAAATTTACATTTGGTAGTAGCATCCAGATGATAATAAGGAACTTTCAGTTTTAGACAAAATCAAATATATAAAAGCTGTCCTTAGACAAAGAAAAAAAGTATAGTCAAGTTTCCAGTGATGATTGCTGACACAGTAAATATTAAAAAGTTTCCAAGAATATAAACTTTTAAAGTATAATATTTTAGATTGTTGATTGATATTTTACAATAACTCTTACAAATTAAAAACTTAAAACCCACTAATTACTACTAGCCTCTGAATTAAGTTCTTAATTTTCAAGTGTTGATGACATCTGAAACAAGTGACTGACTAGTTTTGATTATTTAAGTGAGTAAATGGTTTTAATTATTATAAATGGAGATTTGAGCTTTGATGTGTAGTATTTCAGTTTCACCTGACTTTTTTAAGTGGATGTATGGGCTTTGTAGGTGCACACATGATCATAGTTATATAATACCAATACTTGAAGTTTCATTTTCTGTATTTTCCCATCATTTGATTAGTGTCTAGCATATTAATGGAATTCAATGTGTTAATCAACTTGTAATTTTAATTGCTATAGTGCTGCCTTACTTTATTTAATGTAGAATAAAACTGACCCTATTGTGATCTCTGATGCCTTTGATGTAATATATTTAACGTGTCAGACTTCCAGATGTTGATTGTTACAAATCAGTGGTTGACAGACTGGCGGTTGAGGCAAATCCAGCCTACGGTGTACTTTTTGTGGATCTGAGCTGAGAATGTTTTTTGATATTCCTAAAGGATTGGAAAACAAAAGTGAAAACAAAAACAAAGAATATGTGACAGAGACTGTATCTCTCTGCAAAACCTAAGATATTTACTGTCTGGCCCTTATAGAAAAAGTTTACTGACCCCTGTTACAAATCATTAAACATTTCAGTTTGGGGGATTGGTCAGTGTTGAATTTGGGAATATTTACTGAAATTCTTTGGACTGGTAAATATTTGAAATACTTGTTTTAAATTTTTTTCTTTTCCTTTTTTTTTTTTTTTTTTGGTGAGGAAGATTGGCCTTGAGTTAACATCTGTTGCCAGTCTTCCTCTTTTTGCTTGAGGAAGATTGTCACTGAGGTAACATCTGTGCCAATTTTCTTCTGTTTCATATGGGATGATGCCACAGTGTGGCTTGATAAGTAGTGTGCAGGTCTGCACCTGGGATCCCAACCTGTGAACCCTGGGCCCCTGAAGCGGAGTGTGTGAACTTAACCTCTATGCCACCAGGCCGGCCCCCATATTTTCTATTTTTAATTGAAGGCCATATATACACACACACATATGTATATGTGTACATATGTGAGCATGTATATTTATATTCTAGCTTGTTTCTTATTAAAGACTGCATACTATTTCATGATTTAAATAACTCCTCTATTAAAGGACAGAGTTTTCTAGTTTTTTGCTGCCAAAGACATGCTGCAGTGAATGTCATCTGAAATTTAAAAGGAAAAAATATTGGTTGCTTTTATCTGATTCAATTTCTATCTCTCAAATTTTCTTCTGGCCTTAATAATTAACATATCTGACTGTTTTCATTTTTGCTAATATAAATTTCAAGTACTAGTGTGAATAGATGATGTTTACATATGTATCTAAGTTTTGTTATGAAGAGTAGAAATGCAAACTGGACACATTATGATTATATTGGGTAATATTTTAAATAAATTAAAGTTAAGAGAATCTTAAGTTGATTATTTTTTACTGAAGTACTTTGCTTGAATACATATGTTCATTTCTAATGGTCTACACTAGGTGTCTTTTCATGCCTTTGTAGCTTAACTTTATATGTCATAATTTGCATCTCATATCTTATTGCTTTAATACTTCAGGGTACTTTTATCCTTGTGAACTTTTTGATGTGTAATAGTAATGGGTCAATATATCTGATTTTCCCCTAAAAAGATATTAAAAGAAGATGGTTCATAAGAAATTACGTTGTTAAAGCTGCAGTTTTTGATATTTTTACAAATATCATTTATTTCCCCCCGATGACTGTTTTTAAAGAATAGGCAGTAAATTTTAAATAATTTTTCCATCTTTTCTCTTCATCTGAAAACTTATAGAATGCTTCAATGGAGTGTTTTTGTGTTACAATTTAGAAACAGTGTAATAGAGTTTTGCCTGTTCTTTGATAACCAGTAAGTAAACCCTTGGATTTACAAGATTGGCTGGGCTGAAGTACTAAAGTGTTTCCCATGAGATTTATTTAATTGAGCTTTCTTTGTGCTGTCAATCTTCATTATTCGCACATTCTGTTTTTGTGAATGTCTGCTGTCTCAAATTTATTTGTAAGTCCAAAGTCAATACAACAGTTTCACAGTCATTTGTAGACATGTTCAGAGTAGTGAAGAATTTGAGTTGACTGATGCACACTTTCCCAACTGTGGTTGAACAAGGTGACACTTGCTGCCTTGTTTTCAGCTCTCCTGCTGTAAACACATGTCCTCTGTGTGCTCTATTTAGTGCCATACTTTTTGCATTTTTGTGCTTATTATTGGTGATTTCACTGTTTAAAATGGCCCTCAAACATAGTGCTGAAGTTCTGTCTAACATTCCTAAATGCAGGAAGGCTGTGATGGGCCATATGGAGAAAATACATATATTAGATCAGTTTTCTTCAGGCATGAGTTAAAGTGCTACTGGCCATGAGTTCAGTGTTAATGAATCATCAATATATATAAGGTGTCTTTAAACAGAAACACTCATAGAACAAGGTTACATATTGATCAGTTGATGAAAATGTTGTGATCAGAAGCTTGTAGGAACCTAACCTTGTATTTCCCCTAGGAGCAGTAGTTCAGTATTCACTAATTCATTGTTTATGGTGACTTTATGGAACATAACTACCACAAGTCATAAAAATCAATTATACATTTGAAGTATAATTTGATTTGAATACCAGATTTCATGAGTAAATCCACTGTTTGTGGATTTCTGTCTTCCTTGACTGAGGTAAATTTTCAAAGAGTAAATACATTTTTTAACAGTGCCTTTAAATATTTTTAATAGTTGTAAGAATTTCAAAGGCTAACATTAGAGAACAGACAGCTTTGCATTCATTTGGAGTAGTCATGTGAAAGTTTCCTGAGTCATCTAAATGTTTGCTTTATATCAAATTGAAGCCAAATTATGTCTTCTCAAGGGATGTCTTCCCTTTCACGTTTTGAAGATCTTTGGCAATATATCTGAATAAGCTCATATCATGTGTCTGTGGATTAGAGATCTCATAAATTGGTATGAGGAATAATAATTGTTGACGCTGAGTATTATTTGTAATGTTCTAGTTCAGTGTTCTTCTAATTGATTATAGAAGGATACAGTATCCCCTCTTATCCAAATTGGAACCAATAGTTAATTGATAAAAGTGATGAATGATAAAATGATACATAATAACTTAAACATCTTACTTTAATGTAAAATGCATTAATGTATATTCACTTGACAGTCTTTTGATATAAGTCAAGGCCTTTTCTTTGAGACTGCTAATTTCCCAGTTGTAGCTTTTTTTTTTTTGAAGATTGGCACCTGAGCTAACATGTGTTGCCAGTCTTCTTTTTTTCCCCCTTTTTCCTCTCCCCAAAGCCACCCAGTACATAGTTGTGTATTCTAGTTGTAGCTCCTTCTGGTTGTGCTATGTGGGACGCTGCCTCAGCATGGCCTGCTGAGCAGTACCATGTCTGCGCCCAGGATCTGAACTGATGAAACCTGGGGCTGCTGAAGCAGAGTGTGTGAACTTAATCACTTGGCCATGGGCCCAGACCCCCAGTTTCAGCTTCTTTAAAGCAGGGGGAGAATTGAAAGACTTTTGTGAAGCAATTTGAGTACAGAATCTGTTAGAACTGGGGAAAATAACCTTTTGTAGTTGTGTCACTCACCTAATTCCATTGCATGTTTTTTTAAGCAACTTTTATTTGGTCTTTGCAGAACATTCAACTTTTCATAAAAACAGCAATTCTTTCTTTTTGCACATGTATTTCATTGGTTTTGTAATATTTAAGTGTTATAATTTACAAGTGCAACTGGCATAAACAGGTTTGAGAATAAATACCTCTGGCTCTTGGTAAACAGACCAAGTAGTGTGCGCAGAAGCACTGGAGAGTGGTCTGCTGGCAGGCACTCAGCTTGCTAGAGCGTCAGTCAGGATGTATAAAGGCAATGGGGAACATCAGTTAATCCAGTTAAAAAGGCTTCTACTGATTTTCTTTTGCACCATTTTTATTAAACTCTCCAAAGACATTGAAATTAGAAGTTTATTTGTTCTCTTGCCTAAGAATAATTCAAGTGGTTTCTTTTTTGGAGGAACAACATGGATCATAATTTTTATGATTGAATTTTTTTTTTTTTTAAAGAAATCTACTTTTATCTCCCTGTCCCCTCTTTGGGAGGGTTATAGTGGGGGGAAGGATTGGGAGAACTGGAGGGAAATAAGCAAATTATGTTTTTTTGTCGTACAGTTTTATGTTTTTAGTCTTGCTTTTAGAACTCATTGCAGTTTAACCCTTTCCTCCTTAAGGACAGTGACGGTAAAAGAATAAAATGAAACAATTTCACAGACTTGTTCTCTTAAATTTGTTTTTTTTTTTTACTAAAACTTGTCATAAAAATTTGGAAATTATCTGTAAACGTGATCTCTTCTTCTTGTCCTCCTAAATTCTACAAATGTTCTAATATTTTTTGGAAAGTATTTGGATGCTGCAGACTGAAGAATCTGAAACACCGAGGCACATTTTACTTGATCACGTGGGTGTCATTCTTCAGTTTGTGATTAAACAAGTCACATGTTTATGTTTTATCTCCCTCTTTTAAGTCTTGGAAGGTGCTTCTATGTAAGTTTTCATGTTTGTCAAACAGTTTTTTCCATTAAACACCACAAATACCAGTTGTCTGGGTTATATATATTTGCATTTTCCTGACTTCTCTTACAACCAGTTCTAACTTGATGTGGGACAATATACCAGTACTTCCTAGGGAAGACCAGCAGCCTAGGTGTACTGGGTTTATAGTCTCAGTATTTTAGAAAGTGAGGTTGATCTCTTTCCTTTTTAAAGTAGAACATTCTATAGAGAAAATCACAATTATTTTAGATTTGGAAAGATGTATGAATAATTTATAGAAAAGGTTTGAATTAAAAAAAAAATATATATATATATGTATAAACTTGGATTTTGCCTTAGGAAGAAAGGCAGCAGATGCTTTAGCACTCCTAAATAGTTAAAATGATCCATCTTGTTTTGTGCAGTGTGGGTAAGGTTTCTGCTACATCTTAATAACATTGGTTACCAGTGTTTTCTGCCAAGGGCTCCTCTGGCATTGGATTAGATTTCACAGTTTCCTTCTCCTCTCATTTTTTATAATTGAGTTTGCCTTCCTCCACATGCCTAATAGCCAGTGCCTGGAGATCAGGTGATGTAAATTCAAGGACGCAGGCTCTGATAAGTATTGGAAAGGGCATTCAAAGGTTTTATGATTCCCTCCACTCTGCTTTTAGAAAATTTGCCTTCTAACAATTCAACACAAGCTGTGCTCTTCTGTACTTGAATTTTGGGAAATGAAAAGCGCTAATTTTTCTGTAGGTGAGTTTCTTCCCTAGAAACTTATCTTCCTAATTTGACAGCACTGGTTTCTGACTTTCAAAACAAAATCTAAGATTTACTTTCTAAATCTACATTCCTTTGTAGATAATAGTCTTTTTATCTGGTGAATTCAACTTAATATTTTCATTGCTGTTTGTATAGTGACCCAGAAGCCCAAAGGCATCTAGTGTGTTTTTAATAAATGAGTGTCTGTGTTTTTCTGTGTTATGTTGGGAACTAGGAATGATAGACTTTTTTTGGTTGGAAAGGAATCTTGATAATCAGAATCAGTAAAGACCCCCCTCTATATAATTGTAAATATGAAATTAAAAATTTTAAATTGAGAGATTAATGAGTCTGGCATTTAGGTTCAGAATCAAGTAAGTACAATTTAACAGAAAACTCTAACATAAGATTTTACGGAGGTGAAATTTAAAGATCAGACATGTAGCATATGTAGTGTTCGAAATCCAGCGTTTCAGAATTTGCCAGTGGGTTATATACCACTTTGGTTCAGTTTCCCCAGCACAAATTGAGTTGCAGATGAGCCAGCTGGAGGACACCTGGGGGACTTGGTTGTGGTAATCATGAGGCAGGTAGAATAGTACAACAAAGGAAGGACCCAGTTTTGTCCATCCATTTCTTTCTTTTTCTTTCTTTCTTTTTTTTTTTTTCAAGAAATCTTGATAGATACCTGGGTGATTAGAAGATAATTTTAAGCCATTCTCTTTCTTGAGCCATATTACTTTGGTGCTGGCAGTGCTTGCAGATGACCCCCAATAGTTTTGAGCAGAGATTAGTCATTCTAATTCTTTGGCACTACTGCTGTTAAATTTATTAAAATATAAATAAGCTTTAGTTGTGCCAAAGGTGGGAATATTGCAGTGCAAAAGAAGCTGGATGTTGAGTGAAGTATTAGAATTAAATCACTTTAAGGTAGGTAAAAATAAAAAGGCTGAATTATTATTATTCTTTCTCTCTTTTTTTGAGGAAGATTAGCCCTGAGCTAACAACTGCCAATCCTCCTCTTTTTATGCTGAGGAAAAGTGGCCCTGAGCTAACATCCATGCCCATCTTCCTCTGCTTTATATGTGGGACGCCTACCACACCATGGCTTTTGCCGAGCGGTGCCATGTCTGCACCCAGGATCGTAACTGTCGAACCCCGGGCTGCCAAGAAGCAGAACGTGCAAACTTAACCACTGTGCCACCTGGCTGGCCCCTATTATTTCTTTTTTAAATAACATTTTTATTTTATTTATTTATTTATTTATTATTATTATTTTTAAAGATTTTATTTTTCCTTCTTCTCCCAAAGCACCCCAGTACATAGTTGTGAATTTTCAGTTGTGGGTCATTCTAGTTGTGGCGTGTGGGATGCTGTCTCAGCACGGCTTGATGAGTGGGGCCATTTCCCCTCCCAGGATCCAAATGGGTGAAACCCTGGGCCGCCAAAGCAGAGTGTGCGACCTTAACCACTCGGCCATAGGGCAGGCCTCAAGGCTGAATTATTTTTAAAAAACAATTCAGGTTATTACTTTTATATGTTCCCTGCAGTTCCTAGAATTTTGTTTCACTGTTTATTTTGGAGCTATATTTTTGAATATTTTATTTCTGCTCTTAAATTTTATTTTAATTTTAAAATTAATGATTTTATTATATAAGATATGGATTAGAGGGAAAAAATCACTTATCTGTAATACAAATATTCCTAAGTATTTTGTGCATCTTTTCACCACCTCCTTGTGTAAAGTTTAAATGTAAAGGTAGCAATTTATGTTTACATATAATTTAAGAAATAACAAAAGAAATGATGGATAGTTGATTACATAAAAATATTGAACTCTGTGCATCAGTTTAAAAGTAAATACCAAATAGAAAAATGTTTGAATCAAACATGAAACTAAAGGAAAGAACTCAATATGGGGAGGATACTAAGACTATTAGGCAAAATGTATGACTAGGCAAGTATTAAAGGGGAAATGCAACTTGGAAACATCAAAAGATACTCACTTTCTTAACTAGTTCTTAAAGAAAATTCAAAATAAGTCAATAAAGAAGGTTTTAAATCTTGTCTGTAGTATTAGATTTTTTAAAAATGTATTTCTATCCAGTATCGATGAGATTTATTAAAATGTATGTTCACTGCTGGTAGCAATATAAATTATTATAGAGCTTTTTGAGAGTACAGTTTGGCAATATGTAGCAAGAGCTTAAAAATGTTTTTTGATTTATTCTGCCTCTGGGAACCCAAAGCCTAAGAATACTCATTGCAACAATATGTATTATGTTTTTCTAGTATAAAAATTAGCAAAACCTAAATATCTAATAATAGAATAATATTTAATTAACCTATGATATATATACTATGTGTACTATTTTAAAGCTCAGTTAAAAATGATTATCATGAAGTCTTTAATATATGAGTTCGGAAGAAAAATGGAATACACAACTAAAAATTATTGGGCATCTACTCTGATGAACATTAAGCTAGAAGCTTTGTATCTGTTATCTCATTTAAGCCTCCAAACAACTTTGGAAGGTTAGACCAATAAGCTAAATTTTATGAAAGAGGTAGCTGAGATCTGAAGAAGGTAATTCACAAACCTTAAGGGTCAGAATTTGACACAATTACATTTGCTTTCAAAGCCAGTGTTCTTTCTAATATGTAACATAAGATATTAAAAATTAAAAAAAGATTAAAAAAATTGTACTCTAAAATAATTTGGCAACTTTATAATATCTTTTGATCTCAGTTTTAATTAGAAAAATCTTGAATTTTTTCGGTAGAATTCATAGGCTCAACAAATGGGATCACTGTGTTTAAATTTACTTTATGGAGAACTGCTGAAGGTCTTTTGTATTCCAAACATACACTGAAAGAGGGTTTGAGACTTTAATTTTACATGATAGTCTTTACCAGTACATGCTATAAATGAAATGGAGTTTTATGTCAACGGATCACTTTGGACCTGTGTGAAATTCACGGTACATACGAGGAATTCTGATTTATTACCTCTGGATGTTAGTCTCTGGATTAAAAAAAAAAAGTGTATTTTGTTAAAATAATAGGCCGTTCATAACTCACTACCTAAATATTTTAAAGAAAAACTCAGTTTTTTCCCAGTCCAGTCTAGAGTTCAGATTTTTGCTAAGATTCGTTCTGTTGAAATGACATATATGTAATTAATCTCAAAATCTTCTTGATGATTTTCTAATATTGTGAGAGAGCAAAACCTTTTTTGCTGTAAGGAAAATAATTTGAAGCATTTTCTAAGATGTAGAGTGA
Organism: Equus quagga; assembly: GCF_021613505.1. Lineage (NCBI taxonomy): Eukaryota > Metazoa > Chordata > Mammalia > Perissodactyla > Equidae > Equus > Equus quagga. The sequence goes on along the minus strand of NW_025796915.1, from coordinate 8,038,683 downwards.
CCTTAAAAATAAGATGAAGATTGTAAGGCTCCTCAAAACCAGTAGGGGAACAATTATAAGCAAAATTTTTAAAGTTCTTCTAAAAATTCCTTGAATAAAAGAGAACTATAAAATGGAATTATAGAGGATTCATTTATTTTATTGATTTTCTTCTTTAGTTTGTTGTTGTTTTTTGCTGATTTTTATCTTTTCCGTATGGATCAAGCCACTGTAGTAAAATATTCCAAAAGAACAAAGATCTTAATAAAGCATTTTTTCATTTTTATATGAAGATCCATGGTCATGGAAATAGAATCTTCTCCATCCTTTCTTCCCAAAAGATTTGTGACTTTTTAAAAAATATAAATATAAAAATAACTTATTGTTGATTTTTTTAAAAATTCATTCATTCAACTAATATTCATTAAGTGCATTTTTGCCAAGCACTGTTCTTTTTGCTGGGAAAGAATAAGACATAGTTATTCAAGATGTTTGGGATGTAGTGGAGCAGTCAGACATTCATTAATTCATCTTAGAAAACACAAGGCAGAGTAAATAAACTAAAGGCATAATCTAGGGATAAAAACTAAAGGGATTATATTTACCAGGGAGCGTGAGTTAACATTTTTGTCTTGTGGAGTAGTTGAATCAGAATTACTGAGGGTGCTTCTTAAAAATAGACATTTTCTACAACCCAAATCTTCTGAATTGTGTTTAACATCATGGTATATTACACACACCTTCTCATGTAGATCACCTCCTTTCTTTCAACTCCTACAGAATGTATTATAGTGTAATCATAAACTTTAGTTTTCTCCTTTCCATGGATGTATAGATTGTTTCCATTTTTTTGTTACTATACCAGTGACATCCTTATATGTAAGAATATGTATTTTAATAATTATGTGAGTAATTCTTTAAATCCAAAGTAGTTTTGCTAGGTCAAAAGATGTGCATACTTATAATTTACTATTATCAAATTGCACCCTCCCACCCCAAAAGTTTACACTCCTACCAGCATTCTTATGAGAGTGCCTATTACCTATAGTGTTATCAGTAATATAAAAAATTTTGTATACTGATTATATCTTGATTTAATTTGCATACCTTTGCTTACTCTGAAGTTGAACATTTTTGTGATTATTAACTGTTTGTGGTCTCTGTGAATTGTTTATTCATATTCTTTGCTCCTTTTCCTATTCTATATTTTTTCCTTATTGGTTTGTACTTTGTACATATAATGCATACTAGCCAGCCCTCTGTTATATGTTGTAAATATTTCATCTTGGTCTGTAACTTATCTTATTATGTAATTTATATCATCTTTCATTATACAGAAATTGAAAACAGTTAAGTTGTGAAACGTAGTAGTTAGGACTTCATGGTGTTTGGATTTCTAAAATAACAGCTTCATTGAGATATAATTCACATTAAAATTCACCCTATTAAAGTGTACAATTCAGTGGTTTTTAATGTATTCATGGAGTTGTACATTTATTACCACTATTTAATTCAAAAAGTTTTCATCACCCCAAAAAGAAATACTGTATTAATTAGCAGTCATTTTCATTCTTCCCTCTCCCAGTCCATGAAAACTACCAATCATCTTTCTGTCTCTATGGATTTGCCTATTCTGGATGTTTCATACAAATGCAATCTTAGCCTTTTGTGACTGGCATCTTTCACTTAGCATAATGTTTTCAGGATTCATCCATGTTATAGCATGCATTGGTACTTTATTCTCCTTTTTGAGAGGTATATAATTTTTAATGGGATGTGTCTAAATTACCTTTTTAAAAATTGTTAATTGTGGTAAAAAAAATTTACCCTCTTAACCGTTTTTAAGTATACAGTTCAGTACTGTTAATCACATTCACATTGTTTTGCAACAGACCTGTGCAACTTTTTTATCTTGCAGAACTGAAAGTCTATACCCATTGAACAACTCCCCATTTCCTTCTCCCCCCAGCCCTTGGTAATCACCATTTCACATTCTGTTTCTAAGAATTTGACTACTTTAGATACCTCGTATAATTGGAATCATACAGTATTTGTCGTTTTGTGATTGGCTTATTTCACGTAACACAGTGCCCTTAAGGTACATCGATATTGTAACTTGACAGGATTTCCTTCCTTTTTAAGGCTGATTAATATTTCATTGTATGCGTATACCACGTTTGGTTAACCATTCATCTGTACTTGGACATTTAGGTTGCTTCCACCTCTCAGCTATTGTGAACAATGCTGCTATAAACATGGGTGTGCAAATATCCCTTTGAGATCTTGCTTTCAGTTCTTTTGGATGTGTATCCAAAAGTGGTAGTGCCCGATCATATAGTAGTTCTGTTTTTAACTTTTTGAGGAACTACCATACTGTTTTCCTAGCAGCTGCATCATTTTACATTCACTCTGACAGTGCACCGGGGTTCCAGCTTCTCTGCATCCTCACCAACACTTATTTTCTGTTTTTTTCAATAGTACATCCTAATGGACGTGAGCTGGTATCTCATTGATGTTTTGATTTGCATTTCTCTAATGACTTGTGATGTTGACCATCTGTTCATGTACCTGTGAGCCATTTGTGTATTTTCTTTGGAGAAATGTCTATTCAAGTCCTTTGCTCATTTTTTAATTGGGTTATTTGTATTTTTGTTATTGAGTTGTATGAGTTCTTTTATTTATTCTGAATATTACCTCCTGATTAAATATATGATTTCCAAATATTTTCTTCCACTCAGTAGGTTGCCTTTTCACTCTCTTGATTGTTTCCTTTGATGCACAGAAATTTTTAAGTTTGATATACTCCCCAGTGTTTATTTTTACTCTTGTTGTCTGTGCTTTTGGTGACATTTGCAAGAAATTGTTGCCAAATGTAGTATTATGAAGCATCTCCCCTATGGTTTCTTCCAGAAGTTTTATAGTTTCAGGTCTGTAATCCATTTTGAGTTAGTTTTTGTATATGCTATAAGGGAAGGGTCCAGCTTCATTATTTTGCATGTGAATATTCAGTTTCCCCTGTATCATTGTTGAAGAGACTATTCTTCCCCATTGTGTGGTCTTGGCACCTTTGTCAAAGAGCATTTGACCTTATGTGAGAGGGCTTACTTCTGGTCTCTTTTCTTTTCTGTTGGTCTATATGTCTGTCTTTATTCCAGTGCCACAGTGCTTTGATTACTGTAGTTTCGTTGTGTGTTTTGACATTGGGAAAGATGAGGCTTCTGATTTTGTTCTTCTTTTTCAAGATTGTTTTGGCTCCTTGAGACTCCACATGGATTTTAAGATGATTTTTTCTGTTTCTGCAGAAAGGGCCAATGGGATTTTTATAGGGATTGCATTGAATCTGTAGTATGGACTTTTTAACAAGATTAAGTCTTCTAATTCATGAGCACTGGGTGTGTTTCCATTTATTTGTGTTAATTTCTTTCACTAGTGCTTTGTGATGTTCACCATCAAAGTCTTTCACCTCCTTAGTTAAGTTGATTCCTAAGTATGTCATCCTTTTTGATGCTATAGAAAATGAGATTGTTTTCTAATTTCCTTTTCAGATTGGTCATTGTTAGCGTATGGAAATACAACTGATTTTTGAGTGTTGATTTTGTATCCTGCAACTTTCCTGAATTTGTTTATTCTAGTAGTTTTTTTGTGGGCTTTTTAGGGTTTTCTACATCTAAGTTATGTCATCTGTGAACAGAGATAATTTTACTTCTTTCAAATCAGGGTGCCTTTTATTTCTTTTTCTTGCCTAATTGCTCTGGCTAGGACTTCTAGTATGATTTTGAATAGAAGTTGCCTTGTTCCTAATCTTAGAGGAAAAGCTTTCAGTCTTTTACCATTGAGTGTGATGTTAGTTGTGGATTTTTCATATATCACCTTTATTATGTTGAGATAATTTTCTTCTAGGCATAGTTTGAGTGTTTTTATTTTGGAAAGGTGTTGAACTTTTTCAAATGCTTTTTCTGCATCAATTGCGATGATCATGTGGTTTTTTTCTTTCATTCTATTAATGTGGTATATTACATTGATTAACTTTTGTATTTTGAACCATCCTTGCATTCCACGAATGAATCCCAATTGGTCATGATGTATAACCCTTTTCATATACTATTGAATTTGAGGAGTAGACATTCTTATCTTGCTCTTTAGAGGGAAAGCATAGTCTTTCATCACTGAGTATGATGTCAACTATGGATTTTTTCCATAGATGCCCTTTTTGTTGAATTTTTTTAAATCATGAAAGTGTGTTGGAATTTGTTTAAATGCTTTTTCTCCATCTGTTAAGATGATCCTGTGGTTTTTGTTCTTTATTCTATTAATATGGTCTGTCACATTGGTTGCTTTTCATATGTTTAAACAGTGGCTTTTGGATTTTGTCTGATTTTTGATGACCTATCTCTGAGATGAGTAAGTTAAAAGTCCCCTACATTTTCCATTTCTGACATTTGGGTTTTTTTTGTTTTAAATCAATCCTGGGTTTTAGTTTTATTTATATGAGAGTAAGGCTCTTATTTCTCTAAAACTTTTTGAATGAGTATTTTTCTGAACTTTATTCTATTCCACTGCTCTGTTTGTATATTTCTCCATTAACATGGAATTATTGTATTTAATTGTTTGATTATTTTAAAATTTTTGAATAGGTGATAACGTTCACTTGATACAAAAATCAAAAGTTACACAAGAGATTATAATGAAAAGGAAGTCCCTCTCCTACTTTTATCTCACCCACAAGTGTTTTCAGTTCCTTTTGTTTTTCCAGAGAGTTCTCTGCATATATAAATATGTTTGCCTCATTCTTTTTTTAGTATCTCCTTAGTGTGTGATTGATTAGATTATGCTTTATTAAATGTTCTCCTATTGATTGACATTTAAGTAGTTTCCTGCTATTAAAAACACTACAGAGAATTTTCTGTGATATATATCACTATGTACATATAGTGCATATGTATATATAGTGCATATATCCAGTATTTTTTAAGATAAATTCCTAGAAGTAGAATGTGTATTTAAAATTTTGATAGATATTGCCAAATTTCTCTCCAGAGAAGGTTTTTGCTAATTCATAATCCTACTGGCTATGTAGAGAGTGTTCTTCCTCTGTGCCTTCAACGTTACCATGTGTCATTAAAGTTTTTGATCATTTCAAATAGGTGAATGTTTGTAACTTATAGTTTTAACTTGCATTTCTCTTAAGAGTGAGGATCAGTTAAGGTTTTTTTTTTATGTTTGAGATAGTTATCTTTTTATTTGAGCTTTTTCATGAACTTTGCACATTTAAAAATTGACTTTTGGGGTTTTTTCCTCTGAATTGTAGAATTAAGGAATTTAGCATTTTGTCATATAAATTGCAACTGTTTTTTTCTAATGTAATGTGCTTTGACTTTATTTATGATTGGTGTTGGAAATTTGCCATCCATTCCTTTTTATTGTTAAGTAATATTTCATGGTATGGATGTATCATAGTTTCTGTTCCTTTTCATCTCTTGATGGACATTTTGGTTGTTTCTCTTCTAGTTCCTTTGCCTTTCCATACAAATTTTAGAATTATCTTGTCTATCTCTACAAAAAAATCTTACTGGGATTTTGATAGGAATTGCATCAAACCTGCATATCAATTTAGGGATAATTAACAGTTTATCTATTTGAGTCTTCCAGTATACCAACATGGTATGTCTGTCTATTTAGATCTTTCATTTTGTTCATTAGCATTTTGTAGTTTTCAGTATACAAGTCCTGGACTTGTTTGTTAGACCTACACCTAAATATTTTACTTTTTTGGGTGATTACAGATGTTATTATTTTTTAAATTTCGATTTTCATGTGTTCATTGCTAGTATATAAATGTACAATTGTTTTTTTTGCTGTTGATTTTGTATTTTGTGACTTTGCTGGACTCACTTCTTAGTGCTACAAAGTTTTTTGTAAGTTTTTTGGGGTTTTGTACGTAAACTACTGCATAATCTGCAAATAGGCAAAGTTTTATTTCTTCCTTTACTGTCTGTATGCCTTTCATTTTTTTACCTTGCCTTTGCACTGGTTGGGCTTCCAGTACAGTGTTGAATAATAGTGGTGAGAGTGAGAATCCTTTCTTTGTTTTCAGTCTTAGGGGGAAAGCCTCAAGATAAACTGATTTTTTTTTTTCCTATTTTCAGACTTTTTCCCTTAATGGCTACCTTGTTTTGTCTTTTTATTCTTTCTTAAGCTTCCTTTTTGTTAGCATTTGCCTGATAGACACTTTGTTCTTTCTTTCTTCAACTTTTTGTGGTGTTTTGTTTTATGGTGTTCTTTGTGTTTTGAGTAACAGCTTTATTGAGATTAATTCACATACCATAAAATTCACCCTTTTAAAGTTACAGTTCATTGGTTTTAATATATTCACAGAGTTCTACAACCATCACTTCTGTCAATTTTAGAACATTTTCGTCACCCCAAAAAGAGACCCTGTACCCATTACCAGTCACTTCCCATTCCCACCTACCCCTGCCCTTGGAACTACTAATGTAGTTTCTATCTCTATGGATTTGCCTGTTCTGGACATTTCATATAAATGGTATCATATAATATGTGACCTTTTGTGACTGGCTTCTATCCCTTGACATAATGTTGTCAAGGTTTATCCATGTTGTAGCATGTATCAGTACTTCATTCCTTTTTATGGCCAAATAATATTCCATTGTATGGATATACCACTTTTTTAATCAGTTCATCAGTTCATGGACATTTGGGTTGTTTCCACATTTTTGCTATTATGAATAATAGTGCTGTGAATATTGGTGTATAAGTTTTCATATGGATATATGTTTTCATTTCTCTTAGGTTTATATGTAGGAGTGGAATTGCTGGGTCATATGGTAACTCTGTTTAACCTTTGAGGAACTGCTAGACTGTTTTCCAAAGCAGCTGCACCATTTTATGTTCTCACCAGTAATGTATGAGGGTTCCTGTTTCTCCACATCCTTGCTAACACTTGTGATTGTATGTCTTTCTGATTAGAGCCAACCTAGTGGGTGTGAAGTGGTGCCTTATTGTGGCAGATTTCTCTTAAAAATAGCAAGCATGTAGCTGACTTTTTAAAAACTCCATCTAAAAATGTAACTTATTCTCATTTTTATGTTATCACTGTTATATTTGTTCTTTGTTGTGCCATCTTTGTTTCCTTTTATCATTTATTTTTCTTTGCTGATCTCTGTGAGATGAATTATGCTTTCTTTGTTTCTCTTTCATTTTCTAGTGGTTTGGGAATTCTCCCTTCTCTCTCTCTCTTCTGTAAGTAGTTACTGTAGAACACATTTAAACCTAAATTTTCCTACCAACATCAATAATTTTTCAGTGTAATCAATGTGTCTTGTCTCTTCCCCCTTCATTAATTTAATCATTGATTTCTTTTATCAGAAATATGTTGATGGCTATTTCCTCAAAATTTATAACAATTAAAGCTTACATAAGAGTCATTGACAGAAGAGTCATTTTCCCTCATTGCGTTCTGAGAGTCAAAATCTTAACAGAGTCAATAATTACGGTTATTAAAGAATTGCTGTCAAGTGGAGAAATATACATTCATCTTTGGTGCTTTACTTCAGATTATTTTGAGGACTCTAGTGTATGGAATCCAAAAGAAGCAATCATTCAACTCAAGGTAGTTGGCAGGGGATAAGAAAGTCTGATGAATACACTGAGAATTGAGTTAAAGCTCAACCAAGAGAGTAGAGCTATAACAATATTTAACACGTCAAATTACAATTTATCCATCTAGCAGAATAGGAAATTCAGATTTTCAAGTTCACTCAAGATGTGAGTTGTTAACTTTCTTTTTAGTAGAAATAATACATTGTTGTTTAACACATAGCCTTGACACTGTAACTTATACAGTAAACCCCCTGATCCATCGGGGATATGTTCCAAGACCCCCAGGGGATTCCTGAAACAGTGGATGGTACCAAAACCTATATATACTGTGTTTTCTTCTATACATACATACCTGTGATAAAGTTTAATGTATAAATTAGGCACAGTAAGAGAGTAACAGCAATAACTAAAAATAAAAGAATTATAACAATATACTGTAATAAAAGTTACTGTAGATCTTAGCAACCTCAGCATACAATTTTTTTTCTTAAGTTGAGAACTTTCATCTTTTCACTTAAAGGAAGCACTTTCTGGCTTCTCTGTGGCATTTCTGAATTGCCAGCATCACTACTCTTGTGCTTCGGGGCCATTATTAAGTAGAATAAGGGTTAGTTGAATGTAAGCACTGCCATACCGCCACAGTTGGTCTGATAACCGAGACAGCTTCTAAGTGACTAACAGGCAGGTAGTGTATCCAGTGTGGGTATGCTGGACATTCCGGCAGGACTGAGCAGGATGGAGCGGGACGGGGAGAAGTTTCATTATGCTACTCAGAATGGTGTGCAGTTTCAAACTTATGAGTTGATTATTTCTGGAATTTTCTATTCAATATTTTTGGACCACAGTTGACCATGGGTAATAGACTGTGGAAAGCAAAACCATGGGTAGAGGAGGGACTACTGTGTTTTACTTAAGGTTGAAGTTTCTCTAGAATTCCTCCCATGGTTACTTTTGGATAAAGTAAATCAGAGCATGTTTATATTTATTGTTTGTAGATTTCTGGATAATTTGCTTATGCTTGTGTAGATTATGGAGTTCTTTTGAAGTCAATTTTAAGTCAAGATTATATTTCTGTGTGATGATTTTTTCATGTTCTTACCTTCCCACCATAAGATTTCAGTTTGCTACATCAGAAGAATATTTGGAGGAGAATGATACTCAGTGTGACTAGAATAAAAATGCTGCAGCTTTTACTACCTTATGAATAATCTATATGGGCCTTTCTAAGTCGGCAGTTTTAGCATCATGGAAAGATGGTTTTGAGCAAGGAGCTAAATCTAAGAAGCCCATTTTTGCTTGAGCATTCTTCTGGGTCAGCTCCATTAAATTAATCTTGATATTCTTCATATTTCTACCTTTGAACATATAGAGTCTCTACTTCGGGATGGGAGTTTGGGATAGTAGTAGCTCTTAGTACATGTTTGCTTATTTGTAATTTAGGTGTTTGTCAGGGATTATCCATTAACTTACAGCTATTTTTCCCTCTGGTTACTGTTTTATAGCAAGTATGCTTGGGTATGGGCTCTCTTGCCACCGCCTTCACCTTATGAGTCCTCTTAATCCTTATCAGAAGGAAATTCCATTTCTTCCTGGGGGAAAGTAAACATAATAGTTCGTAAGATTGAGTTTTCTTTTAAGCAGTGTGCTTCAGAAGTATAAACTAGTATTTACCCAAATGCCTGGAATTTCTAGTTCCTCTATTGTAAATATAAAATCAGTTATGGGTAAATGTTATTAAATGCCTAATATTTACACTAGATAATTATAGTCTTTGGAGCCTTTTTTGTGTTCATGAATTTAGGCTGCTACTCAGATTTTAATATTTTACCCTCATACTTTATTTAAGAAAGAAAGGATAGTGTAGAATGGATTTGAAAATGGCTATTAAACTATATCTAAATGCAATTATACAACTAATAGTAACATATGATGAAAGATAAAGTGGCTAACATTTATAAACAGGGAAAAAGTTGATGGTAAATACTTACTGCTTATACTTAGCTAGGGAAAATATGCATTTGAAGAAAAACTAAGTGCACGGTCGTTTTGTTTCAGTTTATACTACCAGGTAGATGGTGAAACATTATTTAAAATAGTTTTCCTTTCTAGTCTAGAGTTGTAGTGTAGCCAGAAACTTCTAGCTACTTTTATATAAGAACTCTTGTACAAGAAAACTACTGGAGAATCAACTGTGAGCAACTGTTATAACTAATTAAGAGTTCAGCATGAGAGCTAATTAAAAGTTAATGTGAAAAAAATCACTATTCTTTTTACTGCAAATGATAGAAAATCCACCTAAAACTGGCATAAACATAAAAGCTAATGCATTAGTTTATATAGCCAAAGAGTAAGGGGTTTGATGCTGAGCTCAGTATCCTTTTCTTGACCCTCCACTTCCCCTGCCAGTTTCTACCCCACTGCTTTGCTTCTCATTGTGGCAAAATTCCATGAACAAATCTTCTTATAGTCTCTGTCTCCAGTTCCTCACCTTCTATTCTGTAAGTTCACTTCAGCCAGGCTTTTGCTCCAGTGAATCCACTGAAACTTTTCTTGTCGAGAACTATGATGCCAAAACATGATTCCTTCTCAGCCCCCAGTTTACTTGATCTGTTAGCAGCATTTGACATAATTAATCAGGTTCTCCTACTTGCAGCACTTTGTCGCTTGACTCCCAGGGTGCTACTCTCTCTGTTGATTTCCCGTCTATCTCCCTGGTCCTTTCTTACACTTCTTTGCTTGTTCCTCTTCTTCTACCAGATCTCTTTTCTGTCTTCACTTGACTTCCTTAGTGATTTTATCTGGTCTCAAGGTTTTAAATAGTAATTAAACATTAGCGACCCTAAATTTATATCTCTACTAAGACCTCTCTCATGAGTTCCAGAGTCTCATCCAACTGCCTATATAAAATCACCTTTCAGATGTCTATCTGAAACTTAATGTGTCCAGAAGTGAAGTTTTGTTCTTTCTTCCAAAGCAGATTCTACTCACAGTCTTCTCCTCCTTGATTAAGAGCACTTCATCTTTCTGTTGCTCAGGCTAAAATCTTTAGAGTCATCCTGGATTCTTCTCTTTTATTATATCCCAGGCTAATTAGTTAGGAAATCCTGTTGGCTGTGCCTTTAAAATATTTCCGGAATCTGACCACTTCTCATAAACTTTGCTGCTACTACCATGATCTGAGCCACCATCATCTCTCACCTGAATTAGTACTTTGATCTCTGCTTCTACCTTTACCCCCTTTGCAGTATTTTCACTTAGCGGCCAGAGTCATTCTTTTAAATGTAAGCTAATCATTTTACTTCTCTGTTTAAAACTCTCCGCTGGCTTCACATGTGACTCAGAGTAAAATCCAAAATCCTTATGATCTTACCCTCTCTTTGTTACCTGTCTGATATCATCATGTGCTAATATTCTAGTTAACTTGGCTCTAACCACATTGGCTTTCTTGCTGCTCCTCAAATACACTGTATGCTCTTGTCTCAGGGCTTTGGCATGGGTGTTTTCTTTACCTGGAGTGCCTTTCTCACGGATATTCACATGGCTATCTCCTTCACCTCCTTCAAGTCAAGGTATTAATATTTTTGATGAGAACATACCCAGACTACCCTATTTAAAATTCCACCTAATTCTTTCCAATCTCCATTACCCTGCCCTGTTTTTTCCTTACTGTTTATTGCTTTCTATCATACTTTATTATTATATTATTATCTTTCTTTTCTGATTAGAATCTAAGTACCATAAAGGCAGAGATTTTGGTTTCTTGTTCATTGATTATCCCAAACACGTAGAATAATATCTTATGCATATTAGGTGTTCAATAAATATTTGTTGAATGAATGTTTGGGTAGCGAATCTGTTTCACGCTCTCCATTTCATGGCTCTGTTTCCTTGATGTTGGTCCCATGTTTGTAGGCATTATGTTGTTCCCCAGCAGTTCCTGGAATCCTTCCAGATCCCAGTCTAGCCAATAGGAGGAAAAATCTTTGTCCTAACATCACAGGAAAAGTTCTGAGGTTCACTATGTTTGAACTACTTTAAATGCCATGTCGAACTCTTGACCATTCAACCCTGGCAGGGGAACGCAATGCACTTTTTGGCCTAGTCTTTGCTCATATGCTCCATTCTGAGACTGGAAGTAAAGCTACAAACAAAAATGTCTGTTTGGGAATAGAAGCTGCTAAGTAAGTATACAAGAAGTGTCCACTAGCTTGTATACCACTGTTTTACAAAATATGATCCTTGGATCCTGGTTCCATGGGATGTCAGTAGGTGTTCTTTGACCATGTCCCATTAAGTTTGGAAACTTAAATAAGTTTTGTTACTGCAGAATTTCTCAGTGTTTTAAATATGACAGTGTGCTCTATGAATCTCTTAGTGGAAGATGTTATGCAACAACTTCCCCGACTTCTTTGAACATGGAACTCTTTTTCTCTTCACAACCTCTCAAGATATGTTCTCATGGACCACACTATGAGAAATATTGATATGTTTGCTAAGAACTAGTTAGAAAATTGAAGAAAACTCTTATGCAACAATAAAAAAAATAAAATACAAATACTTGTCAAACACACAGGACTTATTTGAAGGAAAAAAATGTTTACAGACCCCCAAAGACTTCATACATGGAAAGACACAGTCCTTTGAAAGATGTCTATTCTCAATGAATTTGTCGTGATTAGAAATCTAATTTAATAGAGAGAGAGATGAAGGAAAGAGAAGTAGAACTTTACCAAATGATTCTAAAGTTCATTTGAGTTGTAGGCTTTTTTGATTGTAAGGAAGGATAACACCTCAGGTCACCTAAGAAAAGTTCATTGTAAAGATACATGGGAATTAAAACCAGAATCAGAAAGTTATGGTTGTGTTCTGTCTGTCTGGTTATGTATGCTCTCTCCCTCTGTGGCGCCTCTGAATCTTTCTAAGCATCTATTTTATTTGCTTGTGGCTACAGAGAGTTCTTGGAGACTCTCCATGTTCCACACTCCAAATCCTAGAAGAAGCTAGTTTGAATTGATTTCAGTTACTATGTTGCTAATGGATGGATACCTTCAGGCCTAGTCATTTTATGGTTGTCCAGAAGTTGGTGGATGGATGGGCAACCCCTGGGAAAATTATGCTCCTTTGTCCTATCAATGGTTGTTCAGTACAGAAAACAGTTTAGGGCTGCTTCTCTGGTAGGAGGTGTGGGCTGGGAAGATTCCACTAGAAGGGGAAGTTGGATATGACTAAAATGTCCAGTATAATCTAGAAGAAAAAATAAGTATAGACAGAGGAATTCTGAAAAAGGAGTGTATGTCATGCTGTATACATATAAAATATGCTATTTATATATATAACAAAGCTATAGTAATTGAAACTGTGGAACTGGTGCCTCAAGAAGCAGTTAATGAAGTAGAAGTACATTTAAAAATAATGTGAAAGTGAAATTTCTAATTAGTGACATGAATTAAATATTAAATTGTTCAGGAGTACCTAATTAATCATTAAAAAGTAAGAGTCCTGCCTTGCAAATTACCAGAATAATACCCAAATGGTTTAAATGTTTACATGCTTAAAAATGAAACTAAAACAATATCAGAGGGAAATGTAAGTTGTATTTAAATAAATGCATAAATAATACATTGAAATACATAAATAATATTTAAGTAATATTAAAGTGAGGAAGGAATTTTCCCCAAGGAAAAAAATAAGATTTCATTTTGAGGACACACACGAAAAACACCCTTATTACATTAAATGGCAAAATAAACCAAAGGAAAATATTTATAATCTATGACTATATTACATATCTTTAATATATGAAAAACTGTTAGAAATAATTTGTGTGTGGATAGGAGTGCTTAATCCTACCCAGCCATCAAATAGTGTTACCCTAGTCCATACACTCTTCCACTTTGCTAGATGACTATTTCATATCTTATTCTCTCATGACTCGCTGTTCTCTCCTGAACTATTCTTCCACTTTAACTCTTTGCTGATGACTTGCCTTTTATTTATTTTTCACTGAGAAAATAGAACCAATCACAGTTAGCTTCTAAAAGTTCCCACCATCGTAAGTACCTTATACCTACCCACCTACCTACGTCTCTGCCCATATGCTATATACTTTTTTTTCTGTGACCTTGGATGAACTCTGGTCTCTGGGCTAAGGCCAATCCTTAAATTTGCACATTAGATCCTATTCACTTTCTTATTCAAGGACCTTGCTTAGTAATTCTTCCCTCTCTCCTACATCATCAATTTTTTTGCCTCTTTACTAGGTCATTCACATTAATATACAACTTTATGCTAACTTTCCTGTCTTAAAAAACAAACTGCTCTTCTCCTAATTTCCTTCCAGCTAACCCCATTTTGTGTTCCTTCACCACAAAATTCCCTGCTGGGAGTGTCTCTATTTACTGTCTCCAGTTTCTTTCCTCCCTTTCTTTCATGAACCCTTTCCAGGTAGGTTTTCACCTACCCTAAAGAAACTGCTGCTATCTAGGTCATCAGTGACCATTATGTCACTATAAGAAACGGTCGTTTCTCAATTTTGAAGTATCAGAAGAAAAAATTAAAAGATGACTAATAGAGCATAATAGAGTGATTCACAATACAAAGAAAGCCAATAAGGGTAAGAAAAGTAGTCAAGTTGAGTAGCCAAAGAAACGCAGAGTTAAGACAGTAAGATGTTTTTCATCTACTGCCCCAGTGTTGGCAAGGAAATCTAGAACTCTCATATACCACTGAACTTATACAAGTGGACAACATTGCTTCTGGAAGCAATTTAGCAACTTGTACAGAATCTTTAAAAATGTATCTATCTTTTGACCCACCCATTCCCTTTCTAAGAGGATGTTCTAAGAAAATAAAGGTCTTACAAATACAGTCCCACCCCACCCCCCACCCCACCCCCCACCTCACCCCCGGGAGGGAGGAAAAGATTCATCAAGACACTGATTCTGGAAGAAAAAGATGGAAAACAACCTAAATGTCCAGCAATAGGAGATTAGTTAAATTATGGCACAGCTCTATAATAAAATACTGTGTAGCCACTTAAAATGATGACAAAGATACTTATATTGACATGGAAAGTTTTTATTGTACTTTTTTAAGTGAGAAAAGTATTCAGTGCAATTTTTGTGGGAAACAATGTGTGTATTACACTCGTGGATGTACTTATGTACATACATATGTATGCATACGTGTATAGGAAAATGCCTGGAGGAATATATACCAAAATGTTTTTTAGCTGCTGTCATCAAGTAGCAGAATTTTAGATTTTTTTCTAACTTGGAATGGTTGTATTACCAACAACAAAAACAGAAGAAAATGAAAAGAAATTTTTGCAAAAGAAAGAGAAAACTAACTTCCTAATTGTAGTCTGTTTCCTTTTTCTATTTTTGCATTTAAACATTGGTGATCAGACTTGGTTCATAGCTGACTGGCTTGGTTTGACCCAGTCCTCTTTTTTAAACCCACTGGACTTAAAATAGCCTGACAGCCTGCCAGCTGTGAGAGAATAGATGGGCCAGATAAAATATTTACCATACCTTTAGCTTTAAAGTTGCCCAAGAGTCTATATGGACTGATTCAAGTAAGTGTGTCAGGAAACCTGCTACTAACTCAGTAAAGTATCTGAGAAATAATATAAAGACAAAGTAAATAAGACAGAGTTAAGCTCCAGAGAAGAAAGATGATGAAAAACATAGTCAAGCTTACTGAAAATGAGTTTATTAGGAACCTGCAATTAGGTGTGAATAAATCAAATCGAAGGATTTTATAGGTCTAAAGTCCAATAGTTATTGCATGTTACAGTTGTTGTTTTCTGTTTCTCAGTATTGGCAATTCTTCTTCTGTATGAGTGGAAAAATTCACCTGTAACTTCCATTGTACCCCAGAGAACTTTAGCCAGGTTTTATTGTGAAATATTTGCCACCATGAAAATTCTTAAAATCTAGCAATAGAACATCACAGCTGTATACTTAATGTGTGTATGATATTACATTGTTTTTTGTACATGATACGCAAAGCAAAAAATTACTATAAAAGCAATACATACTCAGTTTGAAGAATTTTAAAAGTAAAGTTACAAGGAAGTAAGTTTTTGCTGCCTCTTTTGATCTTTCAATGCATATATGTAAATAATTTTGCTTATGCTGTACATTTCAAGTTTATATCTTGCCCTTTTTCCCCTTAATATTTTATGACTGTGTTCTCATGTCGTTAATATTGTTTGCTTCAAAAGTTCCTCTTTTAAAGATAGTCAAAGCAGTGTAAATTTGTTGATGATTTGGTATATGCCTTTTATTGGAAGAAACAAATTTTCTGCAACCTTGTGTCTTAATGGTAGTTTAGCAGCCTAATGATGAAACTGTATCATTCCCACTATGTTTTAGAAAATTACTTGGTTGCCCAGGTTTTTGTTTGTTTATGTGAATAAAGCAGAGCGCTCATAAAGATGTTAAGGCTGACATTTGTAGATAGGTACTTTAGTTTCACTTTCCCCGAGACAGCAAGAAATATTCTATAACAGAAAGATGACTATTTATAGCTTTTCTTTCTGCTGGTGAGGTGGAATGGCGAATATTTTTAGAGCAGTTGAAAGTACAGCCACTTAGATTAGCTCAGTGTTTCTATCATCAGAATCTCAATAACCTTGTTTATTTTATGTATCTAGGTTTTACCTTCCAATGTTCTGAGTTTAGGTAAATTGCAACATGATTCCTCTTTCTCTTTTTAGTCTAGTTCATCTCTCTGTGGAACAATATATTAAAAAAGATGAAATTTTAAAACCTTAACTTTCTCTCTGCACATTTTATGTATTTTGAATTACAATTTTATCCTGGTTATTATGGTCATTTCTTTCTTACAGATGGAACATAGGTAATTAATACTTATGGTGGGGGGTGGTGGTTGTTGAAAATCTCCCATGAGTACAATAAGCTCTTAATATTCGTGAGAAATATCCCCCGTGACCTTTGTAAGTATCCTTAATTATGAGCACCACTAGAACATTTGATCTTTTTCTCTAAATTGGAGCATAGGATAAGTGAAAATCTGAGTGACTTCTGTTTTTACCTTCAGTGAGAGCTACTGACAACAAGCATACGAAATTCAGGTCACGTTGAGAGGCTGAGGTACTGCCTGAGGGACACCCATCCTACATTCCCAAAACAGCCAATATTCACACTCCTGTCTTAACAAAATTTCAGATTACTTACAATATAGAACTTTGGAGACCTTCAAAATTGGTTACAGTGATTCAAAAAGTATGGTAATTAATTCACAAATCTGAGACATTAATTTAATTTTCTCTTGCAGATATGAAAACAATTGAAGATCTCATATTTCAGTGTTAAAAATCAATGACTTGGTAAACCATTCACACCTGAACCCATTGCAGTCTGGCTTTTGCTCCTACCATTCACCTGAAACAGGTCTAGCCAAGATTACCTATGACTCGCTAGTTAAATCCAGTTCTCAGTTCTTATCTTAACTGAACTCTGAGCATTTAAGACTGTCCACACTTGCTTTGAAATTTTCTCTTCCCTTCCTATCAAGGACACCATTTTCCCTTGTTTTTCTCTCTGAATTTCTGGCTATTTCTTCCTTGACTTGAGCCTTAAATGTTGGTATCAGTTACCCAGGGTTCTGTTGTTCATCCCCCCTTCCCCTTTGCCTTTTTTTTTTTTTTTTTTGCCATTTTGCTTTAGACACTATTTTTTAAAACAACTTTATTGAAGTATTCTTGACTTACCATAAACTGTACATATTTAAAGTGTACAGTTTAATACATTTTGACTATATGAAATCATCCCCTCAGTCAAAATAATGAACATATTCATCACTCCCCATAGTTTCCTCATCCCGTCAGTAATCCCTCCATGCTACTCCAGCCCCTTCCATTGCCACCCACTCCCTAGATTGGATGTGCTTTCTGTCTCTATAGATTATTTTGCATTTTCTAAAATTTTATGTAATGAAATCATGGAGCATGTACTCTTTTTTTGAGGGGGGTGGTCTGGCTTCTTATACTCAAGATTGTGTTCTAAGATGTATCCATGTTATTTGTATCAGTAGTTTATTCCTTTTTATTGCTGAGTAGTATTTCATTGTGTGAATATAGCATTGTTTATTTTACCTATTGATAGACAATAAGGTTGTTTCCACTTTTTGGCTGCTGAAAACAAAGCTGCTATGAAAATTTTGGACCAAATGTTTATATAATTATATGCTTATATTTTTCTTGGGTAAATTACTTAGGAATGGAATAAGTGGGTCCTATGCAGGTTTAACTTTAAGTAACTGCCAAACTGTTTTTCAAAGTGTTGGGCCGTTTTACCTTCCCACCAGCATTGTATGAGCTTTCCTGTTGCTCTACATCTTTATCAACACTTGCCGTTTTAAAATTTTAGATATTCAAATGGTATTGTATCTCATTGTGGTTTTAATTTGCATTTCCCACAGACTAAGGATGTTGAACATCTTTTAATGTGCTTTTTTGCCATCCATCTGTTTATCTTCTTTGGTGAGGTGTCTCTTCAGCTCCTTTGCCCATTTTAAATTTTGTTAGGTTGTTTGCTTTCTTTTTAGTGACTTGTAAGTGTTCTTTATGTATTCTAGCTACAAGTCCTTTAATGGATATGTGATTTGTAAATATTTTCTCTCAAGTCTGTGGCTTCTCTCTTCATTATTTTAATAGTGTCTCTCCAAGAGCATAAGTTCTTAATTTTGACAAAGTCCAGTTCATTAATTGGAAAAGAAAAAGGGGATTCTGCTTTTGGTATCATATCTTAAGAAATCTTTGCCTAACACAGGGTCACAAAGATTTTCTTTTATATGTTCTTCCAGAAGTTCTGTAGTTTTAGGTCTTACATTTGGGTCTATGACTTGTTTGATTAACCTTTTTATTGTGGTTAAATATAATATAAATAAAATTTACCATTTTATCATTTTAAAGTATATAATTCAGTGCATTAATTACATTCACAATGTTGTGCAACCATTACCACTATTACCAGAAATTTTTACAGTACCACAAATAGTAACTTTGTACCCGTTGAGCAATAACTCCCCATTCCTCCTTTCTCTCAGCCCCTAGTAATGCTTTGTGTCTTTATGAATTTGCCTACTCTATGTTTCGTATAAGTGGAATTATATAATATTTGCCTTTTTGTGTCTGTCCTTTTACACTTAGCATAATGTTTTTAAGGTTCATCCATGTTGTAGCATGTATCAGAACTTTATTTCTTTTTATGGCTGAATAATATATTCCATTATATGGATATACCTCATTTTGTTTATTCATTCATCTGCTGGTGGACACTTGGATTTCTTCCACCTTTAGGCTATTGTGAATAAAGCTGCTGTGAACATTGGGATACAGGTATCTGTTTGAGTCCGTGCTTTCAATTCTTTGGGGTAGTACATACTAGGAGTAGAATTTCTGGTCTTATGATAATTCTGTGTTTAACTTTTTGGGGAACTGCCAAATTATTTTCCACAACATCTGCACCATTTTAATATTTCTACTATCAATGTACGAGGGGTTCCAATTTCTCTGTATCCTCACCAACACTTGTTATTTTCTGTTTTTTGTTTTTAATTATAGCAATCCTAGTTGGTGTAAAGTGGTATCTGGTTTTGATTTGCATTTCTTTAATGACAGTGATGTTGCGCATCTTTTCATGTGCTTATTGGCCTTTTGTGTATATTCTTTAGATAGATTATATATTTGTGTTCTTTACCTATTTTTTAATTGGGTTATTTGTCTTTTTGTTGTTGAATTGCAGTAATTCTTTATATATTCTAGATATTAAACCCTTATCAGATATATGATTGTAAACATTTTCTCCCATTCTTTTAGTGTCCTTTGATGCACAAGTGTTTTTAATTTTAATGAAGTCCAGTGTATCTAGTTTTTTTTTTTTTTTTTTTTTGGCCTGGGCTCTTAATGTCATATTGAAGAAACCATTGCAAAATCCAATGTCATGAAGATTGTTTTCTTCTAAGATTTTCGTATTTTAGCTCTTAAGTTTAATCTTTGATCCATTTTGAGTTAATTCTTGTATGTGATGTAAGGTGTAAGGGTCTAATGTCATTCTTTTGCCTGTGGATATCCAGTTTTCCTGGCACTGTTTCTTGAAGAGACTCTTCTTTCCCCATTAAGTGGTCTTAGCATGCTTGTTGAAAATCAATTGACCATAGATATGAGGGTTTATTTCTGGGCTCTCAGTTGATTCCCTTGGTCTATATGTCTATCCTTTTTTTTTGAGAACTAGCTGTTTTGAGTATTTTAATATGCTAACTCTGAAAACCAGATTCTCCCTCTTCTCAGGGGCTGCTTTTGTTCCTTATTGAGGCCTGCAGCTGTTTGTATGGTGACTTTTCCACACTTTTTTTCAAAGTCTCTATTCCTCATTGTATGTGGTCTGTGAAGTTTCTCTTCCGTTGTCTCGTCAGTCAGCCTGTGAACTGACAGAGATTTCTCCAAATGTCTGGATCCTCCCCAAGACAAAAAAAAAAAAAAGTGCGTATCTCTTTAAGTCTTCTGATGGATCCTGTTAAGAAAGAGGGCCTTGAAACAAAGGGAAATATCTGTTCTCCTCTCTTAGGCAACAGCCAGACCAGACAAAATGCTCAACCCCACAGTTTACTGCCACAGTCAGTCTCTCTAGGAATACAGTCCGCGGTCCCCACAGCTACAATGCGGTCTTCAGCTACAGCTGAAGAATGGGGCATAGCTGTTAGATCACTTACATGCTCTCAGCAAATTTCAGCAGTCTGTCTTCATCAAGTACTCCCCTGGTTGCTGTCAGTGTCTGATCAGGTTCCACAGTTCTGAAATCATTGATTCTGATGAGTTTTTGTTCCAGCTTCATGGTTGGTTTGGAGAAGGGACTTTGAGCTTCCTACTCTGACATGTCCATGATGTCACTTACGATCATTTTGAGTTAATTTTTGTATTTAGTGTACTCTGTGATTCTGGTCTCTTTTTTTTTCTCCCTGCATTTGGGTATCCAGTTGTTGCAGCACCGTTCATTGAAAAGATTGTTCTTTTTCAACTAAATTCCTGTGTACCTTTGTCAAAAATCAGTTGTGTGTGTGTATATATGTATATTCATATATGTGTGTGTGTGTGTGTGTAATATATATATTTATTTCGAGACTCTCTGTTCTGTTCCATAGATCTCTTTTTCCATCTTGACACCAACATCACACTGTCAGAGTTAGTGTAGCTTTATAATAGGTCTTGAAATCAACTAATCTTAGCCCTCCAGCTTCGTTCTTTTTTTCTCAAAGTTGTTTTGGCTCTTCTAGGTCCTTTGCATTTCCACATGAGTTTTAGAAACACCTTGTTAATTTCTACAAAAAAAAAATCTAGCGAGGATTTTGATTGGATTACATTGAATCTGTAGACCATTTTGGAAACAACCGCTATCTTAATAGCATTGAGTCTTCTGATCCTCGAACACTGTATATCTCTTCATTTATTTGGGTCTGTAATTTCTCTGAGCAGCGTTTGGCACTTTTCAGTACACAGGTCTTGCACCTTTTTTGTCAGATTTATCCCTAAGTATTTCTGCTGTTGTAAATGTGTTTTTTGAATTTCAGTTTCTGATTGTTTGCTACTAATATATAGAAATACAACGGATTTTTGTATGTCGTCTTTACCTTGCTAAATTCAGTTATTCTAATAGCTTTTTGTAGATTCTATCAGATTTTCTACATAGATCATCATATTGTCTGTGGATAAACAGTTTTACTTAGTTTCCAATTTTGATGCTTTTTATTTCTTTTTCTTGCCCTGTTGCACTGGTAAGAATCTCCAGTACATTGTTGAACAGAATTGATGAGAGTGAATATCATTGTCTTGCTCCTAATTTTTTAGGGAAAATGTTTATTCTTTCACCTTTAATTATAATGTCAGCTGAAAGTTTTTGATAGAAATCTTTTCTTGGGTTCAGGAAATTTACTTCTATTCCTGGTTTGCTGAGAGTTTTCTAAAATCAGGAATGGATGTTGAATTTTTGTCAAATGCATTTTCTACGTCTATTGAGATGGCAATGTGGTATTTCTTTTTAGTTTGTTAATCTAGGGAGTTGAATGTTGAACCCACCTGCATTCCTGGGATAAATCTCCCTTGGTTGTGATATGTTGTCCTTTTTATATATAGTTGGATTTGATTTGCTTAAGTTTTGTTTAGAATGTTTGTGTTTATGCTCATGAGAGGTAATGGTTGGTAATTTTCTCTTATAATGTCTTTGTCTTGTTTTGGTACTGTGATAATACTGGCCTCATAGAATGAGTTGAGAAGTATTCCCTCCATTTTAATTTGTTTTGAAAGAGTTTTTCTAGAATTTGTATTACTTCTTTCTTAAATGTTTGATAGAATTCGTCAGTTTTTTTAACCAATTTATGTAGAATTGTTATTATTTCTTTCTTAAATATTTAGTAGAATTTCCCCAAGCAACATCTGGGCCTGCCTGGTGTTTTCTTTCGGGAAAGATATTTAACTATAAATTCAATTTCTTTACTAAATAATAGAACTAATCAGATTATCTGTTTGTTCTTGAGTATACTTTGGTAGTTTTTGTTTTTCAAGAAATTTTTCTTTTCTCAGTTGTCAGAATTTGTGGCATAAAGGTGTCCATTAATATCCCTTTATATGCTTTTAATATCTGTAGACTCTGTAGTGATGTCACCTCTTATTCCTGATATTGGTCATTTGTGACTTCTCTTCTTTTTCTTACTAGTCAGACTAGAAATTTAACATTTTTATTTTTATTGATCTTCAAAAAGAAACCAGCTTTTGGTGTTACTATTACTGACTTTTCTCTGATTTTTTGGTTGCAGGGTATTCCATTATATGAATGTTTATTCAGTTATTCTATTATTGATTGATATTTGGCATAAAAATAATCTTATTTGGAACTGTATAACTAATCTATATGATGAAAATCATAAAACCTTGAGGATATGAATAAATGGACACAGGTATAATACTCCCAGATGGGAAGATTAGAGAAGTAAAGATGTCAGCTCTCCAAATAATTCATAGGTTTATGGTAATTCTACTCAAAATACTATTAGACTTTGAAAATCATGGCAGAAAGATTCAGAAGTTCCTCTAGATGAATAAATATTTGAGTTGATGTTAAAGTTCTGAGAAAAAGAAGAATGGATGGAGAGAAACCTAACTATAAGATATTAAAACATAATGAATTTAAAAAAGAATGCCAGCACCAAGATAAAAAAGGCTAATGGGAAAATAGCCTGGAAATGGAACATGTTGGATATAAGGATTTAACAAATGATAAAGAAAGCACACATATCTATAGGAAAGGATTAGTTTAACAAATGGTGTTAGTATAACTGTGGGCAATTTGGAACAGCAGAGATTTAGATTTTCTTAAATATCACATACTAAAATAAGTTATACTCTAAGCAATTTGGAGCAGCAGAAATTTAGATTTTTTAAATAACACATACTAAAATAAGTTCCAGATGGATTAATAATTATACAGAAATAATAAGCCAAAGAACTGAATTGTGTATTGATTGAACCTAAGAAGGGGATCAACTAGAATTTACATAGGCAGTGATTGACAGATTAGACTACATAAAAATTTAACTTTTGTATCATCCAAAAATGTAGCCAAAAAGAAAAAATGTAGCAGACTGGGGGAGATATTTGCAGCAAATTTCTAAGAGTTAATATTCTTATATATAAAACCCTTATGCAGATATAAAAATGGGCATAGGAGAAGATTGGATAATTAACTAAATAGGAAATTAAACAAAAACAAACAGGGAAAAAAATCTTAATGCAAATTAAACTGCTAAGGGGTTACTAGGATCCACCCATTAAATTAGCAACAGCTCCCGTTCAGGCCAGAGTAGGGTGTAATTAGTACATGTATAAATTGCTCATGGCCTTATATATATGGTGTTACAGCCATTTGAAATCCACTGTTGTGATGTGTCAAGATTCATAAAAATCTCCATGCTTTTTTGACCCAGAAATCACACATCTGGAATTGATCCAAAGAAAATAATAACTGGCCACTCCTTCCAAAAAAGAAACATATAAGCCCAAAGATGTTCACAGAGTTGTTTCAAGTAATGAAAAATTAGAAACAAGCTAAATGACTAATCAAGGGAGTAATTAAAATTTTCATATACCTTGTAGATAGAATACAGTACAATAATGAAAATGTGGTAATAGAGACTGGAATTGAAAAGTGTGATAAGGGTAATTTTTTAAAAGTGAGCTTTCAAATTGTATATACAATTTGATATAAAAATGACTGGAAGGAAATATGTACAAATGATAAGCAGTTATGAGGAGGGTGGTGGGTAATTCTTTTCCTATTTTCTGGGATCCAGTAGAATGCTAGGCTGCATTACCAGAGTACAGCACCTACGTCAGGAGAGCTGATAGACCTATGTTATGAGAAGAGCATGCGCTTTGGAGATGTGTAGCTCTGAGTGCCAGTTCTGGTTCTACTTACCTAGTATGAGGTCCTCACAGTTACATAACTACTTTGAACCTCAATTTCTAGATATGAAAAAGGAGCAAATACCCTTTATTCAATATTATGTGGATTAACAATAGTAGATGGTAGTTGTTGATAGAAATACTCTTCTAGTTACATCACATCTGGAATAATATATTAGCTTACACGCAACTATAAATCTCAATGGCGAACAGCTAAGGTTTATTTCTTGCTTATGTTACTTATTAGCTACAGATTGGCTGTGGCTCTGCTCTGTGTTCTCTTCATTCTAGAATCCAGGGAGACCCGAAAGGAAGATGGTGATACGAAAGGATAGTTCTTAAAGGTCTGCTTGGAGGTGGTATACTTCTGCTCGCATTTCACTGGCCAAGGCTAATGTCAGTAGCACCGGAAGTGTGATCCTCCTCTGGGAATGGGCCAGTACAGAGGGGCAGCAAATATTTTGAACAAATAGTATATGCTGTGACGCAGTGTGTCTAGTTCTGGCTGTCACTGTAAGGCTGTGACAAGCTGGAGTATGTTCAGAGGAGAAAGATCAGGGTGGTAAGTAATTCTGAGATCTCACCTGAAATACAGTGGGAAGAGTTGATGGAGAGAGAGGGGTACATTAATGCTGTTTAAAACATTTGGAGAATGGTTGTCACTAGATATGCTGTATGACATCAATGGATGGAATTTAACAGCATATTTTTTGATTCGGTATAAGGGCATAACGAGGAAAGGGGACAGAAAAGGAAATTCTTGGTTGTTTTATCTTACCTCATTTATATTCTTCAAAATAACCTATGAAGGTTTGTGTGTGTGTATGTGTTTATGTTTAAATATTGGAGGAAACAGCCTCAGAGTGGATAAGTACCTAAGGTCACATGGCAAATAAGTGGCAAAACCAGTTTGGAATCCAAGTCTGTATGATCTCATCTCTTTCCACTGAACTTTGCTACCCTCTATAGGGCTGCAAGTTTTCTTCAGTTAAACTGTTTATCGCCAGCCGTCTTCTGCCTGAGAAGGTGATAGCCACTCTTAAAGGGTAAGAACCCATCTCTAAAAGGGTTCAAACAAAGTATGAATGGAAGGATTGAAAGGAAGGTTGAACTCTAGATTAATGGTCTGCAGACTTATTTGATTACATGCACCTCTCAGCAAAATAATCTAGCATATGCCATACATATATCTGCTAAATATATTAAGCTATTATACTAATATTATATATATCACACAACACACAAAAAATAAAAGTTAAAGAAGTTAAGGGTTTACATAAAATTTTAGATATTCTCATAAATTAGATTTTAGATTTTGTGTAAAATCTCAACTTTTTAAAACTTCTATTTTACAGGTAGGTAGATATTTTTTCCTGCATCCCTGTGGGTTGTCTTGTGTGCCCACAGAGGTGCATACCCCCAGTGCTGGAGATCATTGTCCTGGGTGATTTGTAAGACTCCTTTTTCAGTATGAAGATTTTATGATTCTGTTTAGCCTGAATTTTTCTGAAAGGGATAATGATAGCTTAATTCACTTCAGAAAAGTTTTTATATAGTCTGTTATCTAAGACCAAAACTATAAATTCTTCACTGGCATTCTTAGCAGAAATTAAACCTGAATACCACATAGTATGAAAGGTGCTTTTCCAGATAAATAGTAATAACCCTATGAGTGTTACAATCTCTATATAAAAGAGGGTGTAAATAGGGGTTATTATTAAGTAATAAACCTGATTTCTATGTGTGGCACAAGAAACTTCCTCATTATTTTAATCGTATCTTCTCTATCTAAATCTACATGTGTATGTCTAAAACTTACTGTACTCATATATTCTAAAATGAATCTGAAGTTTTGCCTAGAGAGTAATATGAATTTTTGTACATGGGAAGTTATTTTAGTACTGTTTTAGAATGGAGCCAGAAATCTAAATTAGGCTAAGCCTACTGGACTAAAATCTTTATAAAGATATATGCTCTGAGAAGCAAAGGAGTTACTTGCATTGCCTGACAGAGGAAACTGTCTGCTTTTCTACATTCTGGTCGTTGGTTATCGGCCATTTACCAGGCTGATACTTCACAATGAAGACAAGTTTCTATTTAGTAATTATTTCTTGGGGATAGAGTACTTAAGAAAAACCGGCCAAGATCACAAAGCAGAAACACAAATCTAGCATTTAAAAGATGCTCCTGTATTGAGATGAAATTGTAGATCAGCAGTGCTCTTTTCCATTTTTTCCCTCACACTCATACATTTGTACAGATTTCTCACCATGACATACTGCGGTTTGGTGGTAGTTGCAGTGGAAGTGTTGCTTGCAATTAGGATCAAACCCAGTTTAAGCAAGAGATGATCAAGTTCGGTTACTTTTTCTGCAGCAGTTTAAGTGACCTACAGGCCAGAATTTCCTTGGTAATAACTTGTAGTAATTTTTCCCCCTAGAAAATTAGCATGGAAAAGTACAGGTTAAATAGTTTAATCTGCTATTTCTTAATTTTCATATTCTTTGATTCATTCAACAAGCAGTCATTCAGTGCTTCTTTGTGCCAAGCCCTAAGGAAACACTAGTGAACAAGGATATTGACCACTGATTTTTTAAATATACATCAGGTGTATTAAAAGCCAGCGGAGCTGTTGTTGCTCACAGCAGCTTACTGTAGGAGTCTGCTCTACACTGACTTGTGCTTGCCTTCCTGTTCTCTTGCTCTGTTCTCTCCCCTCACCTGCCTTTCTCTCCTTCCCTTCCTCTCTTTTCTCTTCCTTCCTTTCTTTATTTTTCTTCTTTTAAGTGGTGACCACAGGCAAATTTTGAAGTCAAGTCATCTAAGCATAGGAGAAACTATGATATTTATTGTATAAAACTTACATGATATGGTTACATGGAAGATGGTAAAATTCTTAATTTCCCTTAAAGACCAAATGTCATCTCACCTGTGCAGATCTTATGGCATGTATGTTTGTTACTTTGCTCTGAAACTATATATCTTTAAATGGCTTTATATTATTCTAGTTAAAGTAAAACTAATATCAAGTGTGCTTTTTATTTTTTATTTATTTTTTATTTATTTTTTTGAGGAAGATTAACCTTGAGCTAACTACTGCCAATCCTCCTCTTTTTTGCTGAGGAAGACTGGCCCTGAGCTTATCATCTGTGCCCATCTTCCTTTACTTTATATGTGAGACACCTACCACAGCATGGCTTTTGCCAAGTGGTGCCATGCCCACACCCGGGATCCGAAATAGCGAACCCTGGGCCGCTGAGAAGCAGAACATGTGAACTTAACCGCTGCGCCACCGGGTCGGCCCCTTCAAGTGTGCTTTTTAGATGCAAACGTTTATATGATTAGATAGTTTTTTATTAGTGTTTCTTCATGTGTTTTCTGAATTTGAATCCTGATGTATCTTCTGGAATTAGCCATTTTTTTGCCTATTTCTGTTATATGACAACTGGCACGTTTTTATTTTTCAGGGCTTTAATTGCCTTGGCATCTAAACTCCAGAATACATCCCAGTTAATTAAAGACATGTGAATGGTTTGGGGTTTTTTTTGCTGTTGTGCTCTCTATTGATGAATTTGAAGGCAATTAAAAGTATAATTCTTTTCTCCTTTAGCATCAGACAACAGTCAGCGCTTTCGAGAAACCTGTTTTGCATTTGCATTGACACCACAACAAGTGCAGCAGATCAGTAGTTCCATGTAAGTTGTCTTCACGTGTAACTTGCATTTTGGTCTTTGAATCTAGTCTTGTTTATAATAAGTGATTTTTTTTAGAACAGTTATTGGGTGAGTATTAGTGTCGTGCCAGTATTAATATTGAAAATACTATTAAAGTGTTAGTTACTCTAAGAACAGTTTTATCTCTGACAGTTTGAAAGACTTTCTGGAGTAACAGTGTCCTTGAATCACTTTTCATGTGCATGTTTTTAAAATAATTGTAGCTCTTATTCTGTCTTTTGTAGGGATATTTCTGGGACCAAATGTGACTTCACAGTGCAGGTCCAGTTAAGGTAGAGTATTGACTACAATATATATCCAAAGTTTAAAAGTTAATATTCCTTAAAGACTTGAAAAAAAATCTACCTAATTTCCAATAAGTATATTGAAAGTATTGGGTTCAGATGTTTGAATGAGGAAAAAACTTCTCCTGTTACGAAATACCCTAATTTTTATAGAATTTAGATTTTGATGTAGCAAGTCATGTACCATATATCTAACCACATTTCTTCATTTTGGTTACCCTCAATTAGTTGAGAAGCTCCAGCTAATGATGCATTTAAAGATCACAGTAGTCAGCTCTTTAGAAATACCAAGTTTTATGAAAGCAAAGGCCTGATCCATGAGTGGCAAACTTCTGGGATAAGGAACTAGTACTTAGGTTAAGTTTACAGTGTCTCGTGGACAAACAAAAACCAAAATATTCTAATTTGCTTTGTCCTCTGTTTTAAATCGTCAGTTTAAATCTAGATTCCATTGTGAGACATTTCTTGATAGTTTTGCAAGATGAATGGGAATTTTCCAATGTGAATTCACAGCTGCCCCATAATTTCTCTTCTTAGCCCATTTCTTCTAAGAGTATCTAAGAAATATTTTATGTCAATATGTCTCTCTCTTCCTTATATAAACCATCTTATGCTACTCTCTTCACTCAGTGACTGTCCATGTGTGAGCCTAAGTGCCTCCCATTGTCCCTATTGCAGTAGGGATAGAAGAGGAAATACAAGACAGTTGTTTTCTTTAGCCAGCTGTTTTCCCCAGAGAGCGGGAGGGATAGGTCCAACAGAAAGCCCAGTCTCAATTGCCAAAAACTGAGTTGTAGGTACAAATTATAAATATAGTAGGAGGTCAGAAAAGAGATTAAAGCACCTGCTCAGTGCTTTGTGGAACAATGTGAAAACTCTGATCTAAGCTTAAAAATAGTGTGATAAAAACAGTGAGAAAGCAGAGGAGAAGTTGAGTTCTTTGTTTTGGAAGGCACTGACAAAGATGTTGCTATGTAAAAGGTAATTTATCCTCTGTTGGGGCAGACTCTGATAATGACTGAATAAATTAAAGGACTTAAAAATGATGCCTTCGTAACTGATTATATATTGCTGTAATCTTTTTTACTTCCTGCGTCAACAATTTACATTTTGTTTGTACTGGTATGTGACATTATCCTTTAAACAATGGTTTTCAGACTGATGCTTGGGGCCATCCTTAGGGGTCTACACTCTGGCTACCATTCCACCTCCCCTATGCAACGCCCTCCACCCCCCAACACACACACTGAACCAAAGTAGTGCTGCTTTAATCTTTTCTGCATGTTTGACTTTGGGTTAGTTTTCATTTGAAGAAAGAATCCCAAGACTAAAAATTTGACAACCATAGCTCTGGAACCAAAGATCTAGTTACTAGCCTCAGTATTTTATATTAATGTATGTGCATTCTTTAAAGCAGCAGTGGGCGTGGTTCACATTCTAAAGGAAGAGTATTTTCCCTAAGATAGATCAACTTTCTAATTCAGAGATTCCAAGGGAATCTTGTTGGTTAAAAATGATTTAGCCGTTTATAATTCAGATTTATCCCAGATCTTAGGAAGAAAGAACTGTGTTGTATTATATTTGGTAATTGTTAGACATCTACCCCTCCCCACCTCCCGTTGCAGTCCCATTGTATTATTTAAGTTAGGAGTGTATACCTAGCTACTATCCTAATTATAAATCTTTATCTAAAACATGAAAGTAATTTGGTCAGAATTGGGGTCGGTGTTTTCTCTATTAGATTCCTAGCCTGTTTTCATTTATGTACCTGTTCCTCTTCCCACCCCCATGAACTCCTTCACAGAAACTTTTTGCTATTGTTCCCTCTTTTTTCTTTTTTTCCCTTTAATTTGTTAGGGTGGTTTAGATTTTCGCTTTTTTACTGAATTGAATAGGAGTCTACTTGTCATATAAATTATTCTTTTCCTATAGCTTCAGGCAGCTAAGGTCCATGTTTTAAATTTGTCACTGCGTTAGACTAATTGATTAAAAACTTTGTGGCATCCTCTTACTGTTGCAGTGTAAAGACTGGCCTGTACTAGAAGGTTCTACTGGGGTTAGAAATGATCCTGTGAGCTTTGTCATCTGTTTCCTAAGTGTATTTCTAGAAAATCTTTCTAGATTAGTAATTCTTAACCTTTTTATGGATCCCTGATCCCTTTGAGAATGTGATGGAAGCAATAAATTGTCTTCCCATAAAGAGGAACATGTATATGTACTCATAAAATTTTATGTAGAAAATTGTCCCATTTTGTGGACCCTTTCCACACACAGATCTCAGTCGGCAGGTTAAGACCCTGCACCGCAGATGTTGAGGAAAGATGTTTGTGCGTGATGAATATTTCACAGAATTCCAGAGATAGGGTTCTTCTTAACATGTAACTCAAATATATTGTGAACATTGTGTAAATGTGGAATGAGCCTCAGCCATATATTGGGAATAGGAGGTAATTAAGGATAGATGTCTTAAATAGCAAATTAATAATTCATTTCTTGATCTATATAAGAGTGAGAATTTATAAATTATGTAGCTGTCCTTCTTTTTCCCAAAAGATTATGCCTTTAATTTAGAAATACATGTTTTCATGAGTTTCTAGAGTAGTATTCTAAATACATGTGGCTATAATATAAATGATGTTGTTATTCTCCATCGTCATTTCTCAGGGAATGATGGCGTACCTTGGCTTAGAGGCCAGAACTTGGTCCTGGGGATGAGCTTGACAGTATTTTCAGTATGTTCTGCTGAGAGCCAAAAAAATGTTTCATAGGCAAATAAGTTTGGGTAGAACTGTATATTATATCTCCCTTTTGAAAAGTTACAGTGCATGGTAGCCTAGCTCTTGAGAAGTTCTGTATTAAGGAAACTTAATTTTTTGATTCAAAATTTATTAAGCTTATTCAGCTCCAGAGTCTTTTTTCTTGCCCCCCTCAGAACATGCTTAAACAAATGATTGGAAATATTATGAAGACAACTGCAGGTTGATAGCTGTGATCACTGAAACTCTACATTGATGGAATTATTTATATTAAACCTGTTTAAATATGCTTATTCATCATTGTCTAGTTTTAATAGTTTTTTTGTTCTTGTTAAGTCTGACCATCTTTTAGATTAGCTATTGAGCAAAAATATTAATCAGATCATCCTTTAATAAAGGAAATTAAACTTGTCTTTTATCATTTAGGTTTTGTTTATCAGAAACCAGTTGTCCACAAGAAGATCACTTCCCACCCAATCTTTGTGTGAAAGTGAATACAAAACCTTGCAGCCTTCCAGTGAGTTCTAAAAGTTATTTTTTAAATACATTGCCAAGATAGCTATCCAATGTCATCACAGCTGTTGTTAATCATAGTTTTTCATTAAGAAAACATCTTTATTTTGGATATATGTTCATGTGACTGAGTGAAACACTTGTACCAAGTATGTACAATTAACAGCTGTGACATTAGCTATGGGGACAAAGTCTAGGACTTGGAGTTGGGTGTGGTCGTTTAGTGTTGTACTGGACTTTGGGGAGAGAAATTGTTTCAACACAATCTCAACTGTATTAGTGTGAATCTGGAAGCCTGTGGTAAAATAGAGACTTGAAGAATACTATGCCTTAAACAGAGGATGAGAGTGGGGGCTGTTAGTGGTCACATTTAAAATATTCCTTATGTACTTATCCAGACTCTTCATGAATTCATCCTAATTCTTAAATTTTAGAGATTTTTAAGTTATACATCCTTTTTTGCATACTTACTATAATGAGATTATAGGATTGTTTAGAGAAACACAAGAAACTCTTGTGAATATTTACTCCTCTACTTTTTAATGAAAATATTCATATTTTCTAGTATGTAGTTTGTAGGGGTTCTTTTTAGGAATTTAAAATGATGGTTGAAATAATAAGTAGAAATAAATTTATTTCATCCTTAGGGTTATCTTCCACCTACTAAAAATGGTGTGGAACCAAAGCGACCCAGCCGACCAATTAATATCACCTCACTTGTTCGATTGTCCACAACAGTACCAAACACCATTGTTGTTTCTTGGACTGCAGAAATTGGAAGAGTAAGTAAATTTTTGTTTCTACCAGATTTTTGTATTACAGGGAAGGGTTAATCTCCATGGTTGCCTGAGCTTGTATGTAGATGATATTGTAAAGTGAGTTGCAAAAGGACTTATTTTTGTTTTACAATGAGTTTTCAACATGTTCCCATTTAAAACATGGGATCATATTGTATCCAGTGTTTTATAACCGGATCCTTTCACTCAGCAATTTATCACAAATGTCTTCCTGTGTCATTCCATGTTCATCTGCATGATTTTAAATGATTACATCGTATTCCAATATGAGGTAGCCTATTCCCTATTGTTGAGCACTTATTTGATTTACTGATTTGGTTGCTATTTCAAAGAACATTTTGAAGACCATCCTAGTAGCTATAGCTTTGCATACATATGTAATAATTTCCTTAGAGTAAATTCCCAGAAGTGGAATTGCTGAGTCAAAAAGCTTACAGAGTTTTAAGAAATTTTGTGTACATTGACAGATGCCTTACCAAAAGATGTTGTACAAATTTATTCTCTAACTTTCGGTGTTTATTCATGTGCCTGTTGACCCATACTCTGTCAACATTGAGTTTTATCTTCTTTAAAATCTTTACCAATTTTAATAGGTAAAGAATGGCACCATACTTTAATTAGTACTCCTTTTATTATTACTGAGATTGAACATATTTTATGTTTGTGATTACTTGCAGTTGAAGATTATCCATCTGTTTCTCTGTTGCTGTTTTTCTCATTATTGGTTTATGAGTTCTTCATATATTAAGACTTAATCCTCTTTCACATGTTGCAAATATTTGTTTCCTGTTTGCCTTTTATTTTTATTTACGTGAAATAAATTTTAATTTTAATGTGTAGAAGATTTAAATTATTATGGAGCCAAATCTTAATCAGTTTTTCTTTCCTTTATAGTCTTTCCCCCTCAGAGCCTACCATACTTAAGTCTATCTGCTCTCCTAAGCTTACATAAATATTTGTTTATATTTTCTTCTAGACTTTCGAGGTTTCTTGTTTTACTTTTAAATATTTAATCCATTATAAATTTATGTGTGGTGTGAAATAAAGATTTACTTTCATCTTTTAAATAGTCACCCAGTTGTTCTAACACTATTAACTAAATAAATGGTGATTCAGAAGCCACCATTATTATATATTTGATTTTTATTTATCCTAGGTGTGTTTCTGAGCTTTTTCTACATTGTTTCTTAGTCTAGCATTCTTTTTCTTTTTGGAGGAAGATTAGCCCTCGAGCTAACATCTGCTGCCAATCCTCCTCTTTTTGCTGAGGAAGACTGGCCCTGAGCTAACATCCGTGCCCATCTTCCTCTACTTTATATGTGGGACGCCTACCACAGCATGGCTTGCCAAGCGGTGCCATGTCCGCACCCGGGATCCAAACCAGCACACCCAGGGCGGCCAAAGCAGAATATGCGCACTTAACTGTTGCACCACCAGGCCGGCCCCTAGCATTCTTTTTATGGGACAATTTCAGAATGTTTTTGATTATTGCAGTTTTGTCATATGAGCTCGTATCTATTCACTAATTCATTTGAAATCTATTGAATGCTTACTCTGTGCCATGCACTATACTGAAAACCAGCAGTACTGAAGCAAGAAAAAAGTCCCTGCTCTTTTGGAGCCTGAGATCTAGGGGCCAGGTGGTCACACACAAAAATGTGAACTTTCTTAATGTAAGTACTATAAAAGAGAGGTGTGTGGTGATTTTAGAGTATATTAAAGGGCATTTTGAACTAGAGAAAGGTCAGGCCGGGCTTCCCTGAGGAAGCAGTGATGAGCCAAGAACTAGAGAAGGGTAGAAGAATTCACTTAGGCAGAAGGTTCAGAGGAAGCAACCTGCTCAATAGCCCAGGGGCAGGAGTGAGCCTGGTTCTTTTCAAGAAACTGAAAGGGAGCCACTGTGGTAAGAGTGTGGAGACTGGGGCAGAGCAATATGCAAGATGAGGCTAGAGAGGTAACAACGGGCCAAACCTTGCAGGGCCTTTGAGGTAGTGTTAATGTTAAGAATGTTCCCTTTTTAAGCAGAAAATTTACAGGGCCATATTTCTGTTTAGAAAAAGTCACTCTCCGGAGTGGTAAACAGCTTGGACAGAGGCCAGAATCATGCAGAGAGGTCGCCTCTTAGGAGCAAACTATTGCTTTATTATTAGTGAGAGAAATACTGTGTTAGCCTAGAATGGTGGCAGTGAGAATGGAGGTAAATAGGTGGATCTCTGGGACTAAGTGATAGATTAGAAGTAGGAGCTGAGAGAAAGGGAGATATCAAGGATGATTCCTTAGTTTCTGGCTTCAGTAACAAGGTAAATGATAACGTTACTGAGATAGAGGAAACACTGAAAAAGGACTGAGTTTAGGTGCATTTTGTTTGCATTGGAGGAGGGAGTGTTGGAGGACTAGATGGAGAAAATCATGAGTTTAGTTTTGACGGTTTTGAGTTTGAGATGCCTTTGAGATGTTCTGAATATGCAATTGGGTCTATAGGCTTAAAGGATAAGTTTGGGCTAGAGAGAAAAATGTGAGTTATCTGCTTATTGCTGGTTATTGGAGCCGCACGAGCAAGACTGATGTTGTTTAAGGGGAATGTATCAAGTAGGAAGAAGAGAGTGCCCAAGACTTAATTTTGAGGAACTATAACATTTAATACTGGGTGGAAGAGAATGAACCTGCAGAGGACATGGGGAAATAGTGCCAGAGAGATGGAGCAGAACGGGGGGTGGGTATGAGAAGCCAAGGGAAGAGTTTCCAAAAAGGAAAGAGATGGTAAGTAGTATTGAACAGATGTTGAGAAGTCAAGTATGTTGAAGTCTAAAAAATACCCTTTGAATTAGGAACACGAAGGTGACTTTAGCATGAGCTGTTTTGGTGGATGGTAGGAGGAGAAGCCAGATTGTGACTAGGTGGTGAGGCAGTGGAGATAGTGAGTTTTGCAAGTGTGGCTTTGGAAAGAGAGAAAGGTGAGCTGGAGGGAAATGTGAGATGAGAGTTATTTGTTTGTTTTAATGAGAGAGTCTTTAACATGTATAAAAGATGAAGGCAAGTATCTTCTTGAGTTGTTAGTGTCATCGATTTGATTCCAATTCCTAGTGACTCTCTGTACAGCAGAGCTGAACCCTGCCTGGTCTTTTTGCACCATCCTCTCACACCTTCCGATGCCGTATCAGCCAATGCTCTGCTACTATTCATAGGGTTTTCATGGCCAGTTTTTTCGGAAGTGGGTGGCCAGGTCCTTCTTCCTAGCCTGTCTTCCTAGTCTGTCTTAGTCTGGAAGTTCCTATGAAACCTGTCCACCATGAGTGACCCTGCTTGTATTTGAAATACCAGTGGCATAGCTTTCAGCATCACAGCAACATGCAGCTGCCACAGTATGACGGTCAATAAGATAGACCAGGAAGTGAACCCAGGCCATGACAATGAGAGCACTGAATCTTAACAGGGCTGGTGTCTTCTTGATGAGAGGAAGAGATTAAATATACAAGAGAAGGAAGAAGAAAGAGTAATCAGTAGTGAATTGCATAGTAAGTCATGGAAGGTAGGAGGGACAGCTTCTTTAGTTAATGGAAGAAGAAAAGGATTGGATGAGTGTATGTGATTGGTACTGAAGAGATGAGTAAGTTCTGATCTGATGACTTCTCTTATGTCTGTGAGATAGGAAGTGAGGTAGGTCTCCTGAGAGT
The DNA here is from genome assembly GCF_021613505.1 of Equus quagga. Taxonomy (NCBI): domain Eukaryota; kingdom Metazoa; phylum Chordata; class Mammalia; order Perissodactyla; family Equidae; genus Equus; species Equus quagga. The sequence goes on along the minus strand of NW_025796915.1, from coordinate 8,002,843 downwards.
GAGAGAAGAAATAGGGCCTTTGAGGAGAGTAGAAATGTTGGAAAAGTGATTACACAGAGTGAGATGTGTTTCCCTGCATTACTCCCCCAAATCTTTCTGGGAATTTGAATGAGATTGCTTTAAATTTGTATATAAGTTAGGGAGGATTAATTTATTTACAATATTTAATGTTCCCATTCCAGGAACTGTATGTTTCTCCATTTATTCAAATCTTCTTTTATGTTTCTCAGTAACCTAATAGATTTCTTCTTATAAATCTTCCATATTATTAATTACTGTGTTACTATTGCTATTGTAAATAGATCTTTTTTCTATTATATTTTCTAAAGAATTTATTTATTATTGGCTTTATTTAAAAGCTAGTTATAGTTAAATGTGTACTTAACATGTGAATTCATATTTGTTAGCAATAGCTTTTTAGTTGATTTCCTGGTATTTCCGGGTAGGCAGCTTTAGGTTTGAGATGTATCGTCATAAAAATAATGGTAACCCTTATATTTATGCCATAGGTTCTTGTTCTGTTGTGCTGGTGAGAACCTCCAGAGCAATGTTAAATAATGAGAGTGAACCTTCAGAACAGTGTTAAATAATGAGAGTGCTAGTGAACATACTTGACTTGTTCCTTAGATTAATGAGAATACTAGTGTCACAACATTAAGTATTATAATGACTATTAATTTTTGATAGAACTTAATTATATCAATGATGTATTCCTATACTCCTCTTTTACTGGATATCTTTGTGAGAAATGGATTTTGAATTTTATCAGTATCCTTTTTGACATCTGTCAAGGTTATATTGTTTTTCTTTGTCTAATTAATATGTCACTGTTAGGTTTTAAAAATCCTTTAAAATATTTTACTTCGGGAGCCAGCCCAGTGGCAAAGTAGTTTACTTCCGCCACATGCTCCGCTTTGGCAGCCTGCGGTTCACCAGTTCAGATCCAGGACAGGGACTTGCACACCTCTCATCAAGCCTTGCTATAGTGGCATCCTACATACAAAATAGAGGATGATTGGCACAGATGTTAGCTCAGCAACAATCTTCCTCACTGAAAAAAATAAAATAAATATTTTACTTCCAGTGTACCTTGGGCCTTGCCTGTTTTGTCCCCCTTTTTGAAGAGAGTGTTGAAGATATTTTGTTTTTGTGTGTTTGTGGAAAGTGTAGCCTACTAGGGAAGTATGGTAGACACCAGCGTGTTTACAGTGAACTGTGAAAGAAGTCTCCAGCTGTGGGAGAGGGGGAAATGTGGTTGCAGGTATATAGCACCTGAGGAGGGCAGAGTGCTCTTCCAGGGAACCCTTTCAAACCTCAGAAAGAGCACAGTGTCTTCAATGATTTGAAGGTCTACCAGGTAAGATCCATAAGTTGGAGACCTTCTTTTTGAAATGAAAGACTGAAAGAAAAGTGTTCTTTTCCAAAGCCCGGAATATAACTTCTTAGATTGTTTTTCAATCACTAGTTTTTAATTCAACTCTTATTGTTTTGGGGATTCATTTGTATTATTAGTTGCTATTGAGAAATGTTAGAAATATGTCTTCAAAGAAAATAAATAGGAGAGCTAGTATTAGCTGAATCTACAGTGGTGATCATATTGCAGTATGTAAATGTCTGTAATTGTACACCTTAAACTATCACAATGTTATATGTCAATTATAGCTCAATTTTTGAAAAAAGAAAAAATAATATATATTAAAAAAAGAGCTTGTGCAATGGTTGAAGGAAATAAGCAAAGTGAACTATATTGTAACATCTTACCTACCTCAGGGTAATCACTGCATTTAGCATTTGTTAAACTTTATAGAGAAGTTATCTAGATATTGGTGTAAAGGACACTTAATGGGTACATTATATATATATATATATATATATATATATATATATATATATATATATACACATCTTAATTACGGAGAAAATGTCCTGTGAATTTGCTAGACAGTTTTGAAGGCTTTCAAAAAAGCATTTGACAGAACGTCAGTGTAATGCAATATATATCAATAGTTGGAGTTAGGTAGTACTTTGAAGGGTTGGCAGGAACAATATGATATCATCTACCTAGAAAAGATACTATAGCATCATGAAGTTTTGGGGCTTTTTGCTGCTGAATCTCTTTCATGTGATAGAAAATTTAATTCCATATTATCAGTACAAGTGGCATTTGTTACTACCTGACATTCTTTTTTGCTGCTGCTTTTTTTTTCTTATTTGGTTACATGTTTCAGCTAGAGGGAACGTACCTTTTCACTGAAGTTATAGTTGTAGTTTCTACTTGATCTCTCCTTAAAAATTTATATAAAGCCTTAGGGTAATTCCTAGTTCTGAAGACTCAAGCTGTCAGTACATAATTTCACAGTGTTAATTAGCATTTCTCCAGTTTCTGTTGTACCTGAAGCATTAATCAAATAAATAATAAAGGTACATAAGGTTTTTTTCCTAAAAGAAGCTTTTTAGTTTTATATTAGGTTGATATTGTATGTTGTAAAATTTAGGCAAGTTGTAAGGTTAGTTGTTCCTCATTAATAAATTGTGAAGTTTATTAATGAAAGTAAATTGGCTTTTTTGACATTTCATTTGTTCTCCAGAAGATGTGTAACATGTGAACATGGATAGGTTTCTGAACTCTAAATGAAAATTTGACCTTCCAGAGGGTATTATAGGATATTTTCTCTTGTTGCCAGAAGAGAGGAATGTGTTCTCAAAAAATGTGAAAGTAACTGAAAGTTGGAATGAACATTGGCCTAGGTTAGGGGAGCCAAGGCAAACAAGGTGTGTGAAAGCAGGAACTGCAAAGAACGCTGCTGGCCTTGGCCATTGAGTAAGTCTGTTGTCCTAATATCCCTACTCTTTCCTGGCTCTGTCACCAAGCAGATACATGATCATGGGCAGATTATGTGCCTTTTTGTGCCTTGGTTTCATCAGTCCTTCACTTAGAAAAATACTTATCTTACCTATCTCTTATAGGCCTTCTGCGAGGTTTAAATGAAGTAGATAGTATATGTTGAGTGCTTCGAAAACCATATATAGCTATAAGATAGAGAGTGGCAGTAATTATTTTTCCTTTTGCTTCCTTCCAAATCGCTTGATCTTCCTCTTGATCCCAACATCAAATGGAAGGTGAGCCTTCTCATTTAGATTTCTCACTTCCCCTTCATAAGCCTCAGCCCTTTTTTATTCCTCTTATCTAGCCACGTACCTTTCACTTCTACCTTGGCTTGTTAACTGTTTCCTTTGTCCCCTTCCCTGACTACCATCTCCAGGTAGTCCCTCTGCTGGTAATGGATATTCATCTATTCATTTGCTGAACCAGCAGCTTCTCTCTGAAAATCTTTACTGTTCCCTCTGCGTCTTGTGATAATGGCTCAAGTAGGATCTTTTCAAGAACTAGTTAAAGGCATACAGAGAGATTAAGTGGTATAGATTAGGAAGCCAATCTAATTTGTAATTTTTTTAATAGCTGCTATTTTAGATATATCTATTATCTACTAAATATGGTTTATGATGACTTTGCCCTCTTATTGGCCTTGGTTTATATTTAGTTTTAACATCATTCTCTTATAAAAGTGCCTTAAATTGATTAGCTTCATGAAGTACAGGTAGTCAGGTAATATAGAAGCATGACAGAACTGGCTTTATTGCTTGAAAGTTGCAAAATTAGGGCAAGTTCTTTTATTTCTCAAAACTTCACCTTTCTCATCTATAAAAGTAGGGTTATGACCACCTCAGCAGCTTTTTGGTTAGGATTAAGTGAATTACTTACTGTTCATGAAAACACCTAAGACAGTGCTTGGCACACAGTAGGTGTTTTAAGAAGTGTTAATTTTCTTTCCCTATCACTGTGGGATTAAAATAGATGTACTATTTACTTACATATGTTGTTTGTTTTCTACATCTTTTTTTTTTTCCAGAACTATTCCATGGCAGTATATCTTGTAAAACAGTTGTCCTCAACAGTTCTTCTTCAGAGGTTACGAGCAAAGGGAATAAGGAATCCGGATCATTCTAGAGCTTTAAGTACGTATGATAAACTTATTTTATTTATGTAGCTGAACTGTTTTGGTAAAGGTTAGAGTAGTATTTTCTTAACTCAAGAAATTTTAGGGTTTGTTTTTTTACTAGAGCTTATATAGAAGATTTAAAAAACTGAAAACTTTGTTTTGTGAGCAAGAGTAAATAAGACTTAAGAAGTAGTTTTAATATCTTTGTCATAACCTGATCTTAAAATTAACTTTGTGAAGTCAGTACATGAACACAGAGGAATATTTTATCAGAACTTCATAAAAGAAGTAAATGTTTAAGGAAGTCCAGGAGATGGGAAGGAAATCTTGGCATATATTTCATGAGAATTATTTTATATTTAAAGTTTCTCCAGGAAAGATGAGCAGGGATATGTGATGACTACATCTGTGCATTAATAAAGTAAAAAGGGAGTCAGTGGGGTGGTAGATGTATTAATGAAGCAGGCAGGTTCTGTTTGTAATCGATTATATGGCCTTGAAAAGTCACACTACTCCTCTGGGTCTCATATTTCTCATCTGTAGCAAGAGGTTTGTGTTCCACATGATTTAGAACCCCTCCAAAGTCTGAGTTCATAGGTATGAATAACTAGATGGTTCATTTTGTTGTGTTGAATTTGAGGTTTGTCTGCAAATTGGCTGTTCTGGCTTCATTCTTGGAGGCTTAAGGCCAGAGGTTGGTGGCCTTGCCAAAGAGGTAAACTAAGTTCTTCCTTTATTCTGTTCTTTGGCAGAGAGAGATTCTTTGTGGATGGATTTGGGGGTGGGGCTGAGGACTTAGGGGGCAAAACTTGTACAGACAGGTGTTAGAGAGCCAGACTTTAAGGATTCTTGATGTGAGTTGATTAGTGAAACCCAGTGTCAGAGTTGTAGTTAGAAGCACTGTGGTGGAAAGAACTAAAGTGGTAAGGCCAGCTTTCCTCCCAATTCCCTTCATGGCATAGCTTTTATCTTTTTTTCTAACCTGTTTTTATGCCAGAGGAAAAGATCCCAGTACTTCTGAATATCAGAATACCCTGAGTAGTTCATTGAAGGATTTTTGTGTCTTTTAAAAATGCAAATAATCCTGAGTCAAGAAGAGCACACTTTTGGCTAATGCCTTTGTAGGCATTCTTTGGCAGGCAGTGAACTAGAATGACAACACTGGTTTGAGGTCTAGAGGCGTGGAAGCACCATTTGGCAGGGACAAGGAGATGGTGGAGGATCCTGAAAGAAAAGAAGGGACAGACATCTGCTTTGAAGGAGATTGCAAGAGAAGAACTTTTCTATTTTCACACTGTTGCTGAGTTCTATTCCTGGTCATTCTAGTGAGAATCTTCATATTTGCCACATAGTGCTAGAATCTCATCTGGTCAGAAAGCGTTATGGAATTATGTGAGCCTGTATGGAAAAGGTAATACCAAGAAATAAGGCAGAGGAAGTTGTTATATTTAGTGGTGGTGGTGGTGGTGGTGGTGATGATGATGATGATGATGATGATGATGATGATGATAAGGCAAGCTGTCTTTGCTCAAGCTGTTAATCTTCTCCACTTGTAGCTGTAGCACCATCTGGAGGGAGAGTGGGAAGGTCAGCCTAGAATTATTTTATTTTCTGGAAGGAACCACCGTTAGCCACTATTGAGCAGCAAAAGCTGCTTAATTCAAAAGCTGTTTATTTCATCTCTGATCCAATGCTGGAGGTGGAGAGTAGTTGCAGATTGGGTAGGATTCTTGTGGCACTTTATATCTTATCTTACTTACTGGCCTGGGGAACCAACAAAACATTAATTTGGATCCTACCAATAAGACATTTGTTGTCATGGACTAAAGAACAGATTGTTTGCCTTCATGCTATCTATAAAGAAATGACTTTCCCCACAAATTAACTGTATAATTAAAACTTTGTGTAAAACAACTTAACAGAAGAAAATGTTGGCAGGTGTCTCAGATATTTTTGAAGAAATCAGATTACCTACAAATATGATCATTGTAAGTTATTCTTAATCTTATCAATCAGTTCTACTGGCAAAGGTTTATTAGTCAAATCAGGTACTATTGTGTTGTGAGAATAAAGTCGATAGTATTTAGGCTTTTCACAGAGAAATCCATTCTTTGATTAATTTGATTCAGTAGATTTTTGTATTGTGGTTTCCACCTTTGTATAGAGATACCTCCTCACAACTTTTACACAAACAGTTCTTTACTAATTCTTGGTCAAGTTCCTGTCTCCTATTCCGGCTTCCCTTCAGCATTCACTTTAAACCTTGGCTGTACTTTACTCACACACTATTCCCCCTCTCGCAGCACATTGCCAATGCAAGAAAATTGAGGCTACAAGATGTGAATTTTTTTTTTTTTTTTAAAGATTTTTATTTTTTCCTTTTTCTCCCCAAAGCCCCCCGGTACATAGTTGTGTATTCTTCGTTGTGGGTTCCTCTAGTTGTGGCATGTGGGACGCTGCCTCAGCGTGGTCTGATGAGCAGTGCCATGTCCGCGCCCAGGATTCGAACCGACGAAACACTGGGCCGCCTGCAGCGGAGCGCGCGAACTTAACCACTCGGCCACGGGGCCAGCCCCAAGATGTGAATTTTTTAAACTGCCGATTTCTTCCTTAATCTTACTGCCACTGTAACTGCTTTTCAACTTATCTACATTTGTACCCATCCTTACTCATTCTTTTCAGTCTCAGGAGGAAATATCCCTTTTCCTTCTGAAAATTAATCTTTTATTCATTTATTCTTCTCACTCAGGAAATTATATTACAAGTCTACTGTGTTCCAGGCACAGGAGAATATAGCATTAAACAAGACACACACTGTCTCTGCATCCCCCAGAAGTTTTCAGTCTAATGGGAAAGACAGAATTAAATGATTACGCAAGTCGTTAATGAATTAGACTTGTGGCATGTGCCTTAAAGAAGAAGACAGGGAACTCTGGAGGTAACAAGAGGAGAACATAGTCCTCTCTGGTACTGTGATGTTTAGGAAGATTATAAGGATGAGGAAGAGTTAAGCCCCAAGATGGGAGGGAAATATGCCAAGAGACAAGGCCACTGGAGCTGGAGCAAAGAGAACAAAGGAGGAGAGTGGCCAGAGAAATAGCTACAGGATGAGTTCGTATAGATGATAGGAAATCCTTAAAGGATTTTTAAGCAGAGTGACATGATCAGATTTGGGCAATAAAAATATCACTTTGAAGACTGAATTGAAGGGAGCTAGGCTGATGCAGTGAGGCCAGCCAGTTAGGAACGTATTATACAGATAAGAGATGGTGGTTTCTTGCACTAAGGTAATGGTGATGGAAATAGGGAGAATTTGACGGTTTGAGAAGTGCTGAAGCGTAGAAATGGTAATGAATTATGTGTTGGGGGAGTGAAGAAAAAGGAGAGGTCAAGGAGAAGTTCTAGGCTTTTTTTAAGCACCAGGTTACATGGTAGCACTATTTACTGAAATGGAGAACAGCGTTGAAAAGATCAGGTTGCAGGGAAAAGCTCAGAGTGCACTCTTAGACTTTTTGGTATTTGAGATGTCTGTGAGATATCCAGGTGGAGATGCTCAGAAATAATATTATAGATCTAGTTCCCTCATTTGTCTGCTCTCTGTCTTGTGTTTTTGGTTCCTTCTTCTCTGCAGGCTCTTCCTACTTTCACTGTCAAGTCTCTTTCATGCTTTGAAAATACAAAAACAAGCTACTCTCTGGATAGAATTTTGTGTTCCCCTATTGTTCTCATCCTAGTTTCTTCAAAGAGTATTCTTCACTTGCTCTTTCTACCTCCTCACTGTAACCCATTGTGATCTTTTAACTCCACCGAAGCTGCTCTTGCAGATGTTGCAAGTGACAATCTGATTGCCACATTTCAAGCTTATCTTTTCAGTTTTTGTCTTAGATACTTTTGCTGCATTTCATACCAGCCACTTTCTCCTTGAAATTCTCTTCTCTGTTTGGTCTCAATTACTTGCCTTCAGTGGATTCTCTTAAGGGAAGCATCCTAAATGTTTGTTTTCCCTGGGGTTTCACCCTTGGTCTACATACTTCCCCTAGAGGTAATCACATCTACTCTTGTGGTTTAAACCAGCATCAACTCCCAAATACATACCTTCATCCCAGACCTTCCTCTGAATTTCAAATATAGATATGTATAGCTAACTGCCTTCACTGAAACATTCCGCTGCTTCCTCAAATTTCGGTATTTAAAACTGAACTCATCAAGTCCTATCAAACTTACACCCTACATATTTCTCAAATCTGTCTTTTCTCTCTTCCTACCATCACTGCCCTCATTTAAGCTCTCATATCCTGCTTTTATTTTAAAAACCGTCTCTTAAATAATATATTGCTCTCCTTTCTTGGCTTCTTTTCCTATTCTTTCTTCTGGTAGCATCCTAAGTGATTAATGCAGATCTCATCTTACCGTTCCTTTGCAATCCATGGCTTCTTAACACCAATGGAATAAAAACTCCAACTTCCTTAGCATGACGTATACAGCTTTCCATGATTTGGCACCTCCTTTTATTACTTTCTGTTGTCATCTGTATCCACTCTTCTTCTCATACCTTATATTACAAAAATACTGAATTCTTTTCTTTTCCTCACTGCTTCACCAGTATTGTTCTCTCTGCCTCAGAACTTCTCTGTTGCCTCCTAACTCCACTTATCCTTCATGTTTTACTTTTTCTAGGAGGCATTTCAGAACCCCCAGAGTAGATGAGTTGACTTTCATCTAGCTTGAACACACTTCCATCAGAGCACATTAGAGATGATCTCACTGAGCATCTTTATATTAGACTATGAGTTCCTTTGGGCTGGAATTTAATCTTATTTTTCTTTGAATTCCTAGTGCTTAGCACAGTGCCTGGTATGTAGTAGATCCTCAGATTTCTGTTGAAATAAACTGATGAAAAGAGAGCTAGGGTAAAAATCTGGTCCCTGTGCTTCTGTTTCCTTGCCTATAAGGCGAAATATTGGACTTAATATGTTCACTTGTCTCCAGCTTTAGAATTCTAAAAGGTCGAATATAAAATAATCTGATATTAAGGAAGGATAGAAATTACAGTTATGCGTCACTTAACAACAGGCATATGTTCTCAGAAGTGCATCGTTAGGCAGTTCCGTTGTTCTGTGGATGTCATAGAGTGTACTACACAAACCTAGGTGGTGTAGCCTAATATACACCCAGGCTACATGGCACTAATCTTATGGGACCACCGTTGTATATGCAGTCTATGGTTGACTGAAACGGTTGTTATGTGGCTCATGACCATATAGAAAAATAAAACAAAACGCTACAACAGCACTGTCTAACAGAAGAATCTGTGTTGATGGAAATATTCTACATCTGCACTGTCCCATGTGGTAGCCACTAGCAACATGTGGCTAGTGAGCACTTAGCACTTGATATGTGGCTAGTACAACTGAGGAACAGAGTTTTAAATTTAATTAAACTTAAATTTAAATATAGCCACATGCGATTAGTGGCTAACTCTCATAGCTTGTGACAATAGGGATTAAAAATAGATTAACTTTAAATGTGGCTAACTGTGACTTTATTATAGGACATATAATAAAATATTGTTACCACTGCAACTCACAATGATACAAGAAAACTTTAACTTTCCATGTGTCAGTTGATGCAGCAGGATGAATATTATGTTGTTTTTATTTTTTACTTCCTTGCCCACAAAGGATAAGTACTTTATTTTTCCTCCATACTTTCTTGTGATTAAATTTAACATAGTAATTCTGCCCCTTCTTTCTTTCTTTGTTATGTTTATTGAAGTATAGTTTATAAGCAGTAACAATTCACCTTTTCAAGTGTACGGTTTGATAGATGTATATAAATAATCTGCCATGATCAAAATATAGAACATCCTTCACCCCAGAAAGTTCCCCTGTGGCCCTTTGCAGTCCATCTCATCCCCTTACCCCTAATTCCTGTAACCATTGAGGTGATTTCTGACTCTGTAGTTTGGTCTTTTCCAGGATGTCAAATATTTGAAATCCTATAGCAGGTTGCCTTTTTGTCTAGCTTCTTTCACTTCATATAATGCTTTTGAGGTTCATCGATGTAGTTTGTTCCTCTTTGTTATTGAGTAGTTTTCCATTTTATGTGTACTATAATTTATTTATCCATTTATCAGTTGATGGACATTTAGACTGTTTCTAGTTTTGTGCTATCATGAATAAAGCTGCTAAAACATTTACATTTTGCATGTGAATATCCCAGTTTTGTGGGCACGTGTTTTCATTTCTCTTGGGTAGATATTTAGGACTGGGATCACTGGGTCACATGCTAAGTGTATGGAAAACAGATTGGCAGTGTCTTGTAGAGTACATATATCATTTTTGCATTCCCACCAACAATGTATGAGATTTTGAGTTGTTCCTCTTCCTTACTGGCACTTGGTATTGTCAAGCTGCTTTGATTTTAGCTATTTTTGGTCAATATGTGGTGGTATCTCATTGTGGTTTTAATTTGCATTCCTAATAACAAACGATGTTAAGCACCTTTTCATGCGTTTATTTGCCATCCTTATAGCGTCTCTGATGACGTCTGTTCAAATATCTTGCCCATTTCTCTTTATAGTTTGTGCTTTTTGTATGAAATCCTTGCCTAACCCAAGATTACAAACTTTTTTTTTCTGGAAGTTTTATTGTTTGAGCTGTTAGTTTTAGGTCTTAAGTTCACTTTAAGTAAATTTTTGTGTATGATGCACAGTAAGGTTAGAGGTTTATTTTCTCCCCATATAGATACCCAGTTGTTCCACAGCATTTGTTGAAAAGACTATCTTTTTCTCCATTTGATTACCTTGGCACTTTTGCAAAAACCAGTTGACAACAGATGTATGAATCTATTTCTGGACTCTGTTATTTTCCATTGACATATATGTCTATTCTTATGCCAGCACTACAGTCTTGATTACTGAAGCTTGATAGTAAGTCTTGAAATCAGGTAGAGTCTTCCAACTTTGATTTTTTGTTTGTTTGTTTATTTTCCTGGAATTGTTTTGACTGAGTCAAATAGTTCTAAGTCTGGTGTATAAAAAAATACATAGTGACCAAATCGAGTTTATTCCAGGAATATTAGGTTGATACAACTTTTGAAATCAATCAGTATAATTTACCTTCTCAACAAACTAAAAAAAGAAAAAATCATGTCATCATCTCCATAGATGCAGAAGAAGCATTTGGTCAAATTCAGCATTCATTGATGATAAAGCTCTCAGCAAAATAGAAAGAGAAGGAAACTACCTCAGTGTAATAAAGTGTATTTATAAAAAGCTGTTAGCTAATATCATAGTTAATGATGAAAAATTGAATGCTTCACCCACAAGACTGGGAACAAGGCAAGAATATCTGCTCTTAATAACTCTATTCAGCATTGCCCTTGAGACCCTAGCCAGCACAATAAGGCAAGAAAAAAGAGGCATACAGATTAGAAATGAATAAATAATTGTTGTCTTTATTTGAAGATGACCTCATTGTCTGTAGAAAAAAATCCCAAAGAATCTATAAAACTTTACTCGAGCTAATATGTGAATTTAGCAAGGTTGTAGAATTACACCATCAATTTATAAAAATCAATTGTGTTTCCATTAGCAGTGAACAACTGGAAATTGAAATTTGAAAAACAAGAATTTAGTGTAGCATCCAAAAATGTGAAATACTTAGGGATACATTGCACAAAATATGTTCAAGATTTGTATGATGAAAACTGCAAAACATTGCTGAGAGAAGTTAAAATAAGACTTGAATAATGGAGAGATAAACCATGTTAATGGATCAGAACACTCAATACTGTTATTGGAGAGATGTCAATTCCTCAGTTCTCTCCAAATTGATCTATAGATTAAATTTAATCCAATCAAGATCCTGGTAGGTTCTTTAAAAGTATCTTTACATGAAAGGATTAAGATTGAGTCTATAATGGCAAAGATGAAAGGCAAAGCCTTTTTTAAAAATAGGAATTGACAAACTGATTCTAAAATAATTTCAGGAAATTCTCCCACCTCCGAAAGTAAAAATACAAATCATATTTTAAGTAGCAATAGCTAATGTTTATTGAGTATAATGTTAAGTTATTTTAAAGCATTTGAGATATGTTAACTAATTTAATCCTTAAAACAGTGCTATGAAGTATTGTTATTCCCATTTACAAGATGATGAAACTGAGGCAAAGAGAGGTTAAATGACTTGTCTGAGGCCGAATTCTAACCTAATTTAACCACTAACTCAGGTTGCCTCTCCTGTTTCAATATCTTTTGAACTTACTAAACACTGATCTTTGTTCTGCATAAGGTTGATATTATGATTTATAGTATTGCTTCATTTAAGTGGAAGTTTAAATAGACCAAACCCAAAGTCAGTTACTGTTCCGTTGTTGTGTGTATGGTGGGTGCTGGAGGGCTGGTTGGTGAAGTCGTGCAGAATGGTTTGTAATCACATTAGAATTCCATTTACGTATTTGCATGGCAATTATTTGTTACCTTTAAAAAAATACTGTTGGTTAAGTGTTTCTTTATAAGAAAGGATTGACTAGGATTGGATCTATAATAGCCAAAGGCATACTTTTCATAATTTGCATATGATAGTAAGTAGCATAAGTGATGTGATAACTGTATTTTCCAAACTAAAACCTAGGGGTTTTATGCCTTTTCAGGTGTGAGAGGCAGCCTATGAGTTATATAGATTTCTAAAACTTGGAATTCCCCAGCCATGAAATGACTTTTTAGTCTGGCATTAGAATCACATCTGGAGCTTTTAAAAAACAACCCATTGGTGTCCCTCTTCTCCATTCTGATTCAGGGGCAGTTATAAGTTAAAAAGCTCTATAGGTAGTTCTGCTATGCATCTTAGTTGAGATCCACTAATTTATAGAGACAGTTGGATAGAATGTCTAAGATTTGGGCCATCTCAAAAAATTCAGACTGTATGATCACCATGTTTAATAAAGGCAGTATTCTTAATTCTTATAAATGGTTGTTAGCATAACAGATGTCTACTCTGAAATCATTCTTCCTTATCTGAGTACTTTTCCCCTCATTTTCTTTACTATATGTTAACATACTTAGTTGTGCCACAGCTCTGAAATTCAGTGATTGACTATGTACACAATCACTCCACTTGGCCTGCTTGTGGAACAATTTCTAAAATTATTGGAATATTACATTTAGGCATTTCCAGTCTTACTTCTGTGTTGAAGTTTAATTGAAGTTCTAAATTGAAGTTTTCAAAAGTGACAGATACTCAGGATTCCAGATAGGTATAAAGGTCCTTGATTTATTAGACTGACAGAGAGTAACAGAATAGTCATTAAAAGTAAAATTCCGAGTATCTCCTCTCTTAAGAACCATAGGAAGTTTGAACTGAAAAGACTTAGTGGCTATCTAGTGTGGGTTCCTATTTTGCTAGAAGTAAAGTTAAACTCAGAGAGGAGGATTTACTTGCCAAAGGTAGCATAATTAGTTTATGGATAAATAAATGTAAAACTCAAATAATTATATGTAAAAAAGCAGTTGAACTTTTTTCTTTTCATAATTTGAAATTAGAATTAATGTATCTTACAATGAGTGTTTTGTTTATTATCTGAGCTTAGGAAAAAATTGTGTGTTAGTTTTGTAGTTGCTATTTAATTTCTTTTAAAATAATATTAGCCATATTTTAAAAGAAAGAAAATCTTTATCCAGTATCTTAGAGTTATTAAAAAAAAGTCTGCCATCAGTTGAATATGTCAACTTGCTATAGAAATTTCCTGTATGTTACTGCAGTATAGTTTCTGTTCCTTGGGTGAGAAATAGGAAACTTACAGGAAATGTAGTCAGTCAGTTGTTTTCCTTCCTTCCTTATTGTAGAAATTATAAACCATATAATTGTTTTTATCTTCCACTTGATTGGAAAATAATTGAGCAGATTATTTTTTTTAATTTTTTTTATTATTAAGGTTATAAAGAGCAGATTATTTTTTAGCTCCTTTTTTTTAACGTTTCTCAGTTTAAGTTCCTTATTCTTTTTCTTATGTTGCATCAGTGATGTATCTTTAATAAACTTGTTCTGTTTGTTTGTTTTCTCTTCAATGAATGTCAGTTAAAGAGAAATTGACTGCGGATCCAGACAGTGAAATAGCTACAACCAGCCTAAGAGTTTCTCTACTATGTCCAGTAAGTCTTAACTAATAACTTGCTTTCCAGAAGATTGAACATACATTTTGTCCTTTTATTAAGTATTTCCAGTATTTGAGAAGTTCTGTTTACTTTTGAAATATGCCTATCTTTTCGAAAAGTAGAAAAGCATTATTTAATCATAGAATTTGGAATCTAAACGAATTTGTAAGTCTATAAAAATTTTCTATTCTTAGAAAGGTATATTTAAGTATTGCTTATGTGATTAAGGACTATCAGATTCAAGTGTAAAATCTCCAAATACGAAATGTTCATTAACTCCATGTATTTATAAAAATTACTTTTTTTTTTTTTTTTTGCTGAGAAAGGTTGGCCCTGAGCTAACATCTGTTGCCAATCTTCCTCTTTTTTTGCTAGTAGAAGATTGTCCCTCAGCTAACATCTGTGCCAGTCTTCCTCTATTTTATAAGTGGGTTACTGCCACAGCATGGCTGATGAGTAGTGTAGGTCTGTGCCCAGGATCCAAACCTGTGAACCCAGGCCACTGAAGTAAAGCGTGCCAAACTTAACCACTAGGCCACAAGGTTGGCCCCTATAAAAATGTCCTTTTTTAAAGTAGCATCCTTCTGAATAAAAATCTGACCATGATTACCTGCACATTCAGTTTAACCATTTTGCCAATGACGAATACGTTATAAGAATCCACCAATTGAAAACTATGGTATTTAACCTGAATAATTGAATTGGTTCGGCATATAAAAATAACCTACAGGCTGGCCACGTGGCTGAGTGGTTAAGTTCACATGCTCCGCTTTGCTGGCCCAGGATTTTCCCCTTTCAGATCCTAGGCATGGGTATGGTACTGCTCATCAAGCCATGCTAAGGCGGCATCCCACATGCCACAGCTAGAAGGACCCACAACTAAAAATACACAACTATGTACCAGGGGGCTTTGAGGAGAAAAACGACAAGTAAAATCTTTAAAAAAAAAAAATTAAAAAATAACCTAGAAATATTTTTAAACCAGAAAATGAGGTCAAAAGCAATCATTTGCCATTTATCAAAATAAATACAAGGCCTAAGACATCCCAAGTGATTAAACTTGTAGTGAGAAAGTTTCCAAAAAATGTACTGTTCAGGTTTATTTCTTAAGTAGTTTGATGTTAGGTCCCCTAGTAGTAGTAGTAGTGGTAGCAGTAGTAGTAATTGAATGTGGCTTTCATACAAAAATATGTGAAAAACTAAGAGTAAATTACTTTGACGTTTTGATTACCTTTTGTTCTATAATTAATCAAGTTAATCATATCTAAATTGGAGAGAGTATATGAAGAATAAGAGGACACAGCTGTTTTCCGATTTGCCTGTATTGTTCAGGCAGGCCTGATATTGAAAGCTTTTAATATTGATATCCTACGAATCTAAGTTGGAGACGAAGTTCTGTTCTTAAAGAAACAAAGGATTTAAACAGAAATTAAATGTTATTTGTCCAACATCTTAGTATTTTGTACTTTATAAAACCTCAAACACAATATGAAAGTCTGTAGCTCATGAATTAGTTTATAATGCTGTACTTTATGTAGCTCTTTTAAAAAAACTTTTTTTGTTTTGTAATTGCTATGGGACCTCCTGTTACTTATTAGACTTTTGTAAATTGCTGAAAAAATACAATGAATTTAATAAAAACCACCAAATTCCGTCATTTTGTATATATCTATCTTTTTATTCCTTACTATAGCCAGTCTTTTTCTTAGGGAAAATATTTTGACTCCAGGCTCTTTACATTATTATTAAAAATTCTTTCCCAAATATATGATGCAATCATTTACGGAACTGAAGGGAGAAATAGATAGCAACACAATAACAATAGGAGAGTTAGATACCCCACTTTCACTTATGGATAGAACAACCAGACAGAAGAAAGCAGAGGACTTAAACAACACTATAGACCATTTGGGCCTGATAGACATATACAGAATAGGGAACAACAGCAGATGACACATTCTTCTCAAGTAGACACACAACATTCTCCAAGATAGACTACACGTTAGGCCACAAAACAAGTCTTAACAACTTTAAGATGAAAATCATACCAAGTATCTTCTCTGATCGCAGTGGGATGAAGCTGGAAATCAATATTAGGAGCAAAACAGGAAAATCCACAAATATGTGGAAATTAAACAACACGCTCTTAAAACAATCGATGGGTCAAAGAAGAAATCACAAGGGAATTTAGAAAATATCTGGAGATAAATGAAAACACAATATACCAAAACTTAGGGCATGCAGCAAAAGCAGTAGGAAGAGGGAAGTTTATAGTAGTAAATGCTTACATTAAAAAAGAAAGATCTCAAATCAATAACCTTACTCCTCAAAAAACTGGAGAAAGAAAAACAAAATACAAAGTCAGCAGAAGGAAAGAAATAATAAAGATTATAGCAGAGATAAATGGAAGAGAGAATAGAAAAAAAAACATCAGTGAGACCAAGAGTTGGTTTTTTTGAAAAGATCAAAATTGACAACTTCTTAGCTAGACTAAGAAAAAAAGAAGGAAGATTCAAATAGCTAAAATTAGAACTGAAAAGGGAGACATTACAACTGATGCCACAGAAATAAAAAGGATTATAGGAGACTACTGTGAAAAATTATATGCCAACAAATTGGATAACCTAGAAGAAATGGATAAATTCCTAGAAATACACAACTTACCAAGACTGAACATGAAGAAATGAGAAATCTGAACAAACCTATAACTAGTGAGGAGGTTGAAGCTGCAATCGAAAAGCCCAGGGCCTCATGGCTTCATTGGAGAATCCTACTAAACATTTAAAGAAGAGTTAATACCAATCCTTTTCAAACCCTTCCAGTGAATTGAAGAAGGAATACTCGCAAACTCATTCTATGAGGCCAGCATTACCCTGATCCAAAAACCAGCCAAAGACACAAGAAAAAAGAAAAAAAATTGCATACCAATATCTCTGATGAATATTGATATCAGAACTTTAAACAAAATACTAGTAAACTGAATTCACCAGCACATTAAAGGATCATACAGCATGACCAAGTGGAATTTATAGCTGGAGTGTAAGGATGTTTCAGCATATGATAATCAATATGATATACCACATTAACAAAATGAAGGACAAAAACCACATGATTGTCTCAATGCAGAAAAAGCATTTGAGGTTGGCCCCGTGGCCGAGTGGTTAAGTTTGCGCACTCCGCCTCAGGTGGCCCAGTGTTTCCTTGGTTCGAATCCTGGGTGTGGACATGGCACTGCTCATCAAACCACGCTGAGGAAGCGTCCCACATGCCACAACTAGAAGGACCCACAACGAAGAATATACAACTATGTACCGGGGGGCTTTGGGGAGAAAAAGGAAAAAATAAAATCTTTAAAAAAAAAAAAGAAAAAGCATTTGACAAAATTCAGCACCCTTTTATGATAAAAACTAGGATTAGAAGGAAGCTTCTCATCATAATAAAAGCCATATATGAAAAGACAGCAGCGAATATCGTACTCAATGTGTAAAGACTGAAGGCTCTTCCTCTAAGATCAGGAACGAGGCAAAGATGCCCACTCTCACCACTATTATTCAACATAGTACTGGAAGTTCTAGTCAGAGCAATTAGACAAGAAAAAGAAATAAGACATATAAATTGTAGAGGAAGAAGTAAAATGATCTGCGTTTGCAGATAACATGATCTTTTATGTAGAAGACCCTAAAGATTCCACAAAAACTGTTAGAACTAATCAGTGAATTCAGCAAAGTTGCAGGATGCAAAATCAATGGTCAAAAATTTCTTACATTTCTATATGCTAACAATGACTAATCTGAAAAGGAAGTTAAGCAAACAATTGCATCAGAAAGGATAAAATATTTAGGAATAAACTTAACCAAGAAGAGGGAAGCCTTGTACATTGGAAACTACAAAACATTACTAAGAGAATTCAGAGGATAGAAATAAATGGAAAGACATCCCGTACCCATGTATGTCACTGCTACCCAAAGTGATCTACGGATTCAATGAGATCCCTATCAAAAGCCCAATGGCATTTTTTGTAGAAATAGAAAAAAAGAATCCTAAAATTCCTCTGGAATCTCAAGGGACCTCAAATAGCCAAAACACTCTTTTAATGAAGACAGAGTTTGAGGCCTCATACACCTTGATTTCAAAACATTCTGCTAAGCCACAGTAATTAAGACAGTGTGGGACTGACATAAAGACAGATAATATAGACCGATGGAACAGAATAGAGATGCCAGAAAGAAACTCTTGCATATATGGCCAAATGACTTTCAACAAGGGTGCCAGGACTGCGCAATGGGGAAAAGACAGTCTCTTCAACAAGTGGTGTTGGTAAAACTGGATGTTCACGTGCAGAATAATGAAGTTGGACCCTTTACACCATGTGCAAAAATTAACTCAAAATGGATGAAAGACCTAAAAAGTAAGACCTTAAACTATTAAACTCCTAGAAAAAAATGTAGGGAAAAAGCTTCAGTTGAATTTGGCAACGATGTCTTGGATATGACACCAAAAGCACAGGCAACAAAAGGAAAAATAGACAAATGGGACTACACCAAACTTAAAAACTTCTACATGTCGAAACAATCAGCAGAATGAAAAGGCAACCTATAGAATGGGAGGAAATAATTGCAAATCATATATCTGATAAGGGGTTAAAATCCAGAATATATAAGGAACTTCTATAACTCAACAATAAAGAACCAAACAACTTGATTAAAAAATGGGCAAAGGACTTGAATAGACATTTCTCCAAAGAAGATACACAAATGGCCAACAAGCACACAAAATGATGTTCAACTTCACTGATTATTAAGGAAAGGTAAATTAAAACCACGTGAGCTATCATTTCACACCTTCTCAGGATGGCCACTATCAAAAGAACCAGAGGATGTGGAAACACTGGAATCCTCACCTACTATTGGGGGGAATGTAAAATGCTGTAGCCTTTATGGAAAACAGTATGGGGGGGTCCCTCAAAAAATAAAAAATATAATTACCATATGATCCAGCAATTCCCCCTCTGGGTATATATCCAGAAGAAGTCAAAGCAGGATCTTGAAGGGATAATTTGCACACCTATGTTCATCACAACATTAGTCACAATAGCCAAGAGGTGGAAGTAACCCAGATGTCAATGAACAGATGAATGCATAAAGAAAATGTGGTATATACATACAATGGAATATTATGCAGTATTAAAAAAGGAAGGAAATCCTGTCATATGCTACAGCATAGATGAACCTCAAGAACATTATGATAAGCAAAATAAGCCAGTCACAAAAGCATAAATGCTGTATGATTATACTCATGTGAAGCATCTAAAGTAGTCAAAATCATAGAAACAGAAAGTAGAAATAGAGGTTACCAAGGGGGTGGGGAAATTAGTGTTTAGTGAGTATAGAGTTTCAGTGTTTCATAACAAAAAAGTTCTAGAGATCTCTTGAACAACAATGTGAATATACTGAACACTACTCAATTTCACACTTAAAAATGGTTAAGGTGGTAAATTTAATGTTATGTGTTTTTTACCACAATAAAAAATATTGGCCAGGGTAGGGGGAAGGTAGATTCTTAAGTAACCAGGTAAACGTTGTAACTGATTATGGTTTAAAGGAAGGTAGTATTTTTAACATTGAGAAAAATGGTTCACAGACCAGGTAAGTAGAGAGTGGGAAGAAGGCAAAGATTAAAAGAAAAGGCTATGTATTTATCCTACCCTCTTTCCCCAAAATCCTGGTTTATCCACCTTCCCCTCCACATGCCACCATGTGGGAGGGGAAGGATTACTTGCCACCCCATTCCATTATGAAACATGGGTTCAGAGAATATGAGAAATTTAGAAAAGTGCATAAGCTTCATTTTCCATTTAAATCACTGGAAGAAGTCTTGTTTTGCTGCAGTCTTATTTTAAAAGTGTTTATAGTTGTGCTAATATATATGATGTTTATATCATTTAACATTTAGATGAAACGTTCATATAAATAAACACTACAATATAAATGTTGACTATTTATAGAACTAGTTTTGAGTTTTATAGTGCAGGTGATCTTCTCTGTATTATTAGAAAATGTTAATCATATTTTACTCCTTGTACCTCTTAATTTAGTGGGCCAGCTTTTAATTTTTCTTTCCATATCCCCCTGCTGCTCTCTTTTTAGTTTCAGTAGTTTTAGCAGTTTATTTTAAATTGACATCAGCTTTCAAAATTCAGATTACAGAAAAACAACTATAGATATAATCCATAATTATAGTACTTTTATTGTTTTCTGTTTGGCTAAAGGAACAATCCCTTTACAGTTATTCTAGAACAGTAAAGTAATATATTTTAGGTATGTTTTTACTCTAAAAAGTAAAACTTAGTAATGACAACTCATCTATATATCAAATGTGTAGAATAATAAAAGAGATTTGTTCCCTTTGAAATATGTAAATATGGTGTCTGACTGTGCATTTGAATTGCCCTTGTGATATACACAGCTCAAAATAAATGAGTTTCTGTTGTTTGTGTGCCATTTAGCTAAAGGCAAGGAAAATAATTAAAAATGTTTTTGCTCCTTGGGAAATGTTTAGTTCCCATTTATTAAAAATAGAGGTAGAAGGGGGCCGGCCCTGTGGCCAAGTGGTTAAGTTCGCCACTCCGCTTCTGTAGCCCAGGGTTTTCTCCAGTTCGGATCCTGGGCACAGACATGGCACCGCTTATCAAGCCATGCTGAGGCGGCGTCCCACATAGCACAACCAGAAGAACCTACAACTAGAATATACAACTATGTACCAAGGAGTTTTGGGGAGAAGAAGAAAAGAAGAGGAAGATTGGCAGCAGATGTTAGCTCAGGGCCAATCTTTAAAAAAAAAAAACAGAGTAGAAGAATGTTTGAGAACCTACTTTGTGAAATGCTCACCAGACCTATAAATTAAAATACAATGACTTGGAGTTGATAAAGAAAAAAAAAAAACTTGTTGGAAACTTATTTATGATGATGACAAAGAAAAAGTTGTGAAATTATTCTTTTGTTTTTTTGGGGGGTTTTTTTTGAGGAAGATTAGCCCTGAGCTAACTACTGCCAATCCTCCTCTTTTTGCTGAGGAAGACTCGCCCTGACCTAACATCCGTGCCCATCTTACCCTACTTTATACGTGGGACACCTACCACAGCATGGCTTTTTGCCAGGGGGTGCCATGTCCGTACCTGGGATCCGAACCGGCAAACCCCGGGCCGCCAAGAAGCGGAACGTGCAAAGTTAACTGCTGTACCACTGGGCTGGCCCCCTGAAATTATTCTTAATATCACACTATTTCTTTCTTTTTACAAGGAAAAATACATATTTTATTGACTTTTTTAGGATCCTTTTGATATAAGCTGATTTAAATTTGTATCTAAGTAGGGCATTTTCTCCTCTCTCTCAGCATTATCAGTTAACTAATACAGCAGTATTATGTTATAGTAAGGTTAATGGCATTAGAAAACTTGTTTGGGAGTTGTTTTCACAGTGTTTATTTGCAAATGATGCAGATAACCACTGTGTCCTATAAAGGGAAAAGGGGAATTTGTAATCACAAGATGCAGATGTTCAAAACTCAGCTTCTCTTCTGATAGCAAGTTAGAGAAATCAGTCTCCATTTGTAGATAAGTATTTAGAATTTCATGATTGTTTTTAAAATCCAGGAATATGAGGATAATTATCATATAATACTTTGTGAATCTTTGAAGCAAGGCATTTGTGTGACAGCTAATAATAATGCATTTGAAAGTGAACTTTTCCTTTCTTATACCCATTTATAAATGTCTTCCTGTGCCATTCATGTAGCAGTGTTCCTTAAAAACTCTGTTGGGAAACTTGTCAGTGTGGCTGATCATAAGGGCTTAAGAGTTGCTCTCTCCCCAGAAAGATGGACTGACAGCTGGGGATTATAGGGATGAAGATATGTGAGATAAAGCGTGTGAGAGAATAACTGCTTTCCAGAGTAGACATTTACGGCCTATGGCTTAGAGTCTGAAACAATCTTTATTTCTTATCTCCTTATCCATTGTTTTAAACTATCAGAAGTAGCTTACTAGTTCTGTAGTACATGAAACTTGTCTACTATTACTGTATTTGTCTAGGATTTTTAGTCTATGATTTCTCTACAGTATTAAGGCAGTAACAAAAATACCTGCTTACGAGGAATTTGCACTTCACAAGTAAGTTAGGATCTGACTTAAGACACAAAAATTTAATTTAGCACCTTCAACCAGATCGTTATTTGGAAAATGTTTCTGAACTAATGCAGCATGTCTTGGTTAATGGTAAATAGATGATTTTTCTGTTAGAAGAGCTAGTTTGTTCTTTTTTGCATTTTCATCAGGTACTTAAGTAAATCAAATCATAAAAATTGAACAGAAGTGTAGAAGGGAGTGGTGAAGTTGTTTAATCCTGTGTGAGCATAGAAAAGAATGACTGAGCTGGGGTTTGGATGGGTCTCCTGTTACCTTACAAAATGATTTGAAGCAAATACGTTTCTGTATTTTAATTAATAATGGGTGACATATATTGAGCACTTACTATCTGTCAGGCACTATGCAATAAATATAATGTAACCCCCAAAATTTTATGATGTAGATGATATTTTTATCCCCATTTTACAAAACTGAGGCTCAGAGAGACTTAATGACATTCAAGATTCACACAGTAAGTAGTGGGGTCAGGATTCAAACCTAGGTAGTCTAACTCCAGAATTCATACTCAGGGCTGCCTCGTAAAGTGTTGCATACATCCTACACAAAGTCCATGAATGCTGCTTCCTGGAACTCCTCCATGTGCCTGCCAAAGCCTTATCAGTACATAGGACCATCTTCCTGCTGTATATTTCCAAGTGCTGAGGATAAGGAGATGAGTCTGATGTATTTCTAGTAGGAGGAGACACACACATAAATAAATAGTATAGTCATATGCGTGGTAAAGTTGGGAGCAGAGAAGGAATCTACCAGTTTTCTCTGCGTCCTCGCTGTCCATACTTCTGATACTGTAAACTTGCATTACTCCCTTCTCATGAGTTTATCGCACATTCTGGGTCCTTTTTTATTCTTCATCACTACATCCTGTTGAAGTAAGAAGGAAACAGTGTTACTTTAGAGATAGAAAAAGAGACGCAGAAAGGTTAAGTTCTTTTCCTAGAGGCGCAGTAAATCATTGATACCAGAACAATAATTTGGGGCCCCAAATGACAGTTAATTTCCTTGGTAGACTAGAAAATTGCACATTTCCCTGAAATTCTTCCAAGAATCTTTTCTTCATTTAACTCATATCCTTTTCAAGCCTTTATATTTTTCAAGCTTGCAAATATGTGGAAAATCTTTTCCTGGTATTTTAGCAAGTAATGTGGTTATTCAAAGTAGATAACTTCTATAGTTTATGGCCATTGTGGCCTCTGGGGACCCCACAGCGGTAATCCAGCTGCAGTGTATGAGGTGTCCTCCACCGAAGGAGGTCGTGATATGGCAGGTCTCTGGGCAGCTTCTCTGCCTTGTACCAAAGCTAGCAGTTCAGGGACCAGATGAAGCAGATTTTATTGTTCAAAGGACAGACTCAACCTGTGTCAGCTTAAGCAACATTTGCAGGGCCGGAAGAGAAAGTCTTATAACATACTGGAGATACTAGAGGTCCAGGGGTATTTGTTGAATTGCCTGTGTTGGTGCCAAGTGAGGGAAGAATACAGAGGGTGAACACACCTGGCTTCCTTCTCAGAGCTGCCATTTGGCAATTATGCCAAACATCATGGGGAATGCTTGCCATTCATTTCATTTTGACCTGTGAACTGCTCTAGTTCAGAGCTCAGATTGATAGTAAATGTCATATATCTGTATCCCTCAGTATTTAGTAACACATTCTTTTTTCCTTTCCCAAATTCCTTGTAAAGTGGTTCTTAACTTTTTTGGATCAGGGACTATACTAAGAATTTCATGAAAGCACTCTCTCCAGAAAAATGCACACACTTAGAAAATTTTGCATATAATTTCAAGGGGTTCAAGGCCCTTTCCCTCAAACGCCCATCTGTGAGCTGTGGCTTGGGAGTAAATAACTGTTGACTGTAGACTTTCCATAGTCACTGTGTTTAATATCCGAAGAAATACTATAACTTTTAACCTGTAGATGTTTCACAGAAAATGTGTTTAATCTTCTGCCATATTGATGAAAAGTAAATGCAGTATGTGTTAAATCAGAACACAGACACATTGCTTCAGAAAATTTTTATCATAAACTTAAATTTTGAATAACAGCTATCTAATATTTCCTTTTGTCTCCCTATTTTAAAGCTCGGTAAAATGAGGCTGACAATTCCATGTCGGGCCCTTACATGCTCTCATCTGCAGTGTTTTGATGCAACTCTTTATATTCAAATGAATGAGAAAAAACCAACCTGGGTTTGTCCTGTGTGTGATAAGAAGGCTCCCTATGAACACCTTATTATTGATGGGTATGTGAACTTGAAAGTTTTTCCTTGTACTTTGAAATGATCGTCTGTTATCTGAGTTTGTTATCCATCAGGTTTGGGATAAAAATTCTACAGGTAGTGTTTCCTGTTTATGTATTTTAGAGTTTTCATGATTCTAGAAATCAATATTTTTTCAAAGTAATTAACATTGTATACATTTTTCCTTTTTAACTTGATGTCCTCTTGTTTTGGAAATGCATTCTTTACTCTCAGTGCCTGCTGACATTTACCATTTAAAGCACCAGTGTAGGATGTGCGTACCCCTTTTTCTAACATGAATCCATCTACCCCCTAGACTTGCAGACCATATTAGAGAAAGAATGAAGGAGTTGTGAAACTGTGGTTAACTTAAGCTCACCAGAAATTGGGCTTGTTTTTGCACATTTTCTGTTGCTTGAATCATGGTCCATCATACCTATTCCGCACTGAAGGTCTCCTAAAACTGATCAGCACGCTGAGTAGCAGCTTACTTTGTTTTTCTATCCCCTCTGAAATACTTGTTTTTGTCATTCTTGTCCACCTGCAGCATGACAACAGTTATTTTTTTAACACTCCTGTGTTTGATCTGTCCCAGCAGACATTTTGGGATGTTTCTCTAAATTCTCCCCTATTCTCTAGCTTCCTTTTTGCCACTGAACAAAGATAAATTGTGAAAAGAAAGATCTTAATATTTCCTGTACTCTCTAGTAAAACACTTAAGGCAACTGATCTGTAGTATGTGAGAAAACATAGGAGTCTGGGTGTGTAACATCAGGAATGGAATACATTTAGCAATACAAGTGTAACCCAGAGCTTGAAAGATGTCAGATCAGTCACAGGAGAAAAAGTAAACATGTAACTTAAATGTTTTATGCTTAATTTTTCAGAGATGACAGTGATCACTAACTCTGAATTGAATAATATTTTACCAGCTGTGTATATTATATAGCTTTAGATATCCCCATCAATTGGAATTTTTCTTTCATTGTAAAAGCCATGCACACACGCGCACACACACTTAGAAATTGGAAAACGCAGGAAAATAAAAAGCTTTTGTGGTGTGTTATTTTCTGATTTTTGTTTTCACATAATTGTGATTGCACAGTATTAATATTTTTTATCCTTTGGTTTCATTTAACATTATAACCTAAGAATTTGACCATTAATTTTACACAGTTTTTGCAAATCTCATTTTTAAATATCTGCATGATATTTGTCAAGGAGACTTGACATTCAGTACATATTTTTGTATTGCTTCAGTTTATCCATTATGCTTATTGTAGGCGATTTAGACTATGTAAAAAGGGTATAAAGAAGAAAAATATCCATAATGTCACCACTCAGATAACTGCTATTTATATACCAGACTAACACAGAATTTTATTTTTAGAATATAGAGTTTTCTTTTCTTCGCCTCTTCCTACTTTTTATATTTTCCCATGTTATTAAAAATCTTTGGAAACCTCATTTTTCATGGTTGCATAATATTTCCTTGCATAAAGTTACCATAATTTAGGTAGCTGTTTTCTTATTTAGCCCTAGATTTTGAGAACAAATATAACTGTCTATTCCACTTTCTTCCTCCTCATTTGTACTTGTGCAAAGCATAGAAGGTCTGAATGTTTTTTGAACAGTAATAATTCTAATCTGTGTTCATTTTGAATGTGATATTCAAATGACAAATTGTTTTTTATAGCTTGTTTATGGAAATCCTAAAGTACTGTACAGATTGTGATGAAATACAGTTTAAGGAGGATGGCTCTTGGGCACCTATGAGATCAAAAAAGGAAGTGCAGGAAGTTTCTGCCTCTTACAATGGAGTTGATGGTGAGTATTAGTTTTCCAGAAGGGTGGGGCAATCTCCCTGCTGTTGTAAAGCCTTGGTTTTCAATAGTAAAAAGCATAAATTTTTAAAAATCACTCAGCAGTATATGGATAGCTCAATAACTCTTATTAAATTATTAAATGTTCAGAAGTAGTAAAACTCCGTTTAAATTCACTTTTTTGCCAGCTTTTAAAATTTTGTGGTATAGATTTCAAAATAACATAGTCTAATAAGTCATTTGTAAAGTCATGCTTTTGAAATGGTATCCTTTAAAATTTTTAACAGATTTTGTACAGATTAGTGAACATTCCTTTTTCATTTACATTTTTTTTCCTGGCCTTTAGTATGTTTTTGCTGGAAGGAGGCTATAACTTTTTTAAAATGTTACCATAGCATTCCTTAAGCATATCAGGCACTGTACAGGTAAACATATGTAATGTATAGTCTTTGCCTTCAAACTGCTTTTATTCTGAAGTGGACATACATTTTGATGTTTGCCCTATTTCATGATTGTTTTTCAAAAAAATCCTTTAACAACCAATAATAAATAGTAGGGGTTTTTTGTTTGTTTTGTTTTAATAATAAATAGTAGTTTTAATCTTAGGGGAACAGAGCCACTGTTGGTTTTCTAGTTTCTCACCCCAGCAATGTTATAGGTCTAAACTATACCTGATAAATTAATCCACAGACACACTGAGAAAAAGAAGAGAGGTGTCATAGGTCTTCTTTGCCTTGTGTTTTTAATCATTCCTACACAGGATGCTTGACCTCCACGTTGGAGCATCAAGTGGCTTCTCACCACCAGTCCTCAAATAAAAATAAGAAAGTAGAGGTGATAGACCTAACCATAGACAGTTCATCTGATGAAGAGGAGGAAGAGCCATCTGCCAAGAGGACCTGTCCTTCCTTGTCTCCCACATCACCACTGAATAATAAAGGGTAAGTGCTAAGCCCTTAAAAAAGTCATTGTGAAAGTTAATTTTAAAAGATCTGCCAAATAACATGATTATGCATGATAGTAATACTTAGCAATCAAAGAATCGGTTGAATTTTTCCCAGGTGTGTGATAATTCTTGAGGGGTTGGGATAATGCATTAAAGGGGTCACTTGGATACAGTATTCATCATACCAAAAGATGATTCTAGTACAGTGGTTCTCAAACTTTAGTGTACATCAGAATCACCTGGAGGGCTTATTAAAACACATATGCTTCCCTATCCCCCCATGTCTGATTCAGGAATAGGGACTGAGAAAATTTGTATTTCTAGTAAGTTCCCAGGTGATCCTAATACTGATTATAGGATTTAGAACATTTACTCCAACGGGAAAATGTGTGCTGTGAATTAACCCTAAGTTGAGTGTTTCAAGTGGAAAGCAGAGGAACCCCAGATGAATGCTTTAAACCTGTCCCACGATGTGTAAGGCTGGCAGTGAAAGAAGTCTAAGACCTAAGTTACAGTACACAGTGCTTTCTGTTTTGCAGACTCATTTCCCGTATTTCCCATTAGTCTCATGTCAGTAATAATGTGCCTTGGTTATGCTTCAGTTCAGTTCATGAAACACTGTTATCTACTTGATGTAAAACTCCCTGTGCTAAACATGGGTGATAATAAAGTGAGTAAGTACAGTCCTAACCTTAAACAGCTTAACATTTTCTAGAGAATAGTAAAGCAAGTAGCTAACTCTAGCTGTACTCTTAAACAGACTTATTGTTAGTCTCAAGAGACACATCGGGGATTCTTAGCAAAAAGACTTCCTGTTTTGCTGAGGCCCAATTGGAACACACTAAAGGTAAATCTAGAAATAGATGCGCCCCTTTTTAGGTATCGTGAGAATTATGTGGCCTGTGGTAACTGAATAGGGGCTCTTGGAAAAATCTCGTTCCAACAAACAGTCGTGCCTGAGGAAAGAATGAGAATGCGAGGAGAGCAGTCCACAGAAGCCGTGGTTACAGGTTTCAAGGTGCAAGAGGGGAAGTTAACACTAGACCAAGAGCAGGCATTCCGTGCGTGGAGTCAAATCATTTTCAGGTTAGATACTGTTTCATGAGATAAAAAGATCTTCTATTTGAACATATTTGTAGTTACTTGAAAGATAAAGTTGCCACAGTAAAGAGCACAATCATGATAAATGTAGCTGCTCTCTCATTAGGGGACTTTCACTGTTTCAGGAATCTTCATAATACAAACAGACTACACAAGTTGATATTTTCACTCTCGAGTAGCTTATCTCAGCATTACACACAGACAGAAAGAAAGACATTACAAGCAGTATCCTTATTCTAAACAAAGTGAATATTTAAACACTAATTCTACTTTAAATCCTACTTTATGAACTTTACCTCTGATGAAAGCCTACCTTGATGGCTGTTGCCCAGCAAGCCTGACCTTATTATTACACTAACTTATTGTATAAATCTCCGTGGGAGAAAAAAGAAAAGTCAAATTACCAGAAGCTGATGTAGTTAGAACAAATTTCTATAGAATTTTGATTCCAAGATATTTTATATTTAATATCAAAACATAGTATAACCAGATACATGTTATATTATTTCTTTAAATGCCATACCTGCAACATTAAAAGATATTTCATAAATCTCTGGGTATACAAATACTTTATGGATTAAATGCATCATTATATATGTTAGTTCTACTCTTTAGAATATTAATAGTCATATATGTATGTAAACTATGTAATAATTTTACTGTCTGACTATACATTTTTCCTTGAACTTTTTTGAATGTTTAGAAATCTACTATTTCTTCTTTGGATATTTACTTTGCTGTTTCTCCAAAAATAGCTGTGTTTATTATGTTTGGAAAATTACATTAGACGCATTAGCTGCTTCCTTGAGCTTCCCAGTGACTAATTAAACCCAGATATAATATTTGCAAATGCCAGACCTTTCCCTCTCTATTTTCAGATAGAAACAGCAACCTGAAAGTTTATGACATTTTTAGAAGGATAACACCATATTCAATACTAGTGGCCATTTTACAATAATGACTAGCCAATAAGTAGAAACCTACACCCAGCATATTGTATTTGTTGTTGTGCATTGTAAAGGTAGAAACTCATTTCAGAATATTATCACAAAATTGAAAGAAAAGGAGCCAGCCAGGAATTAAAAAGAGACAAACATTGGTAAATGTAAAATGTTTTGCTGTATTTAATCACTGAGTGTTTAGTATTCATCCAGAAATTTCCTTTGCTGTTTGGTATACCAAGATGTTTTCAAAGACTAGGATTTCAACTGCTTTCTTCTCTCTTGTAATCCCTTAGGCGTTGTCAGAGGAGACAGCTAATGGAAATTGGTACTTTTTATAGATGTAAGAGGTTTAATTAAGTTTCCATTAAGCGAAACGTTTTTATGAGGTGGATGAGAGTGTATTTTATGCTTCATTTCCCATTCATAAAAATGTGGTAGATGGTCATAACTAGAACTCTATTCCTGGAAATCCAACCTTGGCATCTTGCAAAATGTTCTGTATCAATGAAATGGCATCTCTACACCCCAAGTACTTTCCATGAAGTTTTAAAAGCAAAAGACAGTCTCTTGATACCTTCTTTTCTCTTTATTTTCTATAACTTAATGTGCCTATTCACCTCTTGTATGGTTGGGATAGCATATGACCCTTTGTTTGCACTCAGAACTATTAGAATTTTTTCTTTTTCTTTTCAAAATCGTTTCAGTTCTTCCTTTTCTTTTTCCTTTCTCCATCCTTTTTGCTTTTTCCTCAATTTTTGATGAAGAAAAAAAGATTCAACAACTTAGCTACTTAAAACATTTCACTCTGTTCTTCCAGAATCCCTCTTTTTGTTTTTTTTTCTTTTCCAGTTATACTATTCTCCCTTTAAAAACTCTCCACCACCTGTTCATTTTAGAGCATGGCTTCTCCTTGTCTTGCTCTCTTCGTTCATTCAGCAGGCCTTTTATGCAGTGTGCTGATGACTGTGTGACTGTGCTGGGCACCGTGTGTACCAAGAAAAACAGTACCTAGCTTCTGTTGTCATAAAGTTTACAAGTCTGGGGGCCAGCTGTTAAATCCTCACTGCTCAGTTTGCTCCATTCCCCAGTCTTGTCTATATGCGTTTTCTTTGTAAGAACTTACCTGTACTTTTTTTTTTTTTTAAGATTCTATTTTTTTCCTTTTTCTCCCCAAAGCCCCCCAGTACATAGTTGTATATTCTTCGTTGTGGGTCCTTCTAGTTGTGGCATGTGGGACGCTGCCTCAGCGTGGTTTGACGAGCAGTGCCATGTCTGCGCCCAGGATTCGAACCAACGAAACACTGGGCCGCCTGCAGCAGAGCGCCCAAACCCAACCACTCTGCCACGGGGCCAGCCCCTACCTGTACTTTTTTAATAGCCCATATTCCAGTGTTTATTTTTAAGAGGTTTCAGAATTTCCTGTGCTGTAGATACATTTCACTCATATCCCATTGAAGTGGCTCAGCCATGCCTTCCCCCTGCATTCTTGAAAGTGTAGATGATGATGTTCCGAAGACAGCATATGACTTAGGAATGTTGGATACTGTTGTATCTAACCATTTCTCCCTGTAGCCTCTCTGAAATGCTATTAAGTATACAAATTATTTCCTAATAATTATGGTAGTCTAAGTTAGATATTACTCTGCTTGTCTTTCATTCTAGCACAAAAGCTAGGACTCATTGTAAGATGTAACCCCTTTGTTTGTCAAACTTAAAAGTTTAGTTGACTCATGAAAATTATGCAGACCTTTCCTTTTTCTAGCATATTAAGTCTTCCACATCAAGCATCTCCAGTGTCCCGCACCCCAAGCCTCCCTGCTGTAGACACAAGCTACATTAACACATCCCTCATCCAAGACTACAGGCATCCTTTCCACATGACACCCATGCCTTATGACTTACAAGGTGAGTCACTGGTTCTTCTGTCTTGTCAGATAGCATTATGAATTTCTTTGATGTATATAGTCTTCTTCGGGGTGAGTCTGAGGAGGAACTGAAAGATTGAAAAAACAGGGGCTTGGACCTAGGGAACTGAGAGAGATACGTACTGTGGTCATAAGTAAATACACATCCCGTTCCTTGTTTGTATCTTCATCAATAGCCAGTGTTTTACTACCAGTGGTAAAACTAGGGCAATGATAGGAGTTTCAAATGTTTCAAATGTTTTCAGTGTGAGTTTCAAAGTAGTCTAGTTGTTTTTGGATGACTTGCACTATGTTGCCTTGAATTCTTACATTTATGAAAATTATTTTTTGTTCCCTGAATCCAGTTATAATGCAGCAGGCATTGTGGGTAACTATGTTGTATTGTCTTTTAGGTAATGCTGAATTGAGACATTGGAAAGTTTTAATTTTTGTTCCAGTGAGCCTGATTCTTCTTTTTAAAAGTAGTCTGAAATGTCAGTATACTCATTTGTACAATGTATTTTGAGTTCATAATAATCATTTCCATTATCAAGAATTATTAGTTATTCCCATATGTTTTTGTAATTTAATTTGTATATTTAGCCATATAATCTAAGAACATTTTTCTTTTTTATTGCAAAAATCCATATATGCTCATAGTAGAAAATTTAATACAAAAACAAAGTGAAGTTTCACTCAACTCCCCCCCAAGGAATCTTGGGAGCTAAGATAGTTGAGTAGATTTTTAGTGACTTTTAGTAGATTTTTTAGTGATTTTAGTAGATTTTTATTTCAGCTCTATCCAAGAGAACTTTCTGCAGTGAGGGAAATGTGATGTCTACCAGCCAGTATGGTACATATGATATTGAGCGTTTGAAATGTGGCTAGTGTGACTGAAGAACTGAATTTTTTATTTTACTTAATCTGAGGAAACCACGTCATGTGGTTAGTGTCTATTCTATTGGACAGTGCAGCCCTTTTTCTCACTTAGCTCACTGCCAGGTCTCACTATCAAGAACCACAGTGCTATGCATTTTGCAGGTCCTCGTGTTATAATCGTTCTAGTCAGACTTCTTCGCCACAAGGCCACTGGAGAGTCTCTCAGTTAGAATCTGTTATAGATAGTGGCAAGTGAGCAAATTTGGGAAAGAAAAAGAAAATGTGTACTTCAACTTGCTTAACTTCTTTCAACTTCAAACTTCCTTATCCACAGAATGAGGCCAAAAATAATTACAAATTTCATGGGGTGCTTGTGAGTAGTAAATTAGAGTAGAGTGAAAGGTTACTTAAGAGGAATCAGTGAGAGCATTTGGTGAAAAGTGTTATGTCAGTTTAAGGGATCAGTGTTAGATCCACAGGGCAGCACTGGCCCGAGTCCCACAAGTGGAGTCAGAGGGAGGGTGGATCCTTGCTGAAGCTTGGACTTCGGCCCTGGTAATCTGGAGATGGGAGATATGTAAAACCTTCAGCTCAACTCTTCATGTTTAAATAAATTCTAAATGAATTTAGAATTAGCATTTAAGATTTGTATTTGTTTTTCAAGTATTTGGGAGGGTTTTTTCTTTGTTTTCAAAACTAAAATAATTTTTTCTCCCACAGGGTTAGATTTCTTTCCTTTCTTATCAGGAGACAATCAGGTATGTTATATGAAAAAAATTAGTTATTTTAATTGTATATTAAAATATTTAGTTATAATGTGTAGCCAAGAAAAAGAAAATAAACTTCCTTAGGAAATTCAGATTACTATAGTCATACCCATTATTGTTAAGGTTTTAAGAATTTAAATAAAATCCCTTTGTTTCAGCTGTGCCTGAGAATATAGTAAGAACAGTATCTATTTGTTGGTTTCTAGTATTGTTTTATAAGGAAACAGGGCAGTGAGTCATATTGACTGATAAATTTCTTGGCCAAATATTTCCAGAAGAGTAAGAGTATGGACTGTCCTCTTTACTGCTGCTTTGAAGCACGTGCCTCTTTGGAAATAGAATTTTAAGAATTGCTTGCAATACAAATTAAAACAAAAAACAATAAAAATTTTATTTTGCTTTTTTCCCCCAGTTTCAGATACAAAAATACCTCTCAAGATCAATTATGTGATCATTACGTAAGGCCATTTGATTTTGCAAAATGTTTTATTGTTTGAGAAACACCAGATACTCAGAATATATTAAATTTAGGACTTTGTTCTGCTGACAAGAAAGTTTATTGATGTCTAATGAGCATTTTGTTCTGTCTTCTGTGTCCCTCCCCAGCATTATAACACCTCCCTTCTTGCCGCGGCCGCAGCAGCAGTTTCAGATGATCAAGACCTCTTACACTCGTCTCGGTTTTTTCCGTATACCTCCTCACAGATGTTTCTTGATCAGTTAAGTGCAGGAGGCAGTACTTCTCTGCCAACCACCAATGGAAGCAGTAGCGGCAGTAATAGCAGCCTTGTATCCTCCAACAGCCTAAGGGAGAGCCACAGCCACCCCGTTGCAAATAGGAGCAGCACGGACACAGCCTCCATCTTCGGCATCATACCAGACATTATCTCATTGGACTGATTCCTTTGCCCCTGCTGCTCCATCCCCACCCTAGATTAAATGAACTTGGCAGAAAGAAGAGAACTTTGTGCTATGTTTTACCTTATTCTGTTTAGAAAAGTACACAAGCGTGTTTTTTTTCCTTTTTTTAGGGAAAAAATTAAAAGAAATGTACAGAGAACAAAACTATATTTTCAGTTTTACTTTTGTATATAAATCTAAGACTGCCTGTCTGATAAAACACTTGTAAAAAAAACCAAAAAAAGGAAAGAAAAGAAAAAAAGAAAAAAACAAGTACCCACAAACCACCTTCATTTCATTTTTTTCTGGATTCTGAAGAATTTTTTCATCATTTGTCCTCTGGTTTTGGTTTTGTTTTACTTCAATGGCATTATTTTATTTGCAATAACAGAAAAGGAATTGCATGTTTGAAGTTTTAAATTGTGGGCTTTTCTTTGTTGTGGGGAGGGGCCTGGGGGAGATAGTTTTAATTTCTATTTTCTAAAAATGACAGACTTGGATTCTGTTGTGTGTGTGCATATTTTATCCAGCCTTAAGTTATAAATCTCATCTGTCCCACTGCATTCCCTCTGTATTTTCAGGACATAACTCGTGGGTGTATGTCAGTGTGTGTGTCTGTGTGTCTCTTTCTGTCATACTGTTCCTTCTCCCGAGTTTGCATTCAGTTCATAAATCAGTTGCCTGCTTCTTTCAAAGTGCTTTGAAGGTCTTGAACTCACATATGAGCATCTTTATTGACTATCCCAGTTGCATGTTCTCCATCACATATTCGCTCTTTTTTGCTGAATACCCCCTGAGAATATGTTTTAGAGATTGGGATAAAGCTGTCTGGGTAACGAGTAGGCTTAGCAGACCTGTGAATAATACACTTTAGTCTAGTTCTTTCTTCTAAATTTGGATTGCCAGTATTATGTATTAAAACCAAGTCTGTGAACACCTGCTTTTCTGGCCACAGGGTAACAAGTTTTCATGTAAGATCTTCATACCAAAGTAGGAAGTAAAAATAGCTTAGAAAGCCCTGTTGGGTGTCTTGTGCAGCTGACAGAGGTAAGGTTACATCACCTCAAAAAAGAAAGAAAGTCGATTATTCTAAAAGTAAATTCGCTTCAGAAAATACAGTGCACCACACGTCAATCTGTAGAAATCTACTCTCTGATAAATAGTTGAAATTCAAAATGGTCTTGATTCTTAGTCATGTTTACTCTCTGGTTCTGAGTGTACTTATTTTCTTAGCCTGGCTATCTTGTTTATTTTTTCTTTACCTTTTAAAGACAAGCATGACATAGGAAAATCTTTTTTTTTTTTTTTTTTTTTTTTTTAGAATTCATGGAGTAGTCTGATCTATTCTTATTAATAATGGAACATGTAAATATACTGAAAACTGTTTTTCAGGAGATGAGTGAGGTGTGGAGGGAAGGAAAAGTGGCTCTACTTATGTTCCAAAATCCTCATCAGAGAAGGTATTATGTTCCTCAGGTAATACCTGACGCTGTGGAAATATTTCTTAGCTGATTCAGAGGTTTAGCAGGTTTAACAGAAAAAATAAAGAAGGGGCGTAACAATCACCAGTTTTCCAGACTGGATTTTTATGTTACAACGTAAGGTTCTCAGAGTTCTCAGAGTTGATGAAGGACCACCTTTGTGTATCAAATGGTCATGTTAAACCTTGCAGTGGTAACAAAATGACCTACTTTAATCCAGGTAGAATTCAAGATGGCTGTGTCTGCAGTTGTATGATAAAGTTAATGGTTCTCATGACGGCGTGGCATCTAAAAATAATACCTGTTTTTACAGCATCTCTCTGCCACTAAATTGTTGACTTGAATTTTGAAAAACAAGTTGGTGTTGATATGTATATGTGTGTGTTGTATATATGTATTTATAGACAAGTGTGTGTGAGTGACAAGTGAGTTCTATAGTCTTCCCCTACGCATGTGTATTCCACACATACATGGCTGAGTTATAGTCACTAAACAATTTGCAATAAAAAAAATTCCTTGTCAGTTAAAACAGGAAATAGTTGAGTTTTTAAATGAATCTGGTATTGTGGTGAGTAAACACTTTAAGAACTCTCATTGCCATATTAACTTAGGCTAATATCTACTAGTACAATTTGTGTCTAAATTCAGATTGGAATAGAAATTACTTAAATTGTGGGGAGTTGCCTCTTATTTCACATTGTAATAGGAGATATTTCTATTAATTCAGATACCTAAGGTAAAATGAATTGTTTTGTTTCTTTTTTTTTCTGTCGTTAGTGGTCTCAAAATTCTGATCAATAACTTTGTGTATGATGCTGAATTACAAACTCTTTGAATGATCCAGTTGAAAACCCATCCCTCCACTTTCTTCAGCCCAGTAATGGAGAGGGTTAGTTTCCCTCAGTGTCCGGCATTATACCAACCTAAGGGAAGAACAGGTAATAGGGAGAAAGAAATGTCTGTCTAGTGGCTTTGGTCATGTCTCCACAAGAGAAGCTAACCATTCAGTTGTCTTTTTATTTTAGTTCATTCCACTCTAAGGAGTTTGTTTCCTTCAGTTGTTGATCTTCCACAATGTTGCATTAGTAGTTGCTATCACTCTGTTGGTCTCATGGCCAATATTAGTCAATCAGACTTTCATGATCTATAGTAATTATTAATAGAGTCATGCACTGCATCTTTATCTTCTAAGTTTAAAAAAAAAAAAAGCATAGTCATTTCATCTCTTTTTTTCCTTTGCCCACCCTCACTCTCCCACCCATGCCAACATTGACATGCTGTCTGTGGACAA
Source organism: Equus quagga (assembly GCF_021613505.1). Classification (NCBI taxonomy): domain Eukaryota; kingdom Metazoa; phylum Chordata; class Mammalia; order Perissodactyla; family Equidae; genus Equus; species Equus quagga. The sequence goes on along the minus strand of NW_025796915.1, from coordinate 7,966,213 downwards.
ATAGCGATTGTCAGAATCTTTAGGCAGCTTGCCACCATCCCCCTTGCCTTGGTCTTTCATAATAGATGTGCATATGTTTGTGTTTCTGTACAGTACTGTATGTGCATGTGCGTGTATGTATGTATGTGCTACGCACACGTACATCCTTGATAAAATAGCTGTTTGAGTAGCAGGGTTGAAGTGGCTTTCAATTATTTTGTGGGCATTATTGGACACATCTTTTTAAAACGATCTGAACCTTAACCGTGCCACACTTGGTTGACTAATTTGTTTTGAGCATTAAAATTTTTCTACTTCTATTAGTTTAGACATTATCACAATTCTTAATTATTACTGACTTAGGAAAGATTCACTTAAGCTTCTGAAAAATGTGATTTCTTGGCAGATTCCTTTGAGTCAAATATCTGAAATTGAATGAAAATATGTCCCAATTTTAAATGATTAATTGTGGAAAGAGCATTGTTTTTAAACAATTCCAGTTTTAAATACATAAAACACTTCAAGATCTTCAGGACTTTAAAGCACATTTGAAATTATTTTAGTGAGAATTTTGTTTTATCAATACCTGTCGAATTCTGTTTTTTAATTTAAAAAACCACAAAGCTTAGATTTCAGAAAGAGGGAGGGAGAATAGCTGGGGGTCCCAGAGTGCGCTGCTGTTAATTGTTCAATTAACAAAGGGGGAAATGTATATAAACAGATATAAAAGTTACCATAAATTCCATGAACTTAAATCTGTGATTCATTGCCTTAAAACTTTCTCTCTTAGAATTTCCATACCGCATGCCAAACCAGTAAAATGGCTTTTAAAAATGTATAGTAGGCCAATGTCAGTTTGTATAAAAGTACCAAGTGAAAATATTTATTACATGCATTGGAAAAAAAATTGTTTACCTATTGAATGTTACCTGTTTATGTAGAGCTCTTTAGATGTAATAAAAGAAAAGCCTTCAGTTAATTTGTCTTCTGTAAAATATACTGCCGGGTATACCAGGGGACAGTCCCTGTGAGAAGTGATAATGCTCTGTGCTTCCAAAGCACCTTTGATCCAGAGATTTCAAAGCATGACAGGTAACTAATTGTCTTGCAACATGCTTTGAGGTAAGTAATGAGTACACAGCCATCATTCCCCTTTCTTATGGAAATACGGCCAGCTTTGTAATGAACCACAGTATCTGTTTAGTTTTAAATCTCTTTAATAATCTGCAATTTGAGTACTAAGCACTGTGGCCTTTTTTGTAAACAATACTAGGTGCTAGATGAACCAATTGGAATTTCAGGAATGAGCATGAAATCTGGACGTGGGGTAGTGCAAAAGCCTTTCCTGGGGTAGAGGTTTAAATAAGAACACGTCGTCGGATCTTAGGATCCTAGCCACCGAACACCCTTAATGAGAAACACTGAGTCCGTGGAGAGGCGCTCCAGGCTCTAATGAGCACTCCACAGCGCTTACGTGTGTTTGGCAAGCTATACTTCACACTCCTGTTAGGCAAATGAGATTAATAAAACTTGCTTTAAAACTATACTGGGACCATTCAGTGACAAAGACAAAAAAAGCCTTTGAGGGAAAGCAGCCTCATTTATTATAGCCCAGAACTTCCTTTTCCTGTCCCATCTAAATCCCAGGTGTCTGCTGTCTAATCCTTGGTATTCCAGATTGGCTGTGCAGGACTTGCTTCCTAATGTCCATGATGAGTTAAAAAGAGAGGTGGGGCTAGACGTGGGAGCTTTGCCTGAAAGTGAAATACAGCAGTTCTCAGGGTGCCAACATCCAAGCAGGACGCAGGTCCATTTACCATGAACGTAATGAAGTTTAAGACCAGGGCCCCTCACTTGCTCTGGCCTCTTCCAGGGTCCTGGGAGCAGCCCTAGCAATCGTGTATTTCTATTTTTGTATTTTTAAAGAAGGCTACCGAGTTGCAGAAACCTCAGACCCCACAAAACTGGGATCTATCTGCCCCTGCCCTGTGTGAACCTAGGCTCCCCAAGACTTCACCCAGCTGGTGTTAGGGCCATTTACTGCCTGCCCCCCACAAAACCCTCCTCTATAGCTCCTAGGAATTCCTGCTCACCCCCACTGGCAATTACACTGTTGGGAAAATGAGCTCTCCTTTCTCAGGACCTCAGTTTGATCAGAAGCCACATGGCATCCTGAGATAGTTGCCTAAAAACTGACTGTTTTGTCCCCTGCAGTTTCCCCTGTGCCTAGCCCTTAGATTTGTGTCTTGTATAACCTCCCAAAAGACACACCACCCCCTTAATTTGGTTTTCTTTTGCTTTAGCCACTAAGGCACCATTAGACAAAGCCACAGCCCAGAGAGCCCAATTTTGATACATATAAGGATGAAAATCTCTACTTAGAGTTCTGCCCTGCCCCTCCCCTTCCCCAACATGCTGATGTGTGACTCCGGCCCTTTTTAGGGCTGTGCTAACACTGCCAATGGATCCACAAATTTGATGAGCGCACAGGCAGCACCAGCCTGGCACCTCTTGACTACATAACTCACTTAAAAAGCCACTTGAGCTGCAAGAGCTCCCAGCAAGACCAATACCCCTTCTACTGTTTTCCAGGGCTCTTGCTGTATCGTGGCCATGGCCTGTTAGATCCCTTATTACTTTCCATTAGTCCAGGGGAAATGGCTTGAAGCCACGAGCAATTTGACCCACTTGAGAAGACCACCCAGTCTCGTGAGCCTCTCTGATAATAGGCCAGTGGAGAGTTCAAAATTCTGCCAGGAGCATCAGAAAGGGCCTTCTCAAGCTCTGCAAGGCCTCACCGAATGCAACGTGTCACATCTGCTTTCCTTCGGTGTGGGCTGTAAAGGCAGATCACTCTTCCCGCTGCTTAACTGATGCTGCCTTGTTTTGAGTGTTTTCACCCTATACTCTTTATGAATATCCTGAACTATGTTACCATGTGTTGAGATGGGAATGAGAATTTAAGTGGCCCTGTGCTGCAAGAAATGTTGCCATAGTTTTTTGTTTTTTGGTGTTTTAGCTCTTTGCTTGTTGCTATTTCTCAGCTGGCACTGGCTTTACCTTGGAAATGTGGAAGATGGTTCTAGCACCCAGATACGGAATATAGTCATGCACTGCATAATGACATTTCAGTCAACAATGGACCAGATATGTGACAGTGGTCCCATAAAATTAGTACCATATAGCCTTGGTGTGTAGAAGACAATACCATTTAGGTTTGTGTAAGTGCACTCTATGATGTTTGCACAACGACGGAATCGCTCAACGACGCATTTCTCAGAACTATCCTTGTGGTTAAGCGACACGTGACTGTATAGTCTTTTGGTAGCTTGCCCTTTTTAGGAGAAGCACTACCATGGCAACTCAGGATTGCACAGTGCTCTACAGTTTGCAAAGGCCTTTTCAAGTCATTATATAAGATCATCCTCAACAGGCTCCATGAGGTAAGAAGTAGGACTCGAACGTTAGTGAGGATCCTGAGGCTTTGAGGGGTGAAGTGACTTGCCCAGTCACATAGCTGGGAAATGGCAGAGTCAGGACTTGGAACCCAGGCCCGACTCCAAATCATAGGCTCTTTCCAGCTGTAAAGGGCTCAACCAATGTACTTACTAACATCAATACAAATCTTTTATTAAAGACATGCTAACACCATGGCTGAAATTATTTCTTTTCATTGCTGAGTTCTCTGCCACAGTCGGGTAATGTCATCTTGCTGCTGTGTTTGCCATCTCCCTAGAGTGTAAGGAACCCTTTGCTTTTTAAAAATCAATCAGTCTGCGTTTCCAGGCCCAGGAGGCCCTCCTGCGTTCTCTTCATTCAGTAGTCCTGCACAGGAATCGTGATCTTGCGGATAAATTCATCATACTTCACTTTGCCATTTGGTTCGATATTTGCTTCGCGGAAAAGCTCATCGACTGCAATAAATCACATGAATTTTTCAGTTTGGCTTTAGTGTTACGGTACAGGACATCGAGTTCTTAGGGGCTGGGGCTCTCCAGAGGTCTTCCCTGAGTGTCCCGTGGACTGTTCCCGTAGACAGGGAGGTAAAGCAGTGAATGGAACAGGACAATTCCCCTTCCCCCTTGGAGACCCCAGATTCCATTTTGAGTTAATCGGGCTTTCTGCAGGGGCTGGGGCAGGTACTGGTGAGGAGCATTCAGTCACTGCAGCCACCTTGTGCTTTGTTTTGCTTTGTTTTGTAGAAAATATCTGATCCCTGTGCCTATACTTCCAGAAACCTTTGGCATGGATTTTGCCTTCCACAGCCCACCCTCTCAGACTCCCGGCAGGCAGACAACCTCCACCAGCCCAGGCTTGGCCTGCCCTGGCCGGCCTGCCTTCCTCCCCACTTCGGCATTCCCTACCACCCCCACCCCAAGAGGGGACTTAGCGACAAGTGGTGTCTGCCACCATCACCTCTTTTTTTTAAAGTGTGTGTTTTGGGAGTGGAGGTAGTATGAGAGAAAATAAATTCAACTCTGTCTAAAGTTAAAGTGTACAAAACTGCCATTGTTCTCTGACATTGCTCAAAAAAAATCACATTTGCTTGTTTCTTCTGGTTCTGGATTCCTGAGACAAAATACTAGCTTGTCCCAGGCGTTGGCAAGAAAAGCCTTCTCAGCTCACACATCTCCACAGTGGCCCCTCGGGGCCAACCCATCTTTGGCTCTTTGGACCATCCTCACTGTCATGCAAAACCGGTCTCACAGCCCTGTGTTAACCTCGCTGCCCCTGGACATCAACACATAATTCTGGGCAGTTGGAGAATACCCCGTGAGTCTCTGCTTCACCGTCCTCTGAATGCAATTCCTGTACTCCGTGCCTGAGCTGATGGCAGTTCTGAGTCTTTTTAGAAGGTGGAGGAGACTGTAATTTGTCTTATTTCACGGGGAAGCTTCTACCCACAGCCACTTGATTAAAACTGTCCCTGTGGACAGGTCCAACGCCCGCTCCAGTGCCAACCACTGCAGCCTCCTCCGGTCCAGAAGAGGGGCAGCACCTCTTAGCCTGGTGCCGGGTCCTGATGATGGCTTCCGGGTAGAATGGCACTTCCCTCTGTGAACCCATAAAGGACCGGGCTGCAAAAGTCAGCCTTTCCCAGGCCTCGGAAGGGAGGCCTTCCCAGCAGCCGTCTCCAGCTGCTCCAAGGATGCTTTGTAATAAAATTAAAGGTTTTCTTTCAATCACCCAAGGTAAAGGATTCCTACTTCTAGTATCATCTTTCTGTCTCCCACAGCAAGAGGAAGGGAAATCGGCCTCCCTGCCTGTCTGGGACACATTGCTAGTTTCTTTAATGGTTAAACAAATGAGAGATGCGTGGGTTTAGGGGCTGTGGTATTGCTTTAGCCAGAGATCATTAACTGTAAGAACGAAGGCCCCAGCTGGCCCTCTCGGCTAACTCTCCACCTGATACATAAAAGGCCAAGCGGTGTCCTCAGAGTCTGGGAGGGAAGGAGAGCCTGTTTCCCCATTCACGTAAAGCAGCCACGGTGAAAGCTGAGCTGGTGAGAGCTGCTAGCCTGAAACAGTGGGGAGAGCGCGTGGCATCTGCCTTCTGGAGCGCTGTTTGTAAATGCTTTGCGCTGTGCCTTTGTGACTGCAGATAAAGTCCAAGCAGACTGCTTCATAGAATGTTAGCTCTTGGAGGGACCTGAGCGATTGTCTGCTGTAACCTCATTTCCCAAGGAGAAAACTGAGGAGGGTGAGAGAGGTTAAGAAACTCATCTGAGGGCCCCCAGAAGGAGGGGGAGCCAGGATTCAAGTCTAATTCAAACCACAACCTTGTAACCTCTCCACTGATCTGTTGTGACTTAACCCAAGGCTAAAGGCCCATCATCATTGAAGCCTTTTTCCTCCACCCACTTATGTCCTACACCAGCCCTCCCATCCCAACTACAGACAAGCCCAGGGGCCTAACTAGAAATTCCGGCCTCTTGGGTTGGTGGGTGTGGACTCCGGCAGCAACTTGCGGCAGCTGGGGCAGGGCCGAGGAACCGGTTAGCCAGGCAGGCTGGAAGAACACAGGCAAATGGCCCAGCACTGAGGTCACCCTTTCCCATGTATAAAGGGCTTTCCCAGAAGACCCAGGCTGCTGGTCCTGCTCTGAGGCAGGAAGGCATGCTGGGCTGCTGGAAGGTGCGAGACAAAGGCCCCCTGGTAGGGTTCTGTGACCAGCAGTCCCGGCAAAGACCACCATGGACACCCCTTCTGGAAGAGCTCCTAGTGCTGGCTGAGCCATGAGGAAAGGGGCCAATGTAGCACATGAGTTTGGAAACTCTTGGCATCAGCAGCAAATTCAGAAGACAGTTGTGGGGAGGAGACGAGCCTGAGATGGGCTAGGGGCGGGCAAGTGTCTAACTGACCTGCATTCGGCTCCTAGCATGACTACTTGTAAGCCCCACACTTCACCTGTTTATCAGTATAAGGGGGGCACTAGTGCTCCCAGGGGTGCCATAAGCAGTAAATGTTGGCCCACAGTGAAAGTTTAAACAGAGTGATGCCCAAGTGGACCCTAGCTGGGTTTCCCCAGGCCGTTCCTTCTCCCTGCTGACTTCTCCACTGTCAGCCAACCCCAAAGCCCCTTAGTTCTCCCCCGGGCTCCAGTCCAGAGTTCACCCACCTCAACCGACATCCAGTTGCAGCCTCCAGAGAACGCATCAAATGTGGTATCTGCACAATCCTGGTGGCATGGATTGGGCTTTGCTGTCCTCCCCCCAACTCCCTAATCCTCTCCTGCTACTGGGATAGATGGACCCAGGCCATTACCTTCCTTGTGGGTGAGCTTCTCCCCAAGTTGCATGAGTTTTGACCGCAGCTCGGACGCCATGATGTAGCCTTTCTTCTCCTTGTCTGCCATCAACATGGCCAATAGAATTTCTTTCTTTGGGTCCTCTTGTTTGATTTGCATGTGCATAATGGTCAGGAAAGTGGAGAAATCCAGCTCTCCATTTCTGTCTAGGAAACCCCCAAACACAGCAGAGTGAGCAGGGAGGAAAAGGCTCTGCTTGGGGAAGCCAACTGGCCTTCTGCCCAAGCCTTCATGACCAGCTCAAAGGCCACCTAATTCAAGAGGCGTCATGATGGTGGCACAGGTCATGGTGAAGAGGCTACAGCCCTCTGAGTTCCCACCACGGATACACTTCATTTAATCCTCCCAACAATCCTCAGAGACCATCATCTCATTTTGCCCACGAAGGAGGCAGCAGCTCAGAGTGTGGAGTCATTTCACAGAGAGTGGTCAGATCAGGATGGAGTACCACCTCCTTTGCTCTCTTCTGGCTGCTTCTCTCCTGCCCTGAATTAGAGGGAAGTACATCTTTGTGTCCATCCCCCTTGGCGGCCACTGCGGCACATCCACCAAGATAAACGGGTGACCCCACTGGGGGCCTCCAGCGCCAGTCCCAGCTGGGCTGTTCACCTGTCTTTCCCCTCACTGCAGCCTCCACCCTAGGCTGCCCAGTCTGTGCCCCTCCTCCGAGCTAGCCTGGGGACCTGGCCAGGCTACAACTGCAGGAAAGAGCTTCCCCTGGCCACAACTTCCTGTTTGGAGGAGACAGAAACCAAAGGAAACCACCACCCCTTCGCAGCTGGAAGTGGGGATCTCAGTTGCTGAACGCCCCACCAGCGGGCTCCAGCCTCCGGAGGCCCGCCCCAGCCCGCCAGGCCTGCGCCAGGAGCGGCTCCCAGCACTGCTGCAGGCTCGCTCTGACGGGACCTCAGGACAACCCTGGCAGGTGGTGGACCCATCCGAGAGGAGGAAACTGAGGTCCAGAGACTGAGAAGTCGCCTCTGGGCTCCAGGTCAACTGCTCTTTCCAGGCTGCCCCCTTCCTCTGGGCCTGTCTTTCCTTCCTAAGCTACCAATGCAAACAGCCACCGCAGCCTCTGACACCCCTCCCTTTCTCTTCTCAAAAAAAAAAAAACACAACTTGTTTGTTTCTGGTTATAAAAGTCCTATATGTTCCCCTTGTCAAAAACAGGAAACAACAATAAAGGGAATGAAAATCACCCATAACCCCATGACCAGAGAGAACCTCTTGGGAAGTTTTGGGTGGGTTTCCCTCCACATTTTTTCTCACAGTATCGTGTCGCTTTTAGGTCAGTCTTTGAAATTAGAAAATTGAGTTCCACTGGCTTAATTAAGCACTCGGGCCAGGTACCTAACGACTCTGAACCTTGACCTCTACCTGTAAGCAGGGACTCGGGTAGCGCCTACTTCATAGGAGTTGAGCCGAGCACAGGACAAATCCTCCATCCAGGGAAACTGTTCTGTCGGAACAACACGGGGATGGCCGTGGGCACTGCCTTCACTGCGGGTTTGCGCTAACCTCGTGGAATGCCGCGACCCCAGGGTCCTCTGGGAGAGGGGGTGTCAGCGATCGCCATGAGGACTCATGGCAGCCGAGCGATGCAGGAGCCAGTGAGCTCTGCACACTCCTCAAACTTCCCAGCTCTTCACACCCCACGGCCGGGCCCCTGGGCAGGACCACAGCTGCCGGCTCCAGGCCCACCCACCAGCCCAGGCGGCTGCTTCCCCAGCGCCGGGCTCCGCGCCCGCCCACCGGCGCACTCACCCAGCCCGTGCGTCTGCAGGTGCCGCTGCACCTCCCCCGGCGTCGGGCTGGCCCCCAGGCACCGCATCACCAGCAGGAGGTCAGTGGCTTTTATCTTGCCCCGCTGCTGCTTGTCGTACAGGGAGAAGCATTCCTTGTAGTCTGCACGGCCCAGAGGGAGAATTGGGAGAATCATTCGCTCTCCACCCGCGCGCCACCGGTCCAGACCTCTCCCTCCTCCCTCTGCTCCCTCCGCCTCTCCTCCTCCCTCCTAGGCTTGCCAGATTTGGCAAATAAAAATACAGAACTGCCAATTTAAATTGAATTTCAGATAAACAATGAATACGTTTTTAGTATAAGTATGTCCAAAATTTTGCCTGGGATATACTCATCAAAAAAAAGTATTTGTGTGTATCTGGAATTCAGATTTAACTGGGTGCCCTGTATTTCCTCTAGCAACCCTATTCCCCTTGCCTCCTCCCTCTCTCCCCCTTCCTGCTCCTTCCTCCTTCCTTCTCCTTCTCCCCCTTCTCTCCCCTCCCACAACCGAGGAAAACCACAGGAAGGCTCTCTCAGGCCAGGGAGACCAGACGCCCAGGGGACTTTAGCAAAGACCATTTATGTGGAAAAGGGGAATAATAATGCCCCTGGGTTACTGAGAGGACCAGAAATCCCCTCTGGGAGGACATGGCAGAGAGTGGCTCTCGTATGTGGTAACAGTTATTATCACAACTGCGGGCACTTCTCAGTCCATTGCTCCAGCCCCTAGCCTGCAGGCTGCTGAACTCTCAAGCTGCCCTCTGACACAAGGCCTGGCCTGTCCTCGGGGACATCAAGGGGTACTGCGCTCTGATGGGATCTGGCATGCTGGTCTCCCAAACCCTTTCTCCCTTGGTGGAGATGAAATGGCTGCCAGAGCTAAGCCTCCAGATCCACAGTCTCATGGCCCAGCGGAGCTCAGCATCCCCCTGCATCTCCATCCCCGCCTCCCAGCCCTGCAGGCACGGAGGCCAGCTGGGAGCTCCCCAAGATAACAGGACATCCCCCCAGACCCCCCGACACCCACCCAGAGATTCTGACCAGGGTGGGGCTGCCATCAGAACACGTCAAAAGCTCCCTGGAGACTCTCCTTTAGTCCCCGAGGCCCACAGGGTGGAGCTGCTGCTTGAGTCCCATCTGGGGACCTGCGGGGCCTGCACGGGGGCATCTCAGCACCCTGCTCTCTGCTGCTTCTCACACCACCAAGGTGGTTCCTCGGAGGCCGGGACCAGCAGCCCCTTAGCTCATAACAACAACAAAAACAACAAGGACAGCTCACACTACTGAGCACTTTGCCCCAGGCCCTTGTGTAATCTTGAGTGCCCTCTGCTGTGTCCCTTTATTGTTCCCATTGTGCAGATGAGGCAGTGAGGGCTGAGGCAGCTGAGCACCTCCCCTGGGCAGCCTTGCTCCTGAGGCGAGCTCTGCCCAAGGCCACACTGGATCCTCGATTCCCAGGCAGAGGGCAGCAGAGTGGGCGAAGGGAGGGAGGAAACCCCCAATGACCCCCTGCCCCCCCAAACCAGGCCTAGGGCCCCTTCCTATTCCCTAGACAAGGCCTCTCCTGGCAGCCTAGGAGTGCAGGGGGGGGTTGCTAATAAAAGGTCGGCCAGGGCTGGCCCAATGGCATAGTGGTTTGTTTTGTGTGCTCCGCTTCCATCGCCCAGGGTTTGCGGGTTTGGATCCCAGGTGCAGACCTATGCACTGCTCATCAAGCCATGCTGTGGCAGCACCCCACATACAAAATAGTGGAAGACTGGCATAGATGTTAGCTTAGAGACAATCTTCTTCACCAAGAAACAAAAGGCCAGCCGGCCCAATGGGGTTTAGAGACAATTTGCTGCCTTTGTGCTGGTGGAGAGTTTGAAGGGGAAGCCCCTCCCCCTTCTAGTTTCAAAGATTCCAGAGCCTGGGCTTCAGGAGGGGCAGACCACAGACAGGACCCAGTGGCAGGGGCTGGAGTGGCCCAGGGTCAGCAGGTCAGGGCCTGGCCTAAGACCCCACTTTGGTTTCTGCAAAACCCAATTCTTTCCAAGAGGAACCAGCACCAGCGGAGCCATCACCTAACATCAGGGGGACAGAGGGGGGCCACTGTGCATGCAGGGCTTAGACTCAGCTCTCCCCCACTGTGTCCCTCCTGGGGACCTCTCAAGGGTACCCCACCTTGTCTTTTGTCTGGGTTTGCGCCTGGGCGAGGAGTGGGCCCACTGCCCTCCTGAGGCCTTGTCCTATGACGGTTGTGCTAGAAGGTGGCCATCCCACCCTGGGGGCCTGGAACTACAGGTGGGCAAACTGCCCCCTCCCACGTGCCCTGCATCAGGACCTGGGGCGCATGGCCTCTGACATCAGCAGGGCCGGGGTCAAACGGAGGCCCACTTCCTAACGAACTGCTACATAGAGCACACTGTGTCTTCCTACCTGACAAACACACCATTTAAGGTCCTGGGCAGCCAGATCTGAACTTGTAATTCCAGCACTGGAACAAGAAGACTGGGCTGTTCTCTCCATCCACCCAGCCCCGCACACCTCCTGTCCCCTTCCGGCCTTCTCTCCTGATAGGTCGGCCATCTAGCATCCTATATATTTTACTGCTTTCCTTTGTTGCTCCCCTCCCTGGAATGTGACCCCCCAAGAGGGCCGGGATTTGGCTATTGTGTTCTCTGCTGCATCCTGAATGTCTAGAAGTGGGCTGGCAGGAAGAAAGGACTCATATATTTGTTGAATGACAGAATAAATTGGGTTAAATGAATTGGATTAAAAATTCTTGCTAGATGGTACTGGTACAAAAACAGATGCAGAGATCAATGGAACAGAATTGAAAGCCCAGAAATAAAACCACACATCTATGGACAGCTAATCTTTGACAGAGGAGCTGAGGGCCTACAATGGAGGAAAGAAAGTCTCTTCAACAAATGGTGCTGGGAAAACTGGACAGCCACATGTAAAAGAATGAAAATCAACCATTCTTTTTCACCATTTACTAAAATAAACTCAAAATGGATCAAAGACCTAAAGATTAGGCCTGAAACAATAAGTCTGCTAGAAGAGAATATCGGCAGCACACTCTTTGACATCAGCTTCAAAAGAATCTTTTCAGATACCATAACCCCTCACATGAGGGAAACAATAGAAAGAATAAACAAATGGGACTTCATCAGACTAAAGAGCTTCTTCAAGGCAAGGGAAAACAGGATTGAAACAAAAAAACAGCCCACTAATTGGGAAAAAATATTCACAAGTTATTTATCCGACAAAGGGTTAATCTCCGTAATATACAAAGAACTCACACAACTCAACAATAAGAAATCAAATAACCCAATTACAAAATGGGCAGGGGACATGAACAGACATTTCTCCAAAGAAGATATACGGATGGCCAATAGACACATGAAAAGATGCTCATCATCAGTAATCATCAGGGAAATGCAAATCAAAACTACACTAAGATATCACCTTACATCTGTTAGAATGGCAAAAATATCCAAAACCAAGAGTGACAAATGTTGGAGAGGCTGTGGAGAAAAGGGAACCCTCATACACTGTTGGTGGGAATGCAAACTGGGGCAGCCACTATGGAAAACAGTATGGAGATTCCTCAAAAAGTTAAGAATAGAAATACCTTATGACCCAGCCATCCCACTACTGGGTATCTATCCTAAGAACCTGAAATCAGCAATTCCAAAAGTTCCATGCATCCCTATGTTCATCACAGCGTTATTCACAATAGCCAAGTCATGGAACCAACCTAAGTACCCAGCAACTGATGACTGGATAAAGAAGATGTGGTATATATATACAATGGAATACTACTCAGCTATAAAAAAGGACAAAGTCGTCCCACTCACAACAACATGGATGGACCTTGAGGGTATTATATTGAGTAATAACAGAGAAAGATGAACTCTGTATGACTCCACTCACAGGTGGTAGTTAACATATGGACAAAGAGAACTGATCGGTGGTTGCCAGGGGAAAAGAGGGTGGGGGGAGGGCACTAGGGGTGAAGTGGTGTACCTACAACATGACTAATAATAATGTACAACTGTAATTTCACAAGGATGTTAACTTTTATAACCTTAATTAAAAAAAAAAGATAAAAAAAAAAATTCTTGCTAGGTCTTCCCTTTCAAGATGCAAATACTCCGGGGCAAGAAAGAGCTCTCCCTGGGGCCTGGGATAATGGGCTGTCGAAGGTTTAACACCTGGCTCTGATGACACATGTATATGAGTTTATTATAAATTTTATAGACATAAGGGATGTGTAGCACACAATTCACAAATAATAAAATATGCAATATTCTGCATTATAAATTCCATCTAGCCAATTGATGATCACAAGCGAGTTGTATCTGTTGCCAACCTACAGTTTTCAATTTTCTTTTTTTTTTTTAGGAAGATTAGCCCTGAGCTAACTGTTGCCAACCCTCCTCTTTTTGCTGAGGAAGGCTGGCCCTGAGCGAACATCCGTGCCCATCTTCCTCTACTTTATGTGGGGGACGCCTACCACAGCACGGCCTGCCAAGCGGTGTGTAGGTCCACACTCGGCATCCGAACCCACGAACCCTGGGCCTTGGAAGCAGAACATGCGAACTTAACCACTGCGCCACCAGGCCAGCCCGCCAACCTATAGTTTTGATTCAATCATGATTTGCCCAATGACGTTGCATGCCAAAGAATGCACCTCTTTTCCTAATGAATGAATATTGTAATTAAATCTCCTAAGTGATCTTCTGTTAAACTATTTCTCACCCTTGTACAAATTATATTCATTAAACCAAAGCCTCTTTCAAATCTTCAGCACTGCTGATTGCAATAGGACTTTTTTTTTTTGTATAGATGCAGGATTGGAATATTGTTTGATTTTACGTTATGTAATAATGACTAATTTTAACAATCAGCTCGCAAAATTCCTAAAACTGTACCACCGGGCTTGCGCTAGCTAGAGCAGGCTGGCCCCAGCACAGAGCTCCATGACCCAGAGTCAGGTGCATGACTGACATCACCTTCTTTGTCCCTTGCTCACAACAGCCTGGGGAGGGAGTGTCACCCCCACTTGACAGATGAGAAAACTGAGGCTCAGGGTGAGTGGATCCCAGGCCCGCGGCCTCTGAGGCCCCTGTTCTTCCCACTTGAGCAGGCCGCCCCTGCCCAGTCCTTCATCAGCCACTTTCTTGATGTCAGATACTGGGATACAAAGGGATGCTTACCTTCTTCCCTTCCGAGGTCTTCAGGGGCCCCGGGAGGGAGGGCCAGGGGACCTCAGAACCAGGCGTGGGTCGGGGGACACTGAGGCTGACAGGTAGACTCCAGCCCTGAGACCCACTCAGTCCTGCCTTGAGACCTGGGCAGGAGAGGCCCCTACCCTGGGCCTGGTGTTTTAAACGTCCCTGCTCTGGCCCTCCTCTTGGCGTGAGGATATCAAGGGGTCTATGCGGAGGTGCCCACCTGGAGCCTGCAACTCGCTCACCTACTCTCCCTTCTAGAACAAGCTCTGGGTGCCGAGAACTCTGGAATCCCTGCCCAAGTAACCCTGAGCCCACCTGGGCTCTGTTGAGCCTCTCCTGGTCCACAGCTGGGCCCCTGAGTTCTGGGTAACCCAATTCTTTCCCCTTGGCCTTTGGAAAGAGAACAATGCACTGTGTGAAACTGAAGCCTGCTTGGGGGCTAGCAGGTTAGGGGACTCGGAATAAAGTGCTCCGAACACCAAAAGTAGGCTTGATGTCAGGGCAGAGGGACCTCAGAGACCACCTAAGCTGATGCCCCCACTTTACAGATGGGGAGACTGAGGCCCAGAGAGCAGAAGTATCGTGCCTGGGGGTGCAGACCTGGGCTCTTCTCTCTATCTCAGCCCGAAGCTCCCTTCTTTTGTTTGGCCCTTGGCCATAGCCAGTTAATGGTGTCTCTCGCCATCTCCTATTCCCATCCGCCCCCAAATCCATCTGTCAGGTTCTGGAGGAAAAACTTAGCGAGCTCTCCTCTCACCTCCCACCCCATCATGTGTCAGTCACACTGCCACATGTATTACCAACATTTCTACCTCGGAGCATTACCCCACCCCCTCCCCCCGCAGAGCCGGCCCCTTGCCTGTGGGTGGGCCCAGCTCTCCCACCAGCCGTCTTCCTTCCCACCAACAAAAAAAAACGAGCAGAGCAAATTGCCTAATGAGACCCATATTTTGCTGTGAGTTGCTAATTAAGGAGCAAACCCAACCTACCATTAATTTGGTCCTGGGAAAGAAACTTGGCCTGCAGCAGAGAGAGGAAAACAGTCAGGGAGGGCCTCGTGAAGGCGCCCCTCCCTCCCCCATCCCGGGTCAGCCGAGCGGGGTGACACAGACCCTCCATTACCATCGTGGAGCCTCTGGCTGCCTCCCTGGGCTCGCTGCTCCCAGAAGCGCCTTCCCGGTTCCCCTTCCTCCCGGCTTCAAGTCGAAAGTCCGCCAAGCTGGGTGGAGGCCCCAGTAATAAATCCGCGGCTGCCATGGAGACCAGGCCCAACGCCAGGGGTCAGATTCCAGCTTCCGTGCACAGCTGATGCCCCGGCCACCGCCTGGGCCAAGCAGCAGGTTGGAGTTTGAGAAAACGGGGCTGCAGAAGGGCTCCCCCCGGACCACTCCTGCATCGGCAAGCTGAGGCTCTGTAGCAAGCGGATAAGCGTCCTTGTTCCTTCCTGGGAGCCCTCCGTGGACACGGAGAGGAGATCGGTGACACAGAGAAAGGGGGCCCGGGGCGGGGCTGCTCCTGGCCCCTGCCCTGGGCCTTAGGGGGCCTTTCTTTCTCTCCTGGGACTAAGATGGAAAGCTGACAAGCTCCTACTATGTGTCGGGCCCTTTGCACACTGTCTTATCAAAGGCTCATCACACACCGTCTTGCAGCTGGGAAGGAAACCCCGCTGCCAGGGCACGGCCCCGGGACAGACGCCTCCACCGACAAAGCCTTGGGGTGCAGTATGTAGTGGGGACACAGGCTTTGGTGCTCACAGGCTGGATTCAGTCCTTCCCCTCACGTCCGTGTGCTGAGTGGCCTTGGGGCATCATTTCACCGCTCTGAGCCTCAGTTTCCTCGCCAGGCCTCATCACAGGGCTGTTGAGAGAATCAAAGGGCCAGCGCACAGTCGGTTCTCAACATGTGTCAATTCCCTGCCCCCTCCGGGGACCCTGGGGGTGGCGGTAGGGGTCGGGTGGGTGCCTGCGCCGGGGTCTCAGGCTGCACAGCCGGCTGCCCAG
This sequence comes from Equus quagga, assembly GCF_021613505.1. Classification (NCBI taxonomy): domain Eukaryota; kingdom Metazoa; phylum Chordata; class Mammalia; order Perissodactyla; family Equidae; genus Equus; species Equus quagga. Next base: position 7,950,419 of record NW_025796915.1, on the reverse strand, counting down.
GGGCTCGCAGGGAGGCCTCTTAGGTTTCTTTCCCGGGCCAGGAAGGCTCCTTCTCTTCCTCTCCCTGTTCTCCCCACCGCAGCCCCCACCCCTTCCGCAGAAACCGCCTCCTCCCGTTTCCTCAGTGGTTTGTGCGCCCTCCTGACCCCGGAAGTGAGGGTAGGGTGGGGCGTTCCCTAGAGCTGCTGCCATGGCCCGCTGGGTTCTCGCCCTCCACCTCCCTGTCCACAGCTCGCCGCCGCCTTGTCTGTGGGGCTCCAATCCAGGCTCCGCCCACTTTGGTAAGACCGGCTTGTATGGCCGCACAGGTTGTGCCCTACACAAGGGCTCCTGGCTCAGGTGACCCGTGGGTCCTGGGAGGGGCCGCACGTGCCCAGAAGAAAAGGGACCTCTTGCTAATTTGTACAAGGCACGTGACGGGCGGAGCCTGCCTTTGGTCCATTCTGCCTCCCTCCTTTCCTGATCACCTCCACGGGGAAGGTTCTCTTCCCCCCCAAATCGTGTCTCCTGCGTCACCCCTTCATACCTGTTTCTAGACCCAGAGAATTTCAGCCGGAGGATTCTGAGGCCTCTCCGTGGGGCTGAGAAAAGGAAGGGCTGGCCGGGGTACAAGGGAGGAAGAGAGGTTCTCCACACAGCCTTGGGGGAGAAGAAGTGAAGGAAAGTCAGGCGGGGCCTTGGAAGTGTGGGGGCTGTAGAGGTGAGGCTTGTGGGGGACCTGGGAGGAGCCAGGGCGAAGCTCCCGCTCCAAATCACCCTGTGTTTGGGAGGGGCTCAAGGGGGAGAGAAGCTATTTTTCTTTTTTAAGATTGGCATCTGGGCTAACAACTGTTGCCAATCTTTTTTTTTTTCTGCTTTATCTCCCCAACCCCCGCCTGTACACAGTTGTATATCTTAGTTGCACATCCTTCTAGTTGTGGGATGTGGGACGCTGCCTCAACGTGGCCTGACCAGTGGTGCCATGTCCATGGCCAGGATCCGAAACCTGGGCCGCCGCAGCAGAGCGTGCGAACTTAACCACTCGGCCACGGAGCCGGCCCCGAGAGAAGCTATTTCCTTGGCTTTGGGTCAGTACGTGGCCAGCCCTGGTGGTCTAGTGGTTAAGATTTGACGCTCTCACCACCACAGCCCAGGTTCGTTTCCTGGCCAGGGAAGCCCACCACCCGTCTGTCAGCTGTCACACTGTGGCAGCCGCGTGTTGCTGTGCTGCTGAAAGCTGTGCTCCTGGTATTTCAAATACCAGCAGGGTCACCCATGGTGGACAAATTACAGTGGAGCTTCCAGACTAGACAGACTAGGAAGAAGGACCTGGCCACCCACTTGTGAAAAAAAACTGGCCACCAAAACCATGTGAATAGCAGAAGAACATCGTCTGATATTGTGCTGGGGGGTGAGAGGATGGTGCAGAAAAGGAGCAGGCAGGCTTCTGTTCCGCTATACACAGGGTCGCTAAGAGTTGGAATCCACTCAAACGCTACTGACAGCAAAGGCTGGCGTGTGCTGGGGTTTGGGGCTGTGTGCCCCCAAAGGCATCCCAGCTTGCCACCTCCTTCGTGTTTTTAGGGGTCTCACCCACAGGGGTGGTGGGATGTTAGGTTCACTGTACAAAAACCCCTCAAGCTGTGTGCCTCACTCTGCTGTGTGCGCCACGCGTCAGCCCAACGTGAGAAAACACCATCTCTGATACCACTTGGGGCCCGAGACTTTGTTCACCTGGAGGTTCTGATTCAGCAGGCGGAAGGGGACGAGGATTTGCATTTTCCTCTGCGGTCCTGCTGCTGCCAGTGAGGCCACACCTTGAGAACCAATGGCTGTGAGGTGAAGCCAGGTTGCAATTAAGAAGTATTTCTGGGGAGACATTTCCAGCAACTACCCAAAAGGGTCTTGGTCAAGAGGGAAGGAAATCTCCAAGGCTCTATTTGCTGTGATTTCTTTTCCATTGTAAATATTCACTTTCATACCTAATTTTTTATTCATCTTTTTGGACTGTTTTCTTTTTTAACTTTTTTTTTGGCAGGGAAATACTCACCCTGAGTTAACCTCTGTTGCTATCTTCCTTTTCTTTTTTTTCTCCCCAAAGCCCAGTGCATGGTTGTAGATCCTAGTTGTAAGTCCTTCTAGTTCTTCTATGTGAGCCGCCACCACAGCATGGCAGCTGACAGACGGTGGTTTTGTTCCATGACCAAGAAATGAACCCGGGCCGCCAAGGTGGAGAGTGCAGAACTTTAACCACTAGGCCATCTGGGCTGGCTCTACTGTTTTCTTATCAAGGCCCCCCAAATTTCATAAGCTTCAGGCCCCCCACAACCAGGCCCACCTCTGCCCATAAGACATCCATTAAGTCCTTCTGTGGAGAACGGGCCCAGCACAGGGGTTTGGAGCGAGGTAAGGAAGGAATCAAATGATGTTGCTGGGCAGGTGGGGACACACAGCCTATGACAGTGCAAGTGTCTCCTGTCCCCTCCTGTGTTGTCTGATAATAGTCACCCAGTAAGTCTCTGGTGGCTTCTGGTGAGGCTGAGACGCATATCAATAGCAGAGGCCCTAAGGAATCAAGTGGTTACCCAAGGCTGAGTGCCAACCTCCAACAAACCAGCCACCCCACCTTCCCCCAGAGGGCACCCTCTCTGCTTCAGCCTCTGGAAGGGGCTGACAGCACAGCTGGGAGGCTCGACGTGACCTCTTCCAAGGGCAGGTCTGGAGACGCCTTAGCTTGGCCCCCCAACTCCTGTAGCCCCCAGACTCCTTTAAAAAGAGCCCTTCTTGCCACTCCCCCCAACCCCAGGATTCTACTGTTATGAAGGGCCAGTGGGCAGTGGCTCTCGGCCAGACGGGGCTGAGTGGGCCCTTGGGGTCTGCCCAGGACTCCTGCCTGGACCCCAGACTAGCCACTCTCTGTCCTGCTCCAAGGACCTCCCACCTTCCCAAATTCACACCCAAAGTAAGCAGCAGTCCCCAGGCAGGCTTGGCTGCATATGCCTTTATTCACACCTCTCACCACCTGTTGCTGCCAGCAGACAGGGACCGACCAGGGGCTGGGGGACCCCTAAGGGGGCTGCAGAGGGACCCCAACGTGAAGGGAGAATCTGAGGCACGGGGCTCCCTGAGAACACAGGAGAGGAGGAGGGGTCCAGGGAGGGCAAGGCAGGCCGCCTGAGACCCATGAGCACAAATAGGCCAGTGCTGGCTCGAAAGGAGGCTGTGGGGCCCGCAGCTGTGTGAGGAGCCCTGGCCCCAGTGCCTGGGAGAAGGTGTGGGGTGGGGGGCGTCCTGCTGGGAATGAGGCCTCCCTTTCCTAGGAGCAGTGCCACTGGCAACAAGCGGGAGATTCAGGCTGAGACAAGGCCAACTGGAGAGACCTTCGGGACGCGCCCCCCTCCCCCCGCCGACCCTAGAATGTGGCTCTGGGAACTGTGCAAGTGTTTGAGAACTCTGCTTCAGCTGTGGCTCAGAAACCTGCAGGGAGGCCGATGCAAGGCGGTGCCACAGTTCTCCCGGAGGGAGAGGAGCTGACAGAGCTCCTGGCAGAGGGAGATGGCTGGAGAGCAACCACCGCCAGACCCCACGATCAGCTGGTGGTTAGGGCAGGGGGTGGCCTCTGGCTCCCTGGGGTGAGGGTGGTCCAACACCCCATGGGGGCTGAGGTTGGGTGAGGGTTTTGGGTGCACATCTCTCTCCCAGGGAAGGAGAGAGCAGTGACAAGATAGCACTACTCGTCCATCCCAGAGCTGCCCCAAGAAGAGACTGAGACCAACCCACGGATCCACTTTGGGATCAAGGGCCCATCTAGTGCAACTGACGCCCAGAGAGGGGCCACGCTTTGCTCAAGAATACACATAACGGTGCCGTAACCTAGGTAATCTAGCCTTCAGGGTCAGGGCAGGTCTGAGGGGCCAGCCAGGTGGTGGGTGACATGCCAAGTCCCCTCCCAGCTTCTGCCCCACCCAGGCCTCTCCTGCACGGCTACCAGAAGACATCCCAGGAAGAAGAGACGGGCCCTGAACAGTGGGAGGGAGAGGGCCCCGCCTCCAGTCAGGTGCACAGCAGGGCAGGGCCCAGATCTTGGCCTGGACACACTGCCGAAAACTAAAGCCCACCCTGAAAAGATCCAGACCAAAGAGAAACTGCACCAGAACAGTCGAGTCTCGTGGTGAGGCACTCCACACACACACAGACACACCTATCCATGTGCACCATGCACTCACCCATGTTCTCAGTCATGGATTGCACATGTCAGTGGACACAGACACACGCACGCACACGCATTCTCAGATGCCCTCTGGGGTCCATCTCCGGCCTGGCAGAGCACCAGTGGCTGGTGCCAGGGACTCAGTGTCGGCTGCTGACGTGGAGGGTGTAGAAGGCCCAGGGCTCAGGGACGTAGATGACACCGGGGTACTTTTTCCTGAGTACAGGGTCATTCCACAGCCAGGCGACCCAGAGGGCCACAAGCAGGAGGGTGAGGGCAAAGGAGTAGAAGAGGAAGAGGCCGTTGCTGTCTAGGAAGAGGCGCTTGCGCTTCTGGTGCAGGACCAGGGCCAGCATGGCGAAGAAGGTGAAGATGAAGAGGATGAAGATCTGGCCCTCGGTGACCAGGTACCTGAAAAGGCCAGTGGGTGAGGGGAGGTAGGTGCCATGACAGCCGCATCCTGCCCAGCATCCCTCCCTCTACCCAAGTACCAGGCTGCCCTCCCAGTCAGTCAGAACGGCTCATCTAATGGCAGGGCTCAGGGATACACACCACTCTGAGCCACAGCCTGCCCATATGCAGCTGTGTTAAATGTGTTGAGTTTGTTGCTAATATTTAAATTACAGATTACCTGAAAATGTGGATTTCTGGTTTCTCTGGTCACATTAGGCTTGTATTCCCACATGACAACAACCAATTAGAGGAGAAAGCAGCTGCCCCCTTTAGAGAGAGCATTGTTCTACAGTTTGCCACAGTCCCCACCATTCCCTGTTGCCTCGCTTGGTACCTGCTTGATGCATTTTTTACCAGCTTGGTTCCTATAGGCATTTGAGTTTGGGAATGCAGTTGCAATTTATGGGGGTTGTCATTGCTGTCTCCTTGAAGGGTGGGACACAGTCTCAGATCTCCCAGGGTTCCCTGCAGTTCCTAAGGCTGTACCTAGCACATGGCCAGGAACTCAGTAACACTTGTTGGAGGGCATCTGGGAGGTTATCTGGTCCACTCCCCTGCCTCTAGAGAGAACCACAATGCTGACCCGTTCTACTCAAGGAACTATAGCTCTGCAACTTAGTGGCTGTGTGACCTTGGGGAATTTACATGACATCTCGGAGCCTCTGTGTTCTTACTATAAAGGGGCATAAATGGCACTATTTCCCAAGATTACAAACAAGAGCTGTATACAACTCTTACTTGGAAAAACATATTGTTCAACAAATGGTTGCTGCTCCGACTGTAGCTATCACTGCGCTAACACGTTGCAGGTGAGAACTGGCTAGGAAGCTTTTTCCATGTCTGATCTCTTTCCCTCTTGCTGTAGTTGCCACCTGTTCCTTTTAATCCTGTCCTCAGGGGCCATCAGACTTGCCCTGGTGGACCCTCTCAGCAGTCAGGGGACAGACCCTGCATGTGGGCGGGAGCTGGCCCCAGGAAAGGAGGCCCTTTTCATTTTGACAGAGGCTTCCTATCAGAGAAGGGCCAGTCCTTCCTATGACACCCACAATCCCTGGGAGGGAGCCTGTCTCTGGAGCAAAAGTGACAGAGGAGGGGTAAGACCTGGCTGAAGCCTGGTCCTCTGTAATGGGCAGAGAGCTGGAGGGAAAAGGAGCCAGGCCATGGAAGTCCCCCCTTCTCTGTCCTTGGTGTCTCCGTGGTGCTTTACAGCTCACAAAGCCCCTCTCTCACCCTGGAGTTTCACCACCTCCTCAGAAGGAGACATTTCCCCGTTTCATCAGAAGGTCTCATCCCCATTTCAGAGGAGGAAACTGAGGCCCACGGGGCTCTACAGGGCTTGGTGTTGGGGACGGATACTCTTGGCCCCAAGGTGGCACTGGGGTTCTGAGAGGTGGGGCACAGGGCAGAGGAGTATAAGAATGGAGAGGCCACACTCAGGCCTGGCTTCCTGGTAACAGAGAGGCCACCACAAGGCACTGTCACAGTCCCTACTAGACAGAGGAGGGTGCAGGGGCCCCAAGAAGGAGCACCTCACTGGGGTCAGCCAGCAGCTCGGTGGTCAAGAGCACATTTTTACTGCCTGGCTCACTAAGAGCCCCTGCTCCTCCCCCACCCCAGGACCAATGTCCACTCACCAGTAGTACAGGCCACTGGGCACCACCAGGAGCAGGGCCGCCCCTGGCATGGAGCTCTTGGCTTTGGTTGGAGTGAAACAGCCGCTGAAGTACATGAAGAGGATGAGGAAGAAGGGGATGTACCTGCAAGAGGGAGGCCGGTGCCTCAGAGGGCCCCCCAGCTGCCCCGCCCACCAGCCTCCACCCAGGCCCTCTTCCCCACGGGTCCCTGTACTGGGTCCTTGCACCATTCCATGCAGTGTCACTCCATGGTTTACAAAACGCCTGGTTTGGGTGAGGCCGCTTGTCCTGCCAGCCTGTCCCACGCTGGGGGGCCACGGTGGGATAGCAGGGAGGCAGGAAGATGAGGCCTGCTCCCTGGGCACATGCCAATCAGGGAGCCCACAGGCTGCATGGCGGGGCCCCTCCCACACTGCCCTGGCGCCTCACTCCGTGGCTGGGGGGGGGGGGGGTCTCTGCCTCCTGTACACACCCTACACGCCAGCAGCCACAGCCCCTCACTGGCCTGGAAACAGGTGTACCCAGCAGGGCTGAGCAGGGAGAGGCCTGAGGCCCAAGTAGAAAAAAAAAGAGAACAGCATCTGCCGGGGCCTCCAAGGAGCTCTGGGAAGCCCCCTCACTGACACACAGCCCACCGCCTTGGCCCCTTCCCACACACGCAAAATCTCATCCAAAAAGCGCCTCCCTCTCTCCTCCCCACGTACCTGCGCTGTCTTTACACGCCCCTCTTTTCTCTTCTCGTGTACCATCTTGCCTCCTTACCCACCCTCCCCTCTTCCCCCCTGACGGAGCCCCCATCCCCTCCCACATCCTCTCCTGCTATTTCACTTCTCCGGGCCTTGTTCCTCCCGCAAACGCGAGGGAGAGCTGGCAAGAGGCCTGTCCAGAGACCCCCTGAGCCAGAGGATCAGCTTTCCATGCCTCACAACAAACCCTGGAAAGACAAGTGTAGGGTGTCTGTGACATGAGTGAGCCCACCTCTCTCAGGACCACCCAGGTCCAAGGATGGCTCTGGCACTAACTAGCTGCCAACCCACGGTCAAACCTCCTCCCACCGGCCCCAGTTTATCCTGTGCAAAGTGAGCCCACGTGTGTGAGGTTTCCTGCAACTGCAGGGTGAAGCCGGGGGAGCCCTCGCGGGAGTTCAGAGGAGGGGGGCGCACAAAGCACCCCCAACCTGGTCCAGCGAGCCCTCCTCAGCTTCCTCCCCGCCACCATCCCGGAACCCACGGCCCGACGCGGCTGGGTCCCCTGGCGCTGCCCACCCATCACGGGGGGCGGGGTTGTTTACCGGCGCCGGCCTCCGCCTGCCCGCCGCCTCGGGCTCCAGGCCCGCCGAGGGAGGACGGCCGCCCGCCGTCCCCTAGTGGCCGCCGCGGGTACCGCCGGCTGGGAGGAGGCGGAGGCGGCAGGGCGGGGGGCGCGCTCACAGCGCCCCCGCAGGGCAGGAGCATGCCTGCCGGCCGGGGCGCTCCACACCCAGGGACCCGAGGCTGGCGGCAGAGCTGGCCGGGCCAGGGCTCCCAGGTAGAGACCAGCTGTTACGTACTCTTCTGGCCGAGGCTGGCCCCATCACTCACCACATGGAGTGGCCCAGGTACTCGTCGTAGTAGTAGAGCAGCTCAAAGGAATCGATCTGGGGGCGGCAGGGCATGGCCGGTTAGAGCGGGAGGCGCTCGGAGCAGTGCTGGGGCCCCCAGCCCTCCAGCCACCCTCCCCTACGCCCCGGCCTCCACGCAACTGCACTCCTTCCCCACCCTCAGGGTCCTGCCCTCTACTAGAGGGGGTCCAGCTGGGATCCAGTCAATGTGCCACTTTCTAATAACACACGAGTGTCCTAGCTTGGCGGGGTGGCAGGGCCCTCACCTAGCAGAATGCCTTCAGCAGAAGGTCAAGCTCAGTGATGGGCTGGGGCCATCTCTCCGGCCCCCAGGACAGGCTGTGCCCACAGCGCTTACGTGCAGTGGGGGGAGGCGGCCTCACCAGCGTCTCCGGCTTGAGATTCTTCATGATCGGGTTCTCGCGGACCGACAGGTGGTGCTGGTAGCCACTGAAGAGCAGGCGGTGGTTCACGGAGTCGCCCACCAGGTGGATGCTGGCGCCCATGATGAAGGTGATGATGCTGACGTAGATCATGGAGCGCGGCAGGGTGCGGGGGGACCGCTCGATGAGCTGAGGTCAGAGGGAGGCCCAGCAGCATGACCGCGGCATCCATCACCGTACCAGACACCTCCTGTATCCCACCCTCACTCTTGGGTGGGACGGACACCCCCAGCTGGGAAGTCACTCACAAATCAGTGGGTCCTTTTAGCAGCCCAGCTCAGCCTTCAGAGTCTCCCAGGGCCCCTGTGAGCGGAGCTCAGGCTGGGGAACAACAGCCCCTTTTCCCAGAGAGGATACAGGCTCAAAGGGCCAGCTCGTTGCTCAAGGTCACACACAAGCCACGTGCTGGAGGTGACAGCCAGGCCTTCGACACAGGCATCCAGACTCCAGGCCCCGCCCTCCCATCGCCCCTCATTGTCCCCCAGTTGTGCCCTGGGAGGCTGGGCTGGCCTGCTGAAGGGCCCTCTGACTTCTGAGCGATTGGTTCACGGCAAACACACAGAAAATGACAGGGATGGGTGGCTGTTTCTGAAACTAAATTATTTAACTAAAAACTCCTCTGAATTCCGAAATTATACATTTCCTACTTTTGGAGATTTGAAATGTCTTTCTAAAAACAAAATGATGGGGATAGTAGATGGCCACAGTTGTTTTAAGAGCCCTTATTGGCAAAGTGCAAAGCTGGCAGCCCTGGCTAGCACTGTGCTCCCAGTGGCATCTCAAAGTCAGGGATCTCCAGGCCAGAGGATAGAGGTCACCCTCCGTTGCTGCCATTCCTGCCACCTGGCCCGCACCTGCCTTCCCAACCGGTCCCTGACCTCTCCCTGGGTACCCCAGCCACTCCTTCTGCCTCGGCCTCCCCAGAGGTATTATGGCTTCTCAAGCATGGCCTTGTCTTCAGGTCCTGCTGCCTGAACACCTCTCCCTCCCACCCCACCCCCAGGACACCAGGCTGAGGCCCAAATCAAATGCCCCTCCTTGGGGAGGCCTTCTCCATCCCGCCTGTCCCCCAGGCCCTGATGTACCCCTCTCTCACAGCCTTCACCCCCAGAATCAGCAGGGAAAGCCCGAGGCAGGGCACTCGCCAGGCTTGGCACCAGCTCCCTGCCAGCCGGCGGAGGGAACAAGGGCAGGAGGGGACACTGTACCTTGAGCAGGAGAAAGGGCGTGATGATGTTGTAGGCCATGTGGAAGTAGTCCCCCACGCTCGGCTTGTTGAGCGGAAACCACTCGAGAGGGAACACCAGCTGGGGAGCAAGGGGAGGAATGGTGCTCACCAGGCACGGCCCATGAGGCCCTCCACACACACTTCATTCTCTCTGTGATCTCTTGGGATCCTTTCCGCAGCCCTGGAGCGAAGGTGTTTCCAGACACACAAGCCGAGCCCCAGAGAAGATAAATGGACTTGTCCCCAGGCACAGTAGACGCCAATCCAGGGCCTACCCTGTGCCCTCTCCCTGTGGGCACTAAGTAAATGTCCCTGGGTACCAGCCTGTGAGTTAGAGGCTACCTTGGTACTCAGGTGTGCCACCAACTTCCTAGGTGACCCTGGGCAAGTCCTTCCCCTCTCTAGGCCTTGGTTCCCCCTCTGTAACACACGAAGTGTGGTCTACATGGACCCTTAGGGATCTGGCACTCCAGGTCCTATGATGAAGACAAGATCCCCTGGCCACAGGAGGTTCAGATCCTGGGCACAGACTTACACACCACTCATCAAGCCATGCTGCGCCTGTGTCCCACAACAAAAAATAGAGGAAGATTAGCACAGATGTTAGCTCAGAGACAATCTTTCTCAAGCAAAAAGAGGAAGATTGGCAACAGATGTTAGCTAAGGGCCAATCTTCCTCATCAAAGGAAAAAAAAAATGTACTGAGGACTTATCACAAATGCTAGGCACTATTCTAGGTACTAGTTGTCACCTTGACAAACTGTTTTCCAAAAGGGCTTTGCTAATTTGCGTTATCACTAGTATGTACCCACTGCCTTCCTCGCAGCCTTGGCATAGTAGTATTTTCCTGGAGGTGAAGAGTATAGGCTGACTTTGCATATTATATAAGATTCTGAGCCTCAGGTAATTTTTAGTGCCACCTGGTGAAACCATCCCCTTCCCTTTCCCTAAGGCTACTTCATGCATCAGTGTACAGCGGTGGCCTCCACAGAGGAGATTAATCCTGGGAGAGCACCAAAGCCCTTCACTTGTGATAGACAGATAGAGAGATAGATGACAGAATGTGAAAAAAATTGAGTGAGGTACCACCATGCACCAAGTTGATTATTTTTGCATGTGGGTGGTAAAAATAACACTATCAACCACTGAAACTGACACCTTGTACATGCTAGTGATAATGCAAATTAGCCCTCTGTCTGGCTGGGTGATTTGGTTAAACCTGGATGTGGGATATAGGGGGGCACAGTACTGACTGTTCAGGGCTACCAGTTCCCCCATGACAGTTGGGGCACAATTTGACTGTTCAGGCCCCCTAGTCTCCCGTGTTTGCTGGCAGTGCCTCACTGAGCACAGTCACAGAGCCAAAGGATCCGAGATCATCCAGGCCTATTCTTGTAGTTTACTCGTGGAGGAAGTCACTTGCCTAAGGTTGCTCAGTCAGTTACCCTCACTGCTGGTGGGGGCTCTGTCCACAGCTTCACACTCACCATGGCAATGGGGCGGCCAAAGTCCAGAACCCAGTTCTGCAGGGTGAAGTAGAACCAGAGGTCGAGGTGGAAGGGAGCCATGCCGGCAGCCTCCTCAGCCTTGACGGAGCTGTGCCTGGGAAGAAACCAGAAGAGAGGGGTCAGCTCGTCTCTCCTCCCATGGGAACCTTCCCCCCGAGATGAGCCGCAGGGAGATCTGGGGACTTGGCAGCAGGAGGATACTTCTAGGAAAAGGATTTTGCAGGAAATATGGGGGTCTGGCCCTGCGGCCAAGGGAAGGGTGTCCTGGAAGTGGACTCCAGCTGCCCTGACCTTAGCTCCTCTGTGATTCAGGAAGGAAACTGCCAAATGGGTATAATACCAGTTGAGCTTTGTCATCGACAGAGTGAGGAGGTCAAACGGCAAACAGGATGCAAATGCAGCTGGAAAACATGAAACATGACGATGGGTGATAGTAGCTAAACTTGACTGACCATTTACTATATTCCACTATATTGCACTGCTACAGGTGTTTGCATGTATTATCTCATTTAACTCTTTTAATCCTCACAGAAACCCTTTGAGGTTGGAATATTACCCCCTTTTACAAGTAAAAAAAATCTGAGGCCCAAGATGTTAGGCACCTTGCCCAAAGTTACACAGCTAAATATAGGAACCTAGATGATTTGGCTCAGAGCTTATATTTTTTTTTTTAAAGATTTTTAAAATTTTTTTCCTTTTTTCTCCCCAAAGCCCCCCAGTACATAGTTGTATATTCTTCGTTGTGGGTCCTTCTAGTTGTGGCATGTGGGATGCCACCTCAGCGTGGTTTGATGAGCAGTGCCATGTCCGCGCCCAGGATTCGAACCAACGAAACAGTGGGCCACCTGCAGCAGAGTACGCGAACTTAACCACTGGGCCACGGGGCCAGCCACCTTAGAGCTTATACTTTTAACCCAGATTCCATCATTGTGTGCAGTGATTGGTCCATGGGATAGGCATGTGACCTGAGCTGGACCAATCTGAGTCCTATAGGGAGATGTGCCTTAGAGACTATGGACCGGGATGAACAGGGCCCCGTCTCCCTTGCTTCCTGAACCATGAGGAGGTAAGAATGGGGCCGCTGGTGTCCCTTTTTCATCAATCCACAGTGAAACCTAAGAAGGAAGCCAGCAGGGATAAGCTGATGTGGGAGACACGGCCAGAAGTGGAACACCATCTGACAGTACATCTTTGGATGCCTGTCCCTCTTGCAAAGAAGTTAGCCCATCTGCTCTTCACAGAGGAGCTGAGGTTCAAAGGCCAGTGCGTGTGCCACCTCCTCCAGGAAGGCGTTTCTGATGAAGCTTTTCCCATAGCCCCACCAGCCCCACTACAGGGAGTGCTTCATCCCTAACCCACAGGGCGGGAATTTACCCTCCTATCTAGACCCTCAAGAAGACGAGTGACATTTAAGGTTCTCTCCACTCACCCATGTCCCCATCAGAGTCCAAATCCTCCTTACAGCTTCCCTGCCACTACTTGCATACCTCCAGTGACAAGCAGCCCGCTACTTGCTAAGATGATGGAGGTGTGAGTTTGATCACCCCGTTTGTGCCAAGAACAGGAGCTGTGTCACAGGGGTGCGTATTCTCCAGAGGTCTCAGCTCAGGATCTGGTTTATGCTTAGTGATTACTGGCTGGTTTAGAACAATCTCAATGACCAGTTATTCCTTCTTTTTAGTGGCAAACACTAGCTTGGAGGCACCATGAAGGTTTTCCGCTGTCAACGCTGCATAACTATCCGGATCCTTCTCAGCCAGTTCTGAGAATGGTCCACCCTGGGCTGAGGGAGCAACAGAGCCGAGGAGGCCAGCTCTTTGGGGATCGCACCATCCTTTGGTGGCAGGCAAGGCAGGTAGAATGGGCCTATCCTCAGTCAACTAAGTGTTCCTGTCCCCTCTACTCAGTGCCCCCACCACTTATTGAGCACCGACTGTGTGCTGTTTTCTGAGCTTCGCCTGCACCACCTCACCTAATTGGCACAGCAACACCAGGAGGCTCCCGCCCTCCTGCTTTCCAGATGAGGATACTGCGGCTTCCAGGGGTTCAGTGCTTAGCCAGGTCCCCCGTCAAAGGAGCTGCAGCAGCGCGTCCTTTTGTGAGCCTGTTCCCCACTCCCTGCTTCTTCTGCTAAGAGACGTTTCCTTAGCCACAGGGAGGGCCGGTGACCCAGGCCAGCCCAGTGCAACTTTTCTAACTAGAGTTGGTGGAAACAACACCTTCCTTTCTGGTGCTGGGTGCTAAGGATGCAAGCCCAGGGCTGCCTGTGGCCAAGGTTCCAGCCTGGAGGGACAGCCAGGCGAGAATGAAGCAGGCCTGTAGAGAGGCTCAGGGAAAGGGAGGAGAAGCCCTGAGAATGTTCACGTCCGGATCCGGGCATCCCCACGGCAGTGGTTTGCCCACATGAGCCAGTACATTCCCTCTTGCTAAGGGTGCTGCATTTCCCACCGGCCTTCTGTCACGTGCAACCCGGGAATCTTGAATAACATAGAATTTACACCTGGGTCTGTATGAATTCAAGACCTGTGCTCTCAATAGCTCACTATTCTGTTTCTGATCATTATAATAAGCCAAGTGGCATATTAAGGAGATCAAGACAGAGAGGGATCAGTGCGGCCTGGAGCAATATGCGGAGGCTGCATGGAGGAGAGCCCGGAAGCAGGGATGGGTGGATTTAATGAGAGAGGAAAGCCACAGGAGAGCAGGACCAAAGGCCTGGAGGAGGAAGTGAGAAAGGCACTGCCTGGAGGTGAGACGCCTGCTCACTGGCGGAGATGGAGGGCAGGGAGGGCTGGCTGGGCCTTCGGACTGGGCAGGTACTCAGACTAACTGCGAGGACTGCTCTGGGGTAAGTCTGAGACGACTGACTGGCACAGAGGCCCCAGCTGCCCCTTCCTCTTAGTGACTATCACGGCAAGGCCTCAGAAAGCAGATGGTGATAACCTCCAGGCCTGAAGAACTTGGATGGAGGAGAATAACAGCCCTCGGTGTTTTGTTCTGGAAAGCCTCAATCTGGGCAAAGAGTAGGATGTTTGGTCCAGGGAATAAAGGCATTTTGACAGCCTGCGGAAGCACTTAGGTGTGGGTCTCTGGAAGCTGTGGATGCCTAGTGCATACTAAGAGCTCAGTAACCATATTCTCCTTTACCTCAGGAGGCACCTCAGTCAACAGGGATCCCTGTCATTGGTCCAGCCTGGCTTAGCAGGACAACAAAAATTAGGGCAGGTACAGCGCAGACACCAACTTGGGAATCAAGACTGGTCAGCATCTGACTGGTTTTCTTCTGCTGGGACTCTGACCATGGCATGCAGATCTTAGAGGGTGAAGGCATCCTCTCCCCCAGTCGCTGTCCTGGGGATGAGCAGCGTCAAGCCTGTCCCAGGTTCCTGACTCCACAGACTTCACAAGCTGAGGCCCCAGCCTGGGCCAGCTCTGGGTCTCAATCATCAGAAACTGCTGCTGAGAACAATGGTAAAAGCACAATGGCAGGTAACCTGAAACAAGGATGGCCTTTTCTCTCCTCCGCAGCTTACAAGTCTACCATATGGGAAACTGATATCATGACAGTTGGGGAGCGCATGCCATACAGTTGAAATATTCAAAGCAGGCAGCAGCATCTGCAGGACTGCCTTGCAGAAAAGGAAGGTGTCTCCACCATGGTGGGGACAAGCAGGGACCCACAAATGGGGACTTCAGAGGGACTGATTTTGGTTCTATATAAAGAATGCTGAAATACCTGACATGGTGGAAAGTTTGAAAAAAAAAATGAGAAAATGAAGGCAAATAATACGAGAAAAAAAAGAAAGGCAATTAGAAACTCCAGGAAAAACAAAAGCAAATGTAACTGTTAAACATTATTTGGCTCTGTAGGGAACAATATTTACATGGCTTAACTAATAAAAACATTGTATAATGATTTTCAAAGTTTAGAATCAATCTGCAAACAAAACATGGAAGACAATTATGGCTAAAAAACAGAAGGTAAATACTGTTTACCTTGTCAATGTGAAAGACAAAATATGGATGACAGGAGTTGGGAGAAAGGGTAAGAAAAGCTAAAGGTTAGAGTAGGGGACAATATTCTCCTTTTAAAAAGGTATCAAGAGATACTGGCTACAGTTGACCAAAATAGAAATAACTGTGTATGCATATTCCCTAAGGCTATAAAGGTAACAGAGAAAAACTAAAAACAGTAATAAAAAGAACTATCTGGTTAAGATGGGGGGGCGGTGGGTATAAGTGAGCCAAATCATAACAGGAAGTCAGCAGGTAAACATTACCTTAGAGGCGAAAATTGTTAATCCAATAAATAGCAGTAAGCATAGCTTTTAAGAGGATGGGCTCTGAGACCGCCTGGGTTCACATCCCAGCTTTGCCACTAACCAGATCTTGAGCAAGTTACTTAACCTCTTGGGCCTCAATGTTCTCATCTGTAAAATGGGGGATAATAGTACTTCCTACCTCATTTGTAGTTGAATTGATATTATGTGCAAAAACTTAGAGCAGGGCCTGGTCCACAGAAAGTGCTACATAGTGTTTGTTATTATTATTTAGAAATATGAATTTAACTGTGGAAGAAACAGCTAAAAAAGTTAATGTGGTTGTCTCTGGTGCCTGGGAGAGGTGGAACAGAGGACTGCTGCTTTTTACTCTTAGCCCTTCTGTGCTATTTGATTTAGTCGTGGGCATGTAATACTTTGATTACAATACAAAAAACTGTCAGTGGAGCAGGCACAAGCTGGAATGGGCTATCTTGAAAGGTAGTGAGCACCTTGTCATTAGAGGTCTGTAAGCAAAGCATGGATGCAGCACAGGGAATCCAGGCATCCTAGGAATTGGACAGGATGATTTTTGCCTACTGTCTTGAGCAGCAATGATATTGAGAACAGGCCCAGAGGCACCCAATGAGGGGGGCAGAGACACCCTGGAAGAGAGCCAGCCCCTCTTGCCACCCCCAGGCAGCATCCTGGCTGGTGGAGGGCTCATGCAGGAATAAGGATGGACATCGCTCCTCAGCAGCCAAAGTGGAACAGTAAGGGCAGAAACCGGAAGTCAGCAGCCCTGGGTTAGGCCCCGGGTCTTGCCAGTAAATGGTGTACCCTCTCTGGGCCTCAGTTTCCACATATATGAAACACAGAAAGACTGAGTAAGGTGCTGCATATGGAAGTCCCACCCGTGAGATAAAGTGGTAACCATATCTGATGCCCACAGACTGTTCTAACTGGGCCACCACAGTTCAGGGCAGCCAAAGGCCCCCAACTTGAAGGGGAGCCAGAACAGAGCTGTCTCCCAGCAGCAGGAGAAAGAGCTACCCTCAGCCAAGTCCCTCAGAAGTCTCCCCTCATCCCAAATCACACCACAACTTCCTACAGTTGAGCACACCAGGGCTCAGAAACCTTCCATGGCTCCCCTGTGCCTACAGAATAAAGGCTGCATCCTTAACCTGCCACTTAGGGCAGGAACTAGGGTGAGGCAAGTGAGGCACAGAGGGCCCATTTCAGCAGGCAAAGGGTGGTCCCTTGTCCGGCGGGAGCCTCTCCTTACATTCTGTACTCCAGGCTTTCACTCTAGTCCCAGCCCCCTGCCTTTATAAAGGCCTCCACAGTCAGTCCGCATCCTCCTGCCACTGTACACCCAGAAGGCCCCAGCACCGCTGCACTCCCTGCAACAGCCTTTCTTCCCTGTGTCAGCTCAAGTGCCACTTCCTCCACGAAGCCCTCCAACATGACCTCTCAGCCCCAGTGGGGCTCTGTCCCTCCAGCTGTCCCACAGCTCTTACCAGTCTGTGAGCCCTTCCCGGCTTCACCTTACCCACGCCCTTAGTGCCTGGCACAGCGCTGGGCACACCAGAGATACTTAATGAATGCCTGCCCAACGCAACGGAGGTTTCTGGGCAGTAAAACGGGATGAAGGCAGAATGGAGGGAAAGATTAAAAGGTGGCTTCCGTGCCTCTTCCTCTGCCCCACCTGGCTTCGACTACCCAAGCCAGTAACTTCTTCCCCTTGCTGAGAGCAGGGAACAGCAACTGCGTGAGCAAAGCCCTTCCTCGCTGTTCCCTGGAGGGGGGCTTCCAAACTTCGCGGTCTCTTCCCTTTACATTCTCGGGGGCCTCCGGGCATGAGTGCGCCTCCTGATTGACACCGGAAGGCAGGTCCTATTCAGGGTTGGAGGGGAGCCGAGAACTTGGCGGTGGCATCCGGGCTTGCAGGTGCGTTGGGGGCCCGAGTGAGCGGAGGTGGCCTCTGGGCCTGTCGCCCCACCTCGAGTTTCCTGGGTCCCCAGCGAGGTCTCCGCCTCTGAGCGGCTGTCCTAAAGCCAGCGCGGCCGCGGGACGCGGAGCCGCATTGGGCCGGGGCGCCCGCAGGAAGAGGCAGGATCGCGGAGGTGGGCTCGGCCGAGGGAGCGGCCGCAAGGGCAGCGCAGGCAAGACCGACTCCGGAGGCGCCCTCCGGCCCACCCGGACCCGCCCACCCGGCCGCCGCGCGCCCACCTGGCCTGCAGGAAGGAGGCGCCCGGCTGCGCACCCTGGCCGCCCGCCGCTCCGGGCTGCTGCCTCTTCCGCGCCGCCGCCTCCATGCTGCCCCGCCGGCCTCGGCTCGGCTGCCCAGCGTTAGAGTCGCGCGCGCCGGGCCCGGGGCTGTGACAGAGAACCCGTGCGCGGGGGCGGGGCCGTTGCGGGAGGCGGGGACGCGGGGAGGGACCCAGGGCGCACGGGGGGCGGGGCGAGCTCAGCGATGGGGAGGAGGGGCGCGACGAGCGTGGCGTCCCGGCGGGGAGCGAGGGCGGAGGCGTGCGCGCGCAGCGCCCTGGCCGTGGAGGGCTTGCTTTGCGGAGCCGCTTGAGTTGCAGCGGGCGGGAAACTTTGGCTTGGCTGGCTGAGGGCCGGGTGTTGGTCTAGGGTCGGGGAGGGACCTGGGGAAAGACTGACCTGACCCAAAGGCTCCCCTGCGGAGGAGGCGAGGTGTCATTTTCCTGGTCTTTGGGGACCGGAAGGCTTGCCACGCGCCTTCTCTCTTCAGATGGAAGATGTCGCTTCTTAAAATGTCAACTCTGGCCTTTGACGCTAAGAATTGAATAATTGGTGGGCTAGGAGGGTAGGACCCAGAGGAGCAGCGAATTCTTTCCAAGTTGGGGGTGGGGTGGGGGTGATGCAGATTCTAGTTCTGGCTTTATCGTCCTCTTGGACTTTGTGGCTTTGGAAAAGTCACTTCCCGTCTCTCCCATTCGAACATGTATTAACTCCCTGCTGTGAGCAGCGCACTGTGCAGGCAGGAACGGATGAACCCTGCTCTGGTAGGCCTTACATGGGGCGGGGGGGTGCAGCATTGGTCAGTGGTGTGATGGGGACAGTGTTGTGCCGGCAGAGACTTGGAGGGGGTCAGCCAAGGCTTCTGAAGGACGGACATCTTAGCTGTGACTTTGGACTTCAGTGCTGACAATGAAGTGTGAGCAGCAGTCCAGAGAACACAGAGGGTAAGGAAGAGGGTTCCAGGCAAAGGAAACAGCCAGCCAGGAGGCCCCGCGTCCAGAGAGACGCTGGTGTTTGGAGAGACGAAAAGAAGTTCAGTGGTAGCAGCAGCGTGGAGGGAGGAAGAGCAGCAGAAGTTGACCTGGGGAAGGGACTGGTGCAGACAGGCAGCGCTGTATCCTTAGAACAATGGAAAGCAGGACAAGGGTGTTGGACAGGGGAGTGGCACCATCGTATTTGCATTTTAGACCTGGCCCCTTCGCAACTGGGGGTGGATGAGAGGAGGCAAGACTGCAGACAGGGAGGTGGGACACGTTGGGTGCCGTTGTTCTAGTGAGGCGCCCAGACCGCTGTAGTGGCGGGGAAAGGAGCGAGTTGATGACATCAAGTGCTGTGTGGGAGGTGCTGTGGCTGGTACTTGGATGTTGGGGTGAGGGGAGAAGTGTTCAGGCAGTGCCAGGTTCTGCAGCTGGGTGGATGGTGGAGGTGCCCCTGGGAAGTGGGTTGGAGCAGGTTTAGGGTACCTGAGAATTCATCCTTGGACACATTAAGCTGGTGAGTCAGGAAGGCTATTGGACCCATGAATCTGAACCTTAGGCCAGACCTGGGAGCTGGGTGGACAGACTTGTGCATCACGGGAATATAGATGACAACCAGAACTTAAGAGGCTGCGTGGGGAGACAGCATCCCTGGGAGAAGAGAGAACAAGGGCAAAGCCCAAGCCTTGCATTGCGATCCTGGTACCATTGCTAATGAGCTGTGACACGTGGGTAAATTGCTCAACCCCTCTCAGCCTCAGTTTACTCATCAGTAACAAAGGGAAGCCCCTTGCATCTTCTGCGTTGGGAGGGTGATGAGTAAATGAAGTCATGCACAGGAAGCACGGAGCACAGGGCCTGGCACTGGTAGATTTGTTATTTACAATAGTCTGTCCCTGGGCCTGACGTTTCCCTCCATGATGTGAGGGGTTTGAGCTATGCCTATTCCATTCTATTTTCTTCCCTGTCTTTTCTCTTGGGAGACGTTTATTGGGTTTATTCCTTCTCCTTTTGGACAGAACCCACATGTCCTGTCTTTGCCGTGGCTGGTGCCTGCGTCGGGGTCGTTTTCCATCAGCCCCATCCTGGGCTCCTGCAGCCCACAGGCCACTCCCCAGAGCTCATCCTGGCCCCACGAAAGGGCACGTTTACTGTACAGCTTTCTTTCTCTCGCTTGCTCCTCAACATGTCATAATCAGAGCAGGCGATGTCCCTGTTTTGCCGCAGAGAAGACCAATGTCCTGAGCTGAAGTAGTGTGCCCAGTGACAATCTCAGACTGAACCCCAGGTTTAATTTTGGTGAATCTGCTCTTCTATCTACAGATTGATCTATGTGTACACCAGAAAGAAGCATTGAGGCTGCCTGCTCTGACCCCAATCTCTCATTCCTTGCTGGCTTTGCAAGCCTGCTGGGCTCCCAAGGAAGGGGCGTGAGTGCCCACGGTGTAATCATGGATTTAACAACAGCCAGGGATGGGCTTCCAGCCATTAGAGGATGAGGCTGTGTGGAGGGACCCATTTAATCCTTCAATCCCTTAAATACCAACAAATCTGCCTCGTGTCTGGAGCTGGTAGCTGCCCCCTGAGTGGAGGGGAGCCCAGGCTGGCAGTGGGGCCAGGCCTTCCTGAATGAACATGATGAAAACTCCCCCAGCCTGGTGGGATTATCAGTCCCTCTCTTTCCTGTCCCATCAGGACTCTTCTTCGTTAGTTTTCAAATTGCATGGACATTTGGGGGTATGTGGGGTGGGGGGTAGGGCAAAGTTGGCACCAACTCATGGGCACTGAGGGGCACCCCTTTCTGGGGATCTTCTTGCAACTGTCCTGGGACATGGTTCCCACGCACGAGAAGGGCAAATGGCCTCCGCTTTCTGAGCTGCAATTTCAGTGAGCAGCATCAGGAACTTGTCAGCTGGAAGGTCCTTGGGGACTGTCCAGCCCGGTGGTTTCAAGTTTCCTTTTAGCAGACCTCACTCTTTTGACTTAGAGCTGTATTAATACTTTTTAATGCACCTACTAAGATCTTCTCAGCTACACCTGTCTTCCAGGGCTTTCTACTTCTGTCGTTCCAACACAAGCCAAGTGCATCCCCCCAAACTTATGGCCTCAGAAGTGCAGGAGGATCAGACACTCCATGGGGTCAACGTTTGACCAACAAGAGACAGGGCCTGGCAGATGCATTCTTTCTTCCTCTTTCTGGGTGGACTGTCCTAAACTTCATACAGCCTCTTTAAGGAAGGTCCCACAAGATCTAGCATCGCTTGATGCTCATGGTGGCCAGCTCAGCAAAGCTCTCTTGTGTGCTCTCCCTCTCTCTGTCTCGACCCCTTTTCCCTCACTTCCGCTTCCTGGCGTTGTACTCCCCCATAAAGTGTTGGCACATACGCTTCTGCCTCAAGTTCTGTTCCTTAGGGAACCCAGGCTAAGACAACATCTCAGAAGAATGCTCAGTGTATAAAACAGATGCGGATGGGGCTTCTCTGAGTGAAGAGAAACAGGGCCCTGGGTGCCGTCTCTTTTTCCCCTATGCTTTCCAAGGCGATAAGCGAGGCCCCGCCACAAGGCTCCCTGGAAAGCCTTTGATCTCAACCAATTCTGTCATTCTGCAGCTGAAGAAACTGAAGCTGAAGTCACAGAGTGAGTTAGTTACAAAACCAGGACCAGCATCCAGTCTCCCTCCTAATCCACGAGACTGATCCTAATCTTTCTATCAAGTCAGCGTAAGAACTTTTGAAGAATTTTCTTTTCCCAAAACATCTTCCCACACTGGTCTGCCCCTGGAAGGCTCTGAAGGCCGCTGTTAGACTGTGACCACCACCTAGGAGGCATGACACACAGCCAGCTCAGAAGCTGGGACTCAAGAGGGCAGACAAAGAGGAAATGGACCTGGACTGGGCAGGTATGCTCGAGGAAGGCAGGCAGGAAAGGCCTGACTTCGGGACCTCTGCATGTGAGAAACAGGGATTGCTTCTGGTTAGAAGGCTGCATGAGGACAGACCCCAGGGAAGAGTGGGAGACAGGCCTGGGGAAAGAGAGAGGAGCTGCAGAAGGAGATGGGGGCCAGCTTTCCCTGGCAGCGGGTGTCACCTGTCAGACACCCTTCTCCAGGCTGATGTTGTCCTTTAGGAAGCTGGGAGGTGACCAGAAGTCACACTGTCGGGAAAGAGACAGAAGGTGTTGGCCTCAAATTGCTTTCATTAATATTCTTGTGGTTGTGACTATTGGAAACAACTGGGGACAGGTTGATGACAAAAAGGGATTTTATATTATAAGGATACAGGGGCGTCTTAAGGAATCCAAGCAAAAGGATGTAACTGGGCCTTGGGGAACAGATGAGAACCAGGGTCTGGACTTAGAGAACCCAGAAAAATGCCTCTCTTAACTCTATTTCTCTTCCGTCCTTCTGTCTCCCTCAAGACTGGCTTTCCCTGCATCCTAGAGAGCATGGCAGCTAAGGGCCTCAGCCAGCAGCTTCTAAGTCCACCTCTCTTCCAAGAGAGAAGCAGAGTGAGCCTGGACTCTGCTGGGCCCACTTCTGGTTCCCGCAGAGGGATTCGGGTTGGCCTGGCTTGAGGCCGGTGCTCACCCTGGGCCATCAGTGAAGCCTGGGGCCGGCCACAGTCCTGGCTGCTCCCTCTCTGACCAGACAGGCAAGAGGAGGAGAAGGGGCAGTTCACTACCTTGGGCTTGCACACTCGAACAAAAGCCCTGAGACAGGAGATTCTGTGCTCCTCCGCCACTCCTTCACGGAAGAGACCGCTCTCTTCTACATGAGGGTGTTAACTCAGACCTTGTCGAGAAGCCCGCCTGGCCCAGGGCGGCCAGAGCTGAATTGTTCTCAGCTAGCCCCTCCCCTCCCATCTGCTGCTGAGAGCTGAGAGGGTCCCAGGGCCTGCCACTGTCCTAATGTCACATCCCTAGCACTTAAGGGAACACTAGCAAGTTTACTTAAGTTTGATTTTAGACTCATTTTTTCAGGCAGGTTGATGGGCCTCAAAAGAATTCCTCTGGACCTGCTTCTGAGCCCGGATGGAAAAGACTGATGCGGGCTCTAAACCCAGAGCTTACGTGGTGCTTTCTGCTTGGAGAGTGCGTAGGTTCAAAGCCGAGCGAGGAATTCAGGGTCCTTTTCTCTCACTCTGATCAGTTGGGTTTACTGCACCATGGCTGTGTGCTGGCGCTGCTCTCAGTGCTCTGTGTATGAGCTCATTTAGTCTTCATGAGACCCTCCCTAAGGGGTAAGAAGAAGTTTTGCCTTGCTCACAGATGAGGAAACTCAAGCACAGGGAGGTGGAGTCACCCAGCCAAGACCACACAGCCTGTCCGTGGTGTAGTCATAGTGCCCCAGGGCAGCTGCCTCTGGGGCCTGCGCTCTTCAGGAACCACCGCACAAACTGCCTGGGCAGGCGGGCCCTGCAGACGTGAGGGAGGTTTTCACGGCCGTAGTGAACAACGAGTAATATCTGCTTTGAAAACTATTCAAGAATTGTCAACCCTGAACTCTGGGTTGTTGGACTTTGAAATTTAATTATCTGTTCAAGTGTTACAGGGACCCAGAGGGAATAGGTCTTCAGAAAACCTTAGCTTCTCCTGGGGGCGTCTTCATAGGTCTAATCCTTTCAGAGTAGGAGAGCTGTTTGCCGAGTGGACGGCCGTGCTGCCCAGAGCCCCGGCTTGGTGGCTGGCCCAGGCTCGTGGGGAGAGCGAGGGCTTTGAAGAGGAAGCTGTAGATAGGATCTGACCCCATCTAGGTTGATTCAGGGCTGTGTGATCCTAGAAAAGCCACTGCAGCTCTCTGAGTCTTGGTTTCTTTACCTGTAAAATGGGGATAAAATAGCCCCCTTCCAAGGTTATGGGGGGCTCAGAGAAGATGGTAGAAGCTTGAGAACTCGTGATCATTGTCCTGGTGGCAGGAAATGTGTTTCCCAAGTGGGAAGCTCTCGGAAGGCAGTGCTTAATCAAGAGGAGGTGCTGAGACTGGAAGTTCAGCTCCAGTGTGGGTCATCTGAAGGAAAACTTCCTGGGTCCCCTCAGACCCCACCAGGTGGTCCGGATCCTGCTCCACATGGTAGGAGTCACCCTGAATTCCTTTCTGAGCTTTGAACCTATGGACTCTTGTAGCAGAAAGCACCACGTAAACTGTGGGTTTCGAGCCGCGTTGGCCTTTTCCGCCTGGGCTCAGAAGCAGATCCTTAGGAACTCTTTTGAGGCCCACCGACCTGCCTGAAAAATGAGTCTAAGATCAGACGTAAGTGAACTTAGCTAGTCTCGGGTTTTATTGAGAGATAAACATGATAGCTTCAAGTCACACAATTTTCTAAAAAATCAGCTTTACTGAGGTATAATTTACACACGATGAAGTTCTTTAATTTTAAGTACAATTCAATGAGTTTTGACAAATGTGTATCCTGATGTAACCACCACCCCAGTTATGATACGGAATGCTTCCATCACCTAGAAGGTTCCCCGTGCCCCTTTGCGGTCGCTCCCTTCTGCCACCCCAACCTCTCACAACAATGATCTTATTTAAGTCGTTGTATTTCACCTTTTCTTTCATTTCACATACATACACATCATCTAGCTTTTTCTGTCTGGATTCTTCCACTGAGGATGATGCTTTTCAGATTCATTCATGTTGTTGTCTATATCGAGAGCTCAGTTCTTCTTATTAGTGAGTCAAGTTCTGTTGTCAGGTGTACCACAGCTTGTTAATCTGTGCACCAGCTGAAGGATGCTGGAGTGGTTTCCAGTTTGGGGCTATTCTGATAAAGCTGCTGGGGACACTCATGTATGAGTCTGTGTGTGGACGAATGTTTCATTTCTCTTAGGCAGACGGGATTGCTGGGTGATATGGCAAGTGTACATTTAACTTTATAAGAAACTGAAAACTGTTTTCCAAAGTAGCTGAACCATTTCAAGGGACTTTTGCTTTTTCCCCTTCTTCTCCCTGAAGCCCCCCAGTACGTAGTTGTATATTCTAGTTGTAGGTCCTTCTACTTGTGGCATGTGGGACGCTGCCTCAGCATGGCCTGATGAGCAGGGCCATGTCCGCGCCCAGGATCCAAACCAATGAAACCCTGAGCCACTGAAGCAGAGCGCGTGAACTTAACCACTCGGCCGTGGGGCCGGCCCCATCAAGTGATCTTTGATCTTAAAAGCTTCAGGAGCTCTCCTCGTGGCAGGGTCAGGAAAGATTACCTTCTAGACTATAGCAGAGGTAACCACAGCATCATCACCCTGATGATGGATCAATTCGCGTGTTCAACTCTTGTGCCCCAGAGGTTCCTTATCCCTGCAATCTGAGAGGGACGCTCTAAACTGGGTCGTTCACTCCGACCCCGTCTCTCACCCTCCCCTGCCCTTCCATGATCTTCCTGTGCTGGGCCCTGACCTGAGTGCCAAGTGCAGAAGCAGGTCAAGGCAGGCTATGCATAATGTATGGATTGTCTGGGAATTACGTTTCCACACAAAGCAAAAGCCCTAGTTGCCTGACTTTAAATTAACTATTCATTTGTTTGGCTACAGGATCCCCCGTTGAACAATGGGCAAGTCAGAGCTCTAAATGGACCCAGCAGACAAAGCCGGATCTCTTTTGCTAGCTAGACAATTAACTAGAAACAGTTCTCAGTTACTCAGTCAGTAAGCATGTGTCGAGCTGCACCATGGAACCAATATTTCTTGCAACCTTGCTGTCCTTGCCCGACCACTCAGTGGTATTGTCATTACTCCTTGATAGATGATTAAATGGACGCTTGGAGACGTGAGCTAACTGGCCCAAAGCTGCCCAGCAGAAGCCAGAATGGACCCCCAGGTGTTCCTGCTGTGCCCTTCTTCCCTGGGGAACGCACAAGGCCAAGACTAACACACATGAAACAGGACAATCCAGTTTTTCACCAGGGCGTTCCTGAAAACAGTTGAAAAAACTGACCATTGCGTAAAACTGTTTTCCCCATAAGAACGTTGTTTGAATTGAGAGTTTGTTCCTGATTAAGGCCTTGACATAAATTAAGTGATGAAAATCTCATATAAGAAAAGTTATTACGAAGAAACCCTTATAATAACTTAGTAAAACTATCCTCAGTCTTTGTGAAACAGGCATGAAGGCATTGTAAACGTTAATTACACAAGGGGCCCTATTCCACTGCAAATTTTCTTATGCAACACAAAAAACTTTACTATGTCTTTTTTTTCTTTTAAAGATTGGTACCTGAGCTGTTGCCAATCTTCTTCTTTTTTCTTTTTTTTCTATTCTTCTCCCCAAAGCCCCCCAGTACATAGTTGTAGGTTCTAGTTGTGAGTGCCTCTGGTTGTGCTATGTGGGACACCGCCTCAGCATGGCTCGATGAGTGTGCCATGTCCATGCCCAGGATCAGAACCTGCGAAACCCGGGGCCGCTGAAGCAGAGTACACAAACTTAACCACTCAGCCACGGGGCTGACCCTACTGTGTCTTTAATATAATTTAAAATGAATGTGCTGGAAATGGTAAACAGTGGATGTTTAATTAGAAATGCTTTTACTTATGTTCAGAAAAGCATTTGGAGAAAAATTCCAATGGCTTTGGCCTGTTTATGAAAGTTGGACTGCGATTTTGGATGTGACCTTATTTCTCTTTGATCAAGTTCTTACTCTCCATGGACAGGGTCCACAGACGGGTTTCAGGGGCCTTTGAACTACCTGAAATTGTATGCAACATGTTTTGAGGATATGTATTTTTCCTGGAATTCCTAGCTTTCATCGGATCTTCAAAGGCCTCTGTGACGCAGCCACAAGTTTGAATCACTCATTTCTTAGGTTTCTTCTTGCAGGCCAACTCGTGGGCAGACATGGGTTCACAGTAGCTTCTGGGTGTGCTTCTTGAGAATCAGCTGCTATGGTGCTGGAGGGTGGGTGGGAACTTCCTGGAGGCTCTTGAGATTAGAGTGGCCTCGGCAAGCCTGGAGAGCCGTTCACCCACAGGGGAGTGCCACAGACTGAAGTCGCAGCTGAAGGCTCCCTTGCCTTTGCTCCCAATGGTTGTGTAAACCTCGATTTCCCTGTATCCGAAACTTAGACACTTGGTGTGCCAGTTATCAATTTATTGCCTCTTTCTCAAAATTCACTTTCAATACCTGTTTTGTGATATGGGCAAGGTTCCTTTAAACATACCTCCTTACTACAAGCATGATGTTAAGCTTTGTCAGTAGAAGGCACTGGAAAGACACAGGGAGGAAGGGATTCTCTTGCTGGTTCTGGTGTGTAACTTTGGAGTGTGGTATGGGGAGGAATTCTGGTGGCGCTCTGTCCCAGCCGCACACCCAGAACGCACATCTCTCAGTGACCTCCCAGCCCCTGCTTGGCCTGGTGATCACCTCCCTGTGGCCTTCTAACGTGGGCAGTGGTGTTCCAGGCCTCCCTCCTGCAGTAGGGCCCAGACTCTCTCTGTGCACCTGCACGCCTGCCCACCTCCCCTGTGGGCACAGCTCACCTGTGCTCTAGAAGGTTGCTGCTTGCCTTTCCAGAGACTGAGGACAGCCTCTGGCCCAGGCCACCTTGCAAACTTCTCTGCCATCCAGTGGGCTGCAGCCACATCTTCTCTAGTGAGGTCTGAACCCCAGCTTTTGGGAGGGAGCCCCCCTTTAAAGTCTGTCTCCTTGAGTACTTTCTCTCAGTCCTACAGTTCTTTTAACATATTTTGGTTACTCTTTTATCATAGTTTAATCATTCTTTCTATTAAACGTCCCCTGTTTAAATCACTGCATGGTTTCCATCTGTTGATTGGGCCCGGGTGGATGCACTCAGAATGTGTAGAGCGTATGGCTTCTGCTTTCCCAAGGAGACGCTGACCGATAGAGGCTAAGATGGCCTGAGGTCTGGAGGCATCTTGGCACCCAGCAGGAGCAAATGCGTATCCTCCCTGGGGTTTCCTCTCCTGCTTAGGTCCTCAGGATGCATTTATTCATTCAACAAAGATTTGTTGAGCGCCTGTTACATATCAGTCATTGTTCTAGATGAAGGGGATATAGCAATGAACAAGACAGAAACCCTACCGTATATTTTCACAGAAATGTATCATCAAATACAGAAGGGCATAAGCCATCATGAACAGAAGACAAAAATAACACACTTAGATCCCTATGTTTTTTAGTTATTGTAATTATCAGATAGAAGATACAGGATAGCTAGATAGGAAATGTTTAAAGAAATAAAAAAATGGGATCATAGGAATAAGAAAGGGGTCAAAAAGACAAGCAATAACAAATGTTTGGGAGGATATGGAGAAATTGGAACCCTTATACATTGCTATGGGATTGTAAAATGGTGCATCCCCTTTGGAAAATAGTCTGGCAGTTCCTCAAGCTGTTAAACATAGAGTCACTGCAGGACCTAGGTATATAGGTATGGAACCAAGAGAAATGAAAATGTGCATCCCACAGAACCCGCGCATGAACGCTCAGAACAGCCAGAGAGGAGTAACAACCAAATGTCCATCAACTGGTAAATAGATAAACAAAATGTGGTGGATCCATACAATGCAATATAAGAAGGAACAAAGGACCGATGCATGCTGCAGCATGAATGAACCTTGAAAACGTTATGCTAAATGAAAGAAGCCAGTTTCAAAAGGCCATATATTGTATGATTCCATTTAAATGAAATATCCAGAGTAGGCAAATCTGTAGAGACAGAAAATAGGTTAGTGGTTTCTGGAGGAGAGGGGTGGAGGGAAATTGGTAGTGACTGCTCATGGGGACAGGGTTTCTTTTTGGAGTGATAAAAATGTTCTAGAATTAGATAGTGGTAATGGTTTCACAATTTCTGTGAATATACTAAAAATCAATGAATTGTACACTTTCAAAGGGTGAATCATTATTTATGAATTACATCTCAATAAAGCTGTTATTTTAAAAAATAAGCAAGACAAAGAGACTATTGCAAATGACCGGACACATCTGAAAAAAAGCAAATAGAATTGAACAATTTAATTATTGAGATTAAAAACTCAGTGAGCAGATCAACAGATTAAACACAGCTGCATAGTGAATTAGTAAACTGAAAGATAGATCTGAGAAAATCACCCGGAACACAGGACAGGGAGTTAAGGAGATGAAAAATATGAATGGGCCTTAAGAAAAAGAAGGATGGAATAGAAAAAAAATATTTAGCCAGAATCCCAGAAGGAGAGAACAGAGAGTAAAGGAGGAGCAATATTTGAAAAGCTAATGGTTAACAATTTTCAGATCTGATGAAAGGCATGAACCCATGGGTAGAAGAAACACAGAATACATCAAAGCAGGTTAAAAAAGAAAGAAACCCACACCAGGACATATTGCAGAGAAACCAAAGAGCACTTAAGGAAAAAATCTTAAAAGCAGCTAGAGAGAAAAGAAAGATTGGCTACCAAAAACAATTGGATGGTGACAGTAACAATGAATTTAGAAGACAGGAAAATATCTTCAAGGTACTAGGAGAAAATAAGTGTTAACCTAGAATTGTGTATCCAGCAAAACCAGCTTTCAAGAATGAGTGTAAAAAAGTAATGTGAAGGTGAAATAGGGACATTTTTGGAGAAAATTGAGAGATTTTTATCACTAACAGATCTTCACTAAACCAACTTCTAGAACAGGTACTTCAGGAAGAAGGAAAATAATCCCAGAAGGAAAGTCTGAAATGCAAGAAGAAATGGTGAGCAAAGGAATCAGTAAATATGAAGATAATTCCAAACAAACATTGTCTGCCAAAAACTAGTAATAAAACATGATGATGG
The DNA here is from genome assembly GCF_021613505.1 of Equus quagga. NCBI lineage: Eukaryota > Metazoa > Chordata > Mammalia > Perissodactyla > Equidae > Equus > Equus quagga. Next base: position 7,921,111 of record NW_025796915.1, on the reverse strand, counting down.
TATACAATTTGTGGGGTTAAAAAAGGACAGGAACAAATCCTGGACAATAATAATTTATAGGTGGGGGAAGAAGAGATGAGGCTAGTGAGAGGAGTTGGAAAGTTCGGGTACTGACTCACCTTAGACCTCGTTAAATGTGCCTGGCAAAATGTGAAGAGCAGGGCCCGCCCCATGGCTGGGTGGTTAAGTTTGCATGCTCTGCTTCAGTGGCCTGGGGTTTCACTGGTTTGGATCGCAGGCACGGACATGGCACCTCTCATCAAGCCTTGCTGAGGTGGCGTCCCACATAGCACAACCAGAGGCGCTCACAGCTAGAATATACAACTATGTACCCGGGGGCTTTGGGGAGAAGAAGAAGAAGAAGAAGAAAAAAAAATTTCAAGGTCAATCACTAAAAGCAGAGAAAGTATAACTTCCACACCAGTAGAGGATAAAATAGAATAAAAACAAAAACTCAATTTAGGAAAAAAAAAAAGGGAGAAAAAGAAGTTTAGAAAGGGAGGAAAAATAGAAAGGAAAAACATGGTAGAAATCTAAAAAGTATCAGTATTCACAATAAGTGTAAATAGGCTAAACAATCAATTAAAAGACAGACTAGACACCCCTAAAATAAAGGGACACAGAAAGGATGAAAGTAAAATGATGAAAAAAGGCAAATACTAATTAAAAGAAAGTTGGTATAATTATATTGATCTTAGACAAAATAGACTATAAGGTAAAAAGTATTATAAGGACCTTTTATTGTTAAGGGGTTTAATTTATCAGAAAGATGAAATAGTTCTCAAGTTGTGAGTACCTACCAAAATAGCATCCAAATGCATAAAATAAAAATTTATAGAACTATGGAGAGAAATTGACTAATCCACTAACACAGTGGGAGATTTCAATACGATGCTCTCAATTATTGATGGGTCAAGAAAATTAACACAACTAACCAGCTTGATTTAGTGGATATTTACAAATTACTCTGGATCCAACAATCAAGGACTAGACATTCTTTTTAAGTGCACGTGGACTATTTCCAAAAATTGACCATATCAAATCAGTTTCAACAAATTTCAAAGAATCTGATTCCCATAAACCACATTTTATGACGGATGATCATAGATCTAACTTATGCAATTATATTAGAAGTCTGTAACAGGAAGATAAATGACACATCCTCTGAGATTTAGAAATTAGAAAGTGCACTTCTAAATAATTTATGAGTCAAGTATGAAATCATAAGAGAAATTGAAAGTTGTATAGAAACAACTATATGATATGTGATAAAAATTCTACACATCAAAACTGGTGGATGCACCAAAGATGGTAATTACAGGGAAATTTACAGCTTTAGATGCTTATGTTAGAAAAGAAAAAAGCCTGAAAAGGAATGAATGAGCTTTTACCCTGAGAGGGAATGAAAAGATAGAATAAAACCGAAGAAAATATAAGGAAAAAGATAATAAAGATAAGAGAAAAATTAATGAAATGGAAAACAACCATACAATAGAGATGACCAACAAACCAAGGCCGGACAAAACAAACAAATCTTTGGAAAGATTCGGGAAAAAAAGAGGGTGGTAGTGTGCACAAATAAGCAGTAATACGAATGAAGAGCAGAAGAAAGCTGCAAATACAGCAGAGATTAAAAAGACAAGATGAACACACCACGAATAACATTACACCAATGAATTCGAAAACTTATTAGAAAGGGCAACATTTCTAGGAAACTATAACTTCTCAAAGCTGTATCAAGCCTGAGTGTCCAATAGTATTAAAGAGACTGAATCAGTAGCTTTAAAAAAATCAAGTCGAACTGGTTTTCAGGCAATTCCTGGCAAATTTTCATAGAACAAATTACAGTATTCTGATTTTATACAAATGCTTACAAAGAATTTCAAGAGGCTGTAGTCCCCAGCTCATCACATGAGGCTAGTATAACCTTGAAACAGAGTCAGTCAAGGACTGTATGAGAAAGAAGATAGCAGACCAGAATCCCTCATGGACGTAGATGGAAATATTATAAACAAAATACTAGCAAATCAAATCCAGTAGTGTATAATAAAGACAATTCCTCATGACTAAGCTGGATTTACCCCAAGAGTATTAGGACGACAACATAAAAGCCTGTGACTGATTCATCACAGTGATGGGCTAAACGAGAAGTCACGTGATTATCTCACTAGATGTAGTGAAGGCATTCAGGGAAAGTCACGATAACAGCTCTTAGTAAAGCAGGAATAAAACGAAACTACCTAACATTAAAAGGTAATCCTTTTTTAAAAGCCTCCAGTAGCCATCATTCTTAATGGTGAATCATTGAAGGCACTGTTCCTTTAAGAGCAGAACAAGACAAAGGTGTCTGCTGTCACCCTTCCGCTCAATGAGGCAAGATAAAACAGATAGGAGAAAGGAGGAAACAATACTGTCATTATTTGCAGCTAATATAATTGTATACATAGAAATCCCCAAAAGAATCTACAGGCAAATTATTAGAATTAAGTAGGGTCCAGCAAGGTTGCTAAATATAAAAACTGGAAAAAGGTATTTGTGACATACCTAACCGATAGAAAATTAAGATCTAGATTAGGATCTTAATCTTAAACTAAGAAAAAGACGAACTGGTAGAAAAACGGGCAAAAGACATTAATAGGCACTTTACAAAAAAGGAAACAGTTGCCAACAAAAATAAAAATATGCTCAACCTCATTAACAATCAGGTAAATATAAACCAATGCCACAAAATAAGATACCGTTTGGCAAAAATTAAGAAATTTAGCGCACCAAGTGCTGGCAGAGATGAGGATCATGGATCTTTTATATACCACAGGTGGAATGTAAATTGGTACAACTTTAAAAGACACTTTGGCAATATTTTGTAAAATTGAACTAGATATATTACAGAGAAGTTCTTGCACATGCATAAGAATGTTCACTGCAGTATTGTTAAAATAACAAAAAACTGGAGGCTACCCAATGTCCATTGACAGGAGACTGGATAAACAAATGGCTATATACTCATGCAGCGACGGAACTACAGCTACACGTGTCACCTGGTCGAATGTGATGTATGAGAAAGGAGAGTGGCAGAAAACTACATAAAGTCATGGTACCACTTTTATAAGGCTCAAACAAGTAAACTGAACAATATTTTGTTCAGAGATGCATACACATGTGATAAAACTATGTATTTTCAGAGAGTGGTCAATCTAAAATTCAAGCTAGTATTACCTCTCGAGGGAAGGCAGGATAAGACAGGAAAGAGGCATGGAGGTGGATGCTTCAATAGGTCATGTTCTAGTTTGTAAGCTGGATGGTGGGTTTCTAGGCGTTGATTTTATGTTGCATTTATTCTTTTGGCGCATCAAATACTCCGCGTTAGTTTTTTAAGGTGGCCTGTAGTTTCCCCCTTTCACCACTATGTGGCAGGCCAGTCCGTCAGTAACGTAACTCCTGAAAGGGAAAGGCTAGGGAAAATAGAAATGTGCCTCCTGGCAGCGTTTTAGTGGCGTTCCGTTTCCCCATTGGAACACGTATAAAACAGGGCTTTGTGTTCTCAAAGGGTTCACGTGCACGCCCAGGGCAGCTCAGGTGCGTGTTACTCTGGCGTGGATCTTGAAGCCATGTGGCTAGGTTTTGTATTTTCCTTTCTTTTTGCCTGGTTCTATAACCATTTTTGCAAACTTAAAAGTGTATCTGCTTAAATGTTGATTTTTATTTCTCAGAATTTTCCAATATTTCCCAAGGTGTTCATTCCTAAATTAACAACAGGAAGCATGAGGCTGGTCCTCGGCCTCCATCGTGGGAAGTGACGCATCTAACTTCCCCTCCTGTGTTGTTTGGTTTGCAGCTGTTTTTCAGTGCTAGTATTAGATATTTAAGAACGTCTGCATGAGACTGTTACATAAAGAAATGATTTAAATTTAGTAACAGTCAATGTTAAAATAGCAACATAATAGTCATCTAAATCACTCCCAGAAATTCTGGTGCCAAATTTCTCGTTCATGTGAATTGACTGACAAATGTTGGTAGGTATTTCTGCTTTTAGCAGCCAATGTTAAGCCACCAAGTGGCAACAGCACAAACAGTTCTCCAGCAGCCCACTTCTGTTTTCATTCTCTAGACCTGGCCTGTTCCCGACATTAGCCACTAGCCACGGGCCGCAGTTGAATTGGAATGAGATATGCCCTAAGTGAAAAATACACATAGATTTTGAAGTTTTCGTATGAAAAAAAAAGTAAAATGTCTTTAATAATTGTTAATATTGATTACATGGTGAAATTGTCAGCAAATAAGAGGCATAAACTGCAAGAGAAGCAAAAAGTTTATTTGGAATCTCGAGAATTGCAATTCAGGAGAGAGATTCAAGTAGAAACAAATATACTCTGATTACAGGAGAGGGGCTCAGGGTTTTTAAGGGAAAAAGGGAGGAAGACGAGGTAAGTTGTACTGAGGAAGAGTTCATTGGTGCTGGAGGAGGTGAGGCTGGGTTTGCACCCCACGGATTGGCTCGAGATTCGGTCATGAGGCAAAAATCTAGACTTGTACGTCATTGATTGGTTAGTGATTTCGTCATCAGCAAAGTCCAGTTTCATCAGCCCTTACAAACAGGATATTCTTGTCCTTACTGACTTGGAATGTTGGCGGTTTGGTCCAGTCTGGAAGATAAAGAAAAGCTGTGCAAGGCAATCCTCTGAAATGGCTGCTCTGCCTCTATTTTAATATGGCTCCACTCATGTCATCTTTCACAAAATGATAATATTTTAGATTTAGGTTAAATAAAATATATTATTAAAATTAACTTCACCTATTTCTTTTTACCTTTTTTATGTGGCTACCAGAAAATCTGAAGTTCCATCCTGGTAGCTGGCAGGTGGGGCTCATATTATATTTCTGCGGGTCAGCCCTGCTCTAGGTCACCAGCGCCGGGGTTCCACGTGAGTGTGCGCCCCGCGTAGAGGCACAGGGCCCCATGTTCAGAACAGTCTCGCATTTGGTTTAATGCTCTGCTGTCATTGCCTTGAAATTCTTAATTTTATCTTTGAATTTGAGCTTGGAAGTGACGTCTCATAGGACAACAAAGCATGCGCCAGGAGCTTGAAGGCGTGCCGCCTGCCGCCTTCGGGGACGGCTCCGGTGCCACCTGAGGTCCCCAGCGCTGGCCCACCTCTTCCCTGGCTCCGGCCCCGCAACTGCCACCACCTTCCTTCCCGGACAGGGTCGAGGGCGCAGTCGTGGGGCGGATCAGGGCGGGGTGTGGCGGTGGCCATCCCTTGCCCCAGCTGGCAGCTCAGGGTCTCTCGATTACCCTGATCCAGGTGCGGAGCGCGACAGACGCCAAGGTCGCAGAACCATTGGGGGTTGCCCGTCTGCCCTGATTTGGGCGGCGGGCCCTTGGGAAGGAGAGATGTCTGGCTTGCCTCCTCCAGACGGCCCAGGCAGGGCGCGGCCCGGCGGTCAGCGGCCGGCGGGCGCCGGAACCCAGCGGCGTGCAGGCCTGACCCCACTGGCCAGCTCCGCGTGGAAAGGGCTCCACGCCCGGGTGCCGCTGTGGAGGGGCTGCGCCAGCCCCGTGGGTGCGCGCCCTAGTCTGGCACCGAGCTTGGGGACAGGGCGTGGGACATCTTCTCTTCCTTCTTCCAACCTTCCTCAGACTTTTTGTGTTTGTCTCCACCGGACAGCTCAAGGTGCCACCGGGGGACAGGCTGTAACACACAGATTGTGTGAATTTGGTGATTCCACGTGCAAGTTAAATACTATGATATTTGCATTTAAAACTGGGATTGCACAATATAAAGATGAATGGTAAAATTCATGCTGATAATTAAAAACTTTAATTTTTCTTTACTTAGATATTAAGTAGCAAGCAAATAGCACCGTGACAAGTCAAGAGAGAGATCTCTGGAAGAAAGGAAAAACTTTTTCCTGCTTTTGAACAAGTGGCCCCTTGTCCTCATTTTTTTTTTTGAGGAAGACTAGCCCTGAGCTAACGTCATGCCTATCTTCCTCTACTTTATATGTGGGACGCCTGCCACGGCATGGCTTGACAAGCGGTGCCATGTCCGCACCTGGGATCCGAACCAGTGAACCCCAGGCCACCGAGAAGTGGAATGTGGGAACTTAACCACTGCCTGCCACCCGCCTGCACCCCCCCCGCCCCCCCCCCCCCCACCACCTGCCTTGTCCTCATTTCATACTGGGCCCTCAAATTACTAGCCGGTCCTCCTTCCATAATATCAATTTCAAGCATCCCACGTTCTGACCACTCCTTCTATTTGTGGGCTCACTCCCTCTAGCGCCCCAAGTCTAATACCTCTGATTCCAGTGGGACCTACAACTGATTGATCTTACACCTTTTCTCTGTCCTTGACTCCCTGCCATGTCCTGCCTTCCCTCCTTGCTCAGCTTTGATGTCATTGCTACGGAGCAAGGGCTATCTCCACCCATGGGCACAGAAGCCAATAGTGTGTACACTGCGGTCTTTGGGGGAAGAAGGTTTATTACGCAATAGATTGGCAACGCCACAGGAAGCCAGGCTTCCAAATCTGCCTCCCTGGTCCAGGGAATGGGGTAAGGTTTAAGGGAGCACATAGGGCTGGCTGGTATGCGGAAGCACTGGCTGGATGAGTTTCCATTGGCAGATCAGGATTTTCTCTTCTGTGCATGCTCCTGGCTGGCTCGTTGCCCAGGAAAAAGAGCCTTGACATTCTGTTGTTGAGATGAGGGCAGCGTGGTAAACGAGGGTGAAGTTCTTATGGAGATTTAAATCATTCCCTTCTCTACTGATAAGAGTTTCTAGAGAGATTTAGTGGTCTTCTTCCTGGTTCAGAGAGGAAGGCACCCTTACAAATGAAGATTTCTCTCTCTTTGTTTTTTTTTTTTTGCTGAGGAAGAGTCACCCTGAGCTAACATCTGCGCAGTCTTTCTCTATTTTGTACGTGGGTCACTGCCACACCATGGCTGCAGACCACTGGTGTAGGTCTACACCCGGGAACCCAACCCAGCTGCCAAAGCAGAGGCTGTGGAACTTAACCACTAGACCATGGGGTGGCCTTGGAGATTTCTCTTATAAATGTAAATTTCCCTTACAATTGGATAACTTCAACTAGGTTTTCAGAGCTTTCCTTGTGTCTGCTGTTTCTTAAAAATAATTAGCCTAAAATAATTCTTAGGCCAAAGAGGCATATTTTGGGTGACAAATTCTGTTCCTGGTCCTGTGGTTACATCCTTGTCCACTGGTAATAGTCACACCCCTGAAGACACCCTGAACTCTCCTGTCTCCCTTCATCATTCTCATCTGACAAAAGCGACTTCCAGTAAACCCCACTTCTGGTCTACGTAATCTCTCATTGTCCACCAGACAGCCCCAGGGCCTTGACACGGCCATCTCCAGATTCCCAAGAGCAGCAAGAGAGGAAGACCCAGTGTGTAAGCATGCTCCCCTCCCACTATTGTGGGGATTGTTCATATCACTAATGCAGTGTTAACGCACTCTTTTTAATAACGAATGCTCCCTTGTTGGAAAGTTCATTACTTTGTGCCTTTTGATGGAAATTTAGGTTGTTTCCAATCTTTTGTTGTTGTTGTTACTTTACAAATATCTTGCATGTAGTTACCCTAATTCAGGGGTTAGGAAACTACAACCCGTGGGCCCACCACCTGTTTTTGTATGGCCTGCAAGTTAAGAATCGTTTTTAATTTTTAAATGGTTGAAAAAAACATTAAAAAAATTTTAATTGTGGTAAGATATACATAACATAAAATTTACCTTCTTAATCATTTTAAGCGTACAGCTCAGCAGTGTTAAGTATATTCACATTGTTACGTAACCAATCTCCAGAACTTTTTCATCTTGCAAAACTAAAACTCTATACCCATTAAACACCAACTCCCTGTTTCTTCCTCTCTGTAGCCTCTGGTAACCACCATTCTACTTTTTGTGTCTATGAGTTTGACTGACTTTATACAGTATTTGTCTTTTTATGACTGGCTGCTTCACTCAGCAAATGTTCTCAAGGTTCAGCATGTTGTAGCATGTGACAGAATTCCTTCCTTGTTAAGACTGAATGATATCGCATTGTATGTATATACCACAGTTTGTTTGTCCATCCATCCATACACGAACACTTGAGTTGCTTCCACCCTTTGGCTATTGTGAAATGCTGCTATGAACAAGAGTGTACAACGATCTCTTTTTAATTTTTTGCTAAAATAAACAAGGTTGCAAATAATATCTTTGTACATACACCACTTTGTGCACATGTAAGTGTATCTGTAGGACAAATTCCTAAAAGTAAAATGATTGGACGAAAGGAAATGTGCCTTTTATAATTTGTTTCATACTGCCAACTTGCTGTCCGTAGAGGCTGAACCATTTTACACAGCCTCACCGACACTGTATGTTTCTAAACTTTTTGATCTTTGACAATACGATAGATTGAAAATGGTATTCCCATCAGTAGGAATGAACAAAGACATGGGAAACACGTTTAAATCCATGAGTTTGTGACGACACAATAAAAACCCCCAAATCTTCAATGTTCACTTCTGGAGGATGCTAGAGAAACAAGTCGCTACTTTGAAAACAAACTAGGAAACAAAAGGAAAGAACGAGTAGACCTGCCTTTTCTACGGAAACTGTGTCTCAGGATACCCAAATAGCTGATAAGAGGAAGCTTCTCTTTATGAAAGTATTCTCATTAATAAATAAAGAAGGAATAACGCAATTGCTAAGGAAATCATGGATGTAGGCAATGATCATCATGGTTGCAAAAGAGAGACTGAGACAAAAAGAGACAGAGACAACTTGACACCCTACGCCCCCTGATAGGAGACCACGGCGCTATCTCTGAACTATTCTTACCTAAACATCCAAACCTCAATCCGATCAAGTCACTAGGTCTAACTACCAACCACCAAGTTATAGAAAATATAGGGCTAAGAAGAACGTGCTAAACAACATATCAAGGGGATGCAATCAGCAAGATCCAGACTGTAAGGAACTCCACGGGACAACTGGTGTAGTTTCTTCAATAAGAGAAAGGAAAGAACAAAGTAGAGGAGGGACAAGGAATCTCTAAATTAAAATAAATTTAGGATACATAGCAAGCAGATGCAATCTATAGACTTATTTAGATCCTGATTCGAACAGAAAAATGTGCTATCATTTATGACACAGTTGGGATTTGACCCCTGACTGGATATTTAATGATAGTAAGGAATTGCTGTTAATTTTTAAGATAGTATGGCATTATGATATTTTACAATAAGATATTTTAGATATTATGGTATCAATTTTTAGATTTATAGTATTATGGTTAGGTTAAGAAAAATCCTATCTTTTAAAGATGTATCCTAAAATTATTATTGATGAAATGATACAACATCTGAGATTTGCTTCAAATAATACAACGGGAGTGTGTGTGGGATGGAGTATGGACGAACCAAGACTGACTATGAGCTTATGCTTGTTGAATCTGGACATGCATACTCTACAATTCTCTCTACTTTTGTATATGTTTGAAATTCTCCAATAAAAAAGTTCATTTCAAAACAAAAGAGAGAATGAAAGGACAGTAATTAGAAACAATGAGTATGGATAGCTCTTTCTGGGAATTTTGATGTAAAAAGGAGAAAAAAAGGAAAAAGAATCCACAGCTATAAGGGCATTTTTTAAAAAGAAACAATTATTCAAGTATTACATACATATGGAAAGTGTACAGCACAAGGAACCCCCACCAACTGAACATCCCTATTATAAAAAGAGGCATCGTATTGGTTTTTTTGGTTAACATTGTTGTCGAAGTATAACTTACATACAGTGAAGTGCATAAACATTAAGTATACTAAACTTAATGAATTTCACAAATGAGTTTCCCCACTTAACCAACTACCCATGTCCAGAATAGAACATTTCTTGAATGCTGGAAACTTCCTCTGTGTCTCCTCCCAGTCAGTAGTCCCTGCAAAAGGTAACCTGTCTCCTAACTTCTATCATCAAAGGTTAGTCTTGCTTTCTTTTGAACTTCATAGAAATGGAATCATACAGTAGTTACTCTTTATGTGGGTTCTTTTGCTCATGTATATATATATGGTGTGGGGACCTGGAAATGGCCACCCCAAGATATGTCTCTTTGGCATGATGATTATTCGAGGCTGGTTCCTTTGCAGACAGGAAAGCAACTGAAAAGCAGAAGTTGCTTACCCTTTGTAAGAGACATTTACATTGTAAAGGAACTCTCCATCTGTAAAGATATCTCCCTCTCTGTACCAGGAAGGGGAGATGACCTTCTCTCTAGAAACTCTTAATCAATGCCAAAGGCAAGGACTTAAATCTGCATTTTGTTCACTGTACTTGTGTGGTAATCTCCTATGATAGACTCCCCCTCCCAACGTTGGCATTTCTTTAAGGATTAAGCATCTTTCCTTAGGCTAGGAACTGATTGCTGCGCTCACCTGTGACCACCCAGCTCCAGACAATAGACTTGTCTCCTGCTACACCCACCGAGATAGCAGACCCACTATCTGCTGTGTCCATCAAGCACTGTGCCGACAGGGCAATCTTGTGACTATTGTGGGAGGGACATTTCAATCATATGTGAAACACCCTGTTTGGGGGTATATAATCATTCTGTGCACCCCACTTCTTTTGTGCCCTTTCTTCCTTTGGGAAGAAAGGCCCCGGGCCATGGTCCTCATAAAGCTTTGTTTAATTTTCTCTTGCTATTCTGTCTCATGTGAATTTAATTCGTTCTCCGGTCAGATGAACCCACTTTGGATAGAGGAAATGTCTTCCTCCTCTACAATGGTATGTATGATATATATATATATATATATATATATCTGAGAGAAGAAGGGAGAACAAAGAAAAATTTTGAGAGAGCCATTGTACCAACCTTTGAGGACGATGAACTATGGACCGAGGAGTCAGATTTACTAATTCTCTGCACTTGATGACCCAAGTTCCAATTAAAAAGAAAACAATAAATAATTTCAAAAATTAAATAGAACTAGGAAGCAAATATATGAAAAAATCCCAACATTTTTAGGAATCAAACAAATATAAGTCCATATAACAATGAAATATCAGTTATACTATCAAATTAGCAAATATTTAAAAAATATTAATATCCACTGTTATGGAAAGTTTGGTGAAATAGGGTTCTTCATTGTGTCTGGAGGGTGTGTAAATTGGTAAAATTATTTAGGAAAGGAATTGGTAATGTTATTAAAGTCCTAAAAATATTGATATCTTTTGTCTCAGTAATTCCATTTCTTGGAACCTAGCTAAGGATAAACTCCCAACAACCCAATGTTCAATAATAGAACCATTGAAATGGTTTTATAACCATCGTGTAAAACGATGGGAAAATGCTTATGATGCAATATTAAGTTTTTAAAAAAGCAAGAAATAAAGCAAATATTATAAATGTTGAATACAACTGTATAGAAAACAAACAAACCGCACATCTAGAAGTATAAGATTTAGGCTCTGCCGACAGTAAACTTGCAGTATGGAAAGGACAGACAGCAAAAATAGGCAGGCCTCCACTTTTGTGAGAAAGGGGATTTCAGGCTAAGAAGTTGGTCTTGTTGAGTAAGGGCTGAGTCCACCCACATCAACGTGACACAACTGCTCCAGGAAACTCTTGCCCAGGAAGATACACAGACATCTTGTTTGCTTCAAGACATTAATTTATCTGGGCAAAGAGTTTGCACATCTGGGGCAGGACAGGTGACTGCTCTGCTGTCAGGACCATAGACTACTCATATGGGCAAAGAGCTTACTTATATGACAAAGTTTATCAAGACTTGCTTCTAGATCCTTGCTTCTCTGTGTCTACAAATCCTAAACTGCCTGAAATGTCACAAACTGTGCCCAATCCCCATCAATTTATTGTTTTGAAAACCACCTTAAACCACTTGATCCTAGACCCCGAATCCCATGAGTGTCCTTTCTTGAAATCCGCCTTCTGAGACGCTCCCACGTCTCCATCAAGGCGGTGTTCTCCCCTACTGCCGTGAATCCATCAACACAGACTGACTTTGCTCGATCAACAGGTTTTTCTAGTTTTCTTTTGAGGAGTTGGCAGTAGACAAGAGTTCTCACAAACTCTGTGAACTTGAATAAGAAAAAAACCCTGACATATTTATTTATTCTCACCACTACTTTGAAATTGTTGGAGAGTCAGAACTGTGAAGGCTCTGAGATTTTACCTGACTTGCAAGCTAGCAAGTCAGCTTGCCATAGTTTCATAGATAACAGCAGAAGACACGAAACTCCTGGATCTGAGATGAAAGACTTTATTACTCACAACAAAAGCACTAGCCAGAGTGTCAGTGTATTTGTGCTGTTTCCCTGAGCTCTGGCTCCCGCACGGCGCTTGGAGGGCCAGGTGACATGAGGGCATGTAGTAGCTTCTGTTACAAGAGGGGAGTTTAGGGCCAGGGGCCCAGCACTTTCGAGCAAGCAGCAAATCCGCCAGTCTGGTTGCCTAAGTGACCAGCTACAGAAACCGCTCAGTATCAAGCAGTGGATAAGCCTTGCAGTCTGACAGACTCAGCAAGAATGTACAGAGACATGCAGGACCCTTGGTGGATGGCCTCTCCCACAGGTAGTGCTAGACCTTGTCACCATGCATTTAGAAGGAGCAGATGGATTGCTGTATTATCATTTGCTTTTATATTTTAATATAACTGGTTTCCTTTATAGTCCTTTGTACTTTATTATGCGAATATGAAAACATTATTCTGAGAAGGGAACGCTCAACTAGACTGCCAAAGGGGTCCATGGCACAAATAAACTCAAGAAACTGGAGATTTTCAAAAATATTTTCTCCAAGTATTGATATAAAAGAAATTTTTATACAGCTCCATTAGTCAGGAAAACTTCTTCAGAGCTCTCTTCCCTAGCAGGCAGGGTGGGAAGAGCCTTGGCACCAAATCCAGGAGACTAGAGTTTGGGTCTCAGTGTGAACTCCAGCTAGTTACTTAAACTCTTTGTGCCCAGTTTTTGTCATATGTAACATGAGACGCTTGTTACCTACCACACTGGTTCCTGGGCCCAACACTGAGTGAGAGGCACACACTCACACGTTGCCGGCGGAGGGTAAACAGAATATAGTTTCTGGAGAGTAATTTGGCTATATGTACTCAAAAATATGCAAATCCTTCGAGCTAGTAATTCCATTATTAGAAATTTACTATTAGGACATAAGCAGACATATAGACAAAAATGTGAGTAAAAAGATGTTCAAGGCAGTATTATAATAGTAAGATTTTTGTAAACATCTTTTTTTTTTAATTGAGGTCATGTTGGTTTATAACATAACATTTTTGTAAACATCTTGAATGTGCAACAGTTAGGGCATGGCTACAGAAATTGTGGCACGTCTATGCTGATAAACACAGTCATTAAGAATTATTATAGGGGCCCGCCTGGGGGCCGTGTGGTTAAGTTCGCGTGCTCCACTTCAGTGGCCCTGGGGTTTCACCAGTTCAGATCCTGGGTGAGGTCATGGCATCACTCACCAGGCCATGCTGAGGTGGCGTCCCACCTAGGGACCTGAGGTGCCACAACTAGAAGGACCCACAACTAAAATATACAACTATATACTGGGGGCTTTGGGGAGAAGAAGGAAAAATCAAATCTTAAAAAAAAACGAATTATTATAGCAGAATATTTGGTAACATTAGAAAATGCCTATGGTTTTATGTTAAGTGAAAAAGAAACACCTCTTAATGTAGTACGCCTTCAGTTTTGTTTAATGAACTATATCTATGTACATAAGCTTAGAAAAAAGACTAGTTGGAAATTTATGAAAATGGTGCTGCTAGTGGTATAATATATACATATTTGAAATTTTAAAATTCACATTTAAAAAATTTTCCCAGTATTCCTCAATAAGCATGTGCTGCTTTGCAATAAGAGAAGCAAATTATTTTAAAAGGCAACTCAAAATTAAAGTTATTCGTGTGAGAGTGCTTTGAAAATCATATTGTGCTATACAAATGTGAAATGTGATTAGTGTTTTTCTGGGGCTTCAGAAGCACAGTTGGATGCACGTTATAATCAATAAATCTGGCTGCAAGGAAGATAAATCGGTCAGTGGGCGCTGTGTGTTGTGCGGCTCCTTCAGCAGGCACTCCTCTGCTTCTTCCTGCTCCCCGCCCCCTGCAGCCCAGCAGCTGTGAGATCTGCCCGGCTCTAACCCTGTTTGTTTTTCTTCTTCCCCTGCATCTGCAACCCAGCCCTCCTTCCTCTGGGACGGGTCTGTCTGGTCTTGTCTCCTGGGCTGAATCATGCCTCAGAAATGAAAAAAGCCTCCAGGCCAGGGCCTGTCTGTGTTGAAAGCTGGGGCCCAGCTTTCAGTGTGACATGTGCATAATGAGGGTTTTGCTGCAGATTCCAGGCTAGAGGGCAGGTGTGGGTGGTGCCATGATGAGGGGTTCTGGACCATGGCCCTGATGGAATGCCAAAACCATATGGCCAGACATAGGTGAGGAGAAAGCCACTTCTTCTGTGGTATGATTTGAGGGCATCCTGTGGTCTCCCTCACCCCAGAGGTCACTGGCGTCAACTCACTCTCCTCTGCTCCTGAGCTCTCCACCATTAGAGAAGGCTCCTGTTAAAATGTACACGGATAATGTAGGGCAAGAACATATCCTAACATTAGGACTGAAGCTCTCGAATCAGACGGACTTTGTTAGATTTGGATCCCAAGTCCACTACTGCTTGGGGATGTCCCTTGATGTCTCTGAGCTTGGGTCTCCTCACCCGCAAATGATGACAAAAAGTACTTACATACACCAAGTGTATACCAGACACACTTCTAGGTGTCTTTCTTATATTAACCCACTTGATCTACACAACAACCTTATTAGACATGTTGCGTTATCATCACGTCCATGTTACAGATGAGGAAACTGAGGCCCAGGGTGGTTAATTAACTTGCTCAAGGTCTCACAGAGTCAGCACTGGGTGAACCCAGGCAGTGTGGCTCCAGAGTCTATGTTTTTAAGGACCGTGCTTGGGAGCTTCACTGTAAGATGGGGCAGCAACAGCGACTATGATTTATTAGGAGCTTACTTAGTGCCAGGCACCATGCCAAATGCCATACAGGAATTTCTCATTTGCTCATCCCAATGCCTAGATGAGGCCGGGACTATTGTTACAGGCTAACATCGAACCTGGCAGGACAGCCTACTGTGTCCAAGGCCCTCTGTTAAGGGCTGGGCCTTTAGGAGGTTGCTACAGCATTGAAGAGCTAAGACGTGTCCATAAATACATGTGATTCATGGCAGAATCAGAGCTTGATGGTGCTGGAAGAGAGCTTAGAGATGATCTGGTTTAAACTCATTTTTACTGATGACAAGAACTGACTTGCTTCGTTTATTCCCACAGGGTTTGGAGGAAGATCCAGTGAGATAATGATGACGAGAGGCACCACTGAGTTCGCTTGCTCTGCGTATGTGTGTGTGTGTGTCTGTATGTGCATGTGGCTGTGTGTTTAACTCATTCAACCCTCACAACAACCAGATAGGAGGAGGCACTATTATTATTGTGGGGGATGAAGAAATTTTCCTTTACTCTTCTAGGTTCTTCTGGCTGTTCTAAGAATTAAATTGACAGATTAATAGGAGAAAATCAGATTTAATTAACTTTGTACACATGGGAACTCCACATACATGAGAAGTTCAGAGACAGAAAGGTAAAGCGAGGTACTTATGTCATCTTGAGCCAATGGGACAGGGACCTGGGGCTTCAAGGGGGAGGAGGGTATTCATGGGATGATTAGAAGAGCAGATGTTCTCAAATTAGAGGTTTGCCCTGCCATACAGATGGATCGTAAGAACTGGTTTCTGGTAATAAGCCTTAAAGTTTCCTGAGCCTGCAGGGTCTTGATTGACTTCAGCTCAAAATATTCCAGATGTCAAAGCGGCACGTCTTGCGGAGGCCTCTTCGGAAGCCCTTCAGTTCCGCATTTGAGCTTCATGCGGAGTTTCCAGTCCAGAAGTTGTGTTGGTGGAGTGCTCCATCTCACTGAGCCAGTCTCTTGGGTCAGAGAATAGGTCTGTGCAATTAAGCAGTGTGTCCAATTTCAGGAGGCAGTGATGCACGTGGGCTCCCAAAGTTAGGTCTGTGGTGCAAGCAATCAAGTATTTAATAAGAGGAATTTCTGTGGAAACAAAAGAAAGACAATGGTTAATGATTGGAGCAGACTATAATCCCAGTTTCTGAGTTCTGAAGGTAGCCAGTCAAGGAGATTTCTAGATGTCTGGCTTGAAGCATCTTCAGATGGAGTGAGGGCAGGCAGCGGCAATCTGACAGATTTTCCTAGTTTGCAGTTTGAGTGTCTCTGGTGATCTTTCTGCGTGGCCCATGTGGCAACAGGGATAAAGATCATCCATACCTAAGCCATTGCGGTGATTTCTCTGTGATTCATATCAAGTTGTTCAGCTTTAATTTGCAGGGCTTCAGGAAAAACGGCAGTTTTAGTTGTCAGTGATTCCAAGTCAAAAGGGAGGAGAAAATCAGATCATGTTAGTTTGGAGGGTTGTAGCCAGGTATTGGAGGAAACTAGAAGAATTCAGGATCCAGTCCAGTTTACAGGTGGAAAACAAAACCTCAAAGACAATTAGGAGAGCTAGAATCTAATATCCACAAGAGTGTATTATAATTTCTACTGAAACAATATTTTTCTCTCTCTTTTTTACTAACTACACATTTTATACTAAGATATTTCCCTTATTATTTTAGTAGTTTTAATTACATATATTAATTAGAATTTTTTAACCCTCAGAAACCTTAATTTCTAGTAAAACTAAGACATTAGCAATTGTGAACTGTCTGCTGTACCAGCATTCTTTAGATTGGCAAATTTATGAATTCATTTAATAATTTCTAGAAACATATGCTTCTTCATAGTACAATCTTTTCAATAAAGCACAAGACATGTTTACTAACAGACCCAAATTTAACTTCATTTTCCCTGTAATAAGAGGTCAAAAGTAGGTAAACTTAGACTTATTCAGCAATTAACGTTTTAGTTTTTTATCTTATTTGGAGACGATCTAGACCTTCGCTGAATTCCCATCATTTAACTTAGCAAAACTCTAGGGTTTCAAATTACCAAAAAGATTTTGGAAGCTATTTTTAAGTACATATACCATAACACACAATTATTGTTAAAAAGTTCACCTAAAACCCTTTTTATTTTACTTACATCTATTTTGTTTACTTGTTCCCAATAATTATTTAGGTTTAGAGTACCTTCCAAAACTTCATGAGACATTAGACAAAGTCAGCCATCAATTTTTTTGCTGCCAAATTTTGTAACAGAGATAACAGGAATTTGTTTGACTTTGAGTAAACCTAGGTAGAACAAAAGTTTTTTGTTTAATGCTGATAACTGTAAAGACAGCAAACAAATTAGTGTCTATAAATATTAGTGAATATTTTCCTAGATCACCTGATCCTGAAATTCATTTGTGTTAATTTCTATTATATTTTTGAAAGTATACTCAATTTATATGGTGCTTATTTATTTTTAAGCCAATTAAATAGAACTCTTTTAGAAATTATACCACCCAGAAGTAGAAAAATATCACAAATATATAATATACATCCATAGACATACATAGATACATAGGCAGATGCAAGCAGAGACCTTAAATAGTTTTCATTTAAAAATTTTAGCCATGAGATGGGTATAGTAATGCAAAACTCGCTATTTATAAAAGAACAGTTGAAACCAAACTGTGTTTCTGGCAGATAGAATAAACTAAGTTTACCTGCTTAGATGGCTAAAGCATTTTTTTCTACTGATACTTGTGGAGAAGAAACTTCTGATGGTAGATTTAGGGCAGAAGTGCTTCTATAGCCATTTGCTTCCTTTTCCTTTTTTCCCCCTCAGTCTTAGGAATTGGGGATGGTTGAGATAAGTTCCCAGAGAGGTTACAAGCCTTTTGAGGTAAATAGGGGAGGTTTTTGGGATTGGTGAAAGGAAATGGGTAGAATCTGAACTGCCTCTAGAGCTTATTTCCAGTTTTGCAAAGATTTTGTAAGATAAGGACAGTTGCTTTCAATTCCTCAGAAATTGGGTTATAACTTCCATGACATCATAGATTTATCTACTTGTCCAACCACATCATCCCTAATTTGCCTCTTTCCCTCTGGGTACATAGTTTCATTTTAACTTAGGGAAGAAGGCCTTTAAAAAATTCCTGTCAGGCTCTGAATATCAGCTTCTAATTTGACCATAAAGCTACTAAAAACAAAATCCTTCTAAATATCTTGCCAGTTTTCAGCTGGGGTACACAGTAAATATTTCTGGCAATGTTAAACAACTCCATGAACCCAAGAGGTGTTCTCAAAGGTTAATACCTTCTCAAGATCCAGAGTCGCTCCCAAAGACAGCCAAAAGAAAGAACTGACAGCCCACGTGTCCTAGGCAGGCAGAAAGCCAAGCCAAGCCCTTAGGACACAAAATGAGACGAGCAAGAAGGCAATAGCGATCCCTGGGAGAGAAAGGGTCAGTAACCAATGGGTCTAGCTTTGGAAAGGAAGGGACAACATGAAATATTATTTTCCTCTCTTGACTGGGCACTACAGAATGGCTATTGATCTTTCTAATTCTCTTCTACATTTGGTAGGATCTTCTGAAAATGGACGAAAGAAAGGCTTTATAATTCAAAAGATCTGTGGTCCCAGGGACACGAATTCCTTGTGTGGGCGTCTAGGACACAGCCACAATAGACACTGCACAGGAAGACCTGAAGCTGGCAGAGCCTTATTCCAGAGTCCAGCAAAGCAAGTCCTACCGCCTTTTCCAGGTGCTTCTGCGAAATTCATTTTCTGGTCGTGAGCATTTACGTGAGTCACCTGTATACTCTTAGAGAGTAGGCTGGAGTGCTCTCTGTAAATCTGGTGGCAAAAGGGAAGCTAAAACAGGTGGATGGGGCCAGATCTTAAGGAGAGGATTTTACACTGGATTTTTGCTTTAAGTCAAATTTTCTGTTCTCTCATTTTGTTAGAGAGTCCCTAAGTCTAGCTGCTACATATTAATTTCTTCCCTTTTCTTTTTAAGTGCTGGAGAATGGTACCTCCAATTTCCTGAGTTTTACAATAACTGCAATGTCTGAAGGCAAATAGGAAGGGGTCTGAGTAGACTTTGATTTTTGTTCTAATTTCTTTCTTTTCATCTTATAAGGGAGTCTTAATGGCTAGCCTTTGTACCAATAAGGGAGCTGTTTAAATACTTTTTCCAATTTAGAAGCTTTTCCAAGTCAAAGGACCCATCATCTGGCCATTGACCAGTAGGATCTTAATAGCAACTCAAACCAATAAGCCTTTCATGGCTTAACCATGGACATAAGAGGCATCCCCAAAAGAGAGGGCAAAAAAAGCAGCTCTTACAAAATCCAGAAAGTTCACTCCCCAAAATAGTCTAACAAAGCAAAGGCCTTTGCTGCACAGGCAGTAAGGATGGTGAACGGTGTCTCTGGTCTCCCGCAGGAATGTGGAATGCCTCCAGTCACAAACTCGCTAATTTGTGACACTGGGCAGGCACTTCTGGAATGGGGTTTTTCCAGCACTAACAAGCAATGAAGGCTGAGATGACAAAGGTACCCTTACAGGACCCCTTATGACAAACTCGCGAGAGCTGACACAGCCAGACAAAGAGTGTCCCAGAACCCCAGTCTATTTGACTGGTCACCAGATGTACCCCGGTAAATGCACCTTCTTGATTTTCTCACTGGTCAAAAAGCCAAGCTCTGAGGACATATAACAAGAGGGAAGGAAAAACCTCATACCATGAGGCAGCTCAGCAGGGAAACCCTTCCAGACGGCAATAGCCATGAGCTGACTTTGCCTGTGGAATTTCCTTCTTAGGACAAACGACACAATAGAGAAAAACACAGACCATCTCTGGGAGGAAATGGATCAGGAGCACTCCACCAGGTTCACCAGAGTTGCTTAAGTTCAAGAAACTAGTTTCACAAATATTTTCTCCTGCTAATCTAAATTTTAGAAAGAGAAAAAAAGACTCTGCCCACTTTTGCTCCCAATAGACCTTGCAGCAGGCAGAGATCTGGGAGTCTGATGGGGCAAGAACTCTTTCGCTCTACCAGAGCCTGTAGATGTCCCAGGACCTCTCAGCTGCAGAGTCTAGCAGGGCAAAGAGTCCAGCCAGGGAAGTTTGTCTTACTGACTATGCCAACTGTGGGGGAGGAAGAAAATTTCCCTCTACCATTCTAGGTTCTTCTGGCTGGCCTCAAAATTAAATTGACAGGAAACAGATTAATGGGATAAAATAAAATTTAATTAATTTTGTATGTATGGGAACCCCACGTACATGACAGAGTCAGAGACTCTACATACACAAGAGGTTCAGAGACAGAAAGGTAAAGTGAGGTATTTATGCCACCTCGAGACAAGGAGTGGGACAGGGGCCTGAGGCTTCAGAGGGGAGAAGGGTAATTCATGGGAAGAGCAGATGTTCACTAATTAGAGGTTTGCCTTGCCATACAGAGAGAGCACAAAAATTTATTTCTGGTAACGTCTTATTATGGGCAAGGTCCCCACTTT
This sequence comes from Equus quagga, assembly GCF_021613505.1. Taxonomy (NCBI): domain Eukaryota; kingdom Metazoa; phylum Chordata; class Mammalia; order Perissodactyla; family Equidae; genus Equus; species Equus quagga. The sequence goes on along the minus strand of NW_025796915.1, from coordinate 7,900,536 downwards.
CAATTCTTTAAGGGAGAGGTAAAAGTTTCCTGAGCCTGCAGGGTCTTAATTGCCTTTAGCTCAAAATATTCCAGATGGCCAAGTGGCACATCTTGTTCTGAGCCCCTTTTTATCCCCACTTCACAGATAAGGAAACAGATGTGGGAAGTTAAATAAACAACTTGTCACACAGCTAGCAAGTGGAGGAGCGGGGATGCTGGCAGAGTGGATTCCAGACTCAGGCGCTGAGCCACCATGCTCTGTGCCACCCCAGGTATAGAAGGTGGTGGAGAAGGCCAGGAGGAGGGGGCTGGATTAGGTGGTTGGCAAAGTGCTTTGTGACTATAAAGTACTGCACAGACACAAGTTGTTACAGAAAGAGGTAAGGGTCCCCAGAGAGGGATAAAGTGGTATTCAGCTCAGAGCCAAAGCAAGGAAGATCTCTAGGATGAGATAGCATTTGCTTTGGATTTGGACCCGTGTTCCTGGGGAGGAATGAGGAACTTCCAGGGAGTGTGTGGGGTGGTGGTAGAGAAGGGTTTCCTCTAGCCCTCCCCCATTAGCCTCCCCACAGGATGGCTGATCAGATTAGCTAATTGGCGCCTTGGCCCAGATGAAGTGATCAGGACTGTAGAAAGCCTTGGTGTCCTACAGCCATGATCCTGGCCGCAGAGAGCAGGCTGGGTGGGGGCCACTCCTAGGGGATATAGGGAGGCACAGAAGGCTGGTAGCAGGGTGGGGGTGAGACAGCCTGAGTTCAAATCCAGACCTTCTACCACGCCCTGGTTATGAGGCCATGGGCAGGCCACACATCTCTATCTCAGTTTCCTCATCTGAAGAATGTGAATGATAATAATGGTATGTCCTTCAGAGGTTTGTGCAAATTTAATATGCTAATCTGTGTAAAGTGTTTATTACTCTAATGTCTGGCACACAGTAAGCACTCAATACAAGAGAGCTAGCTATTGTTATTTCTCTTATTATAATCCCAGGGTCCCTGATTGGCATCATGCTTCAGGGAGGAATGGGCTTAGAACACACGTCCACTTCAATCTGCTTTCAGGTAAACCTAGATCTGGCAGGGGTAAAGTGGTGTGCAAAACAATACAGACTGGCTGCCCCCCTCCTCCACCCTAGGTTTTGTTTTCAACAATTATTAGATTTACTTTTCAGGGAAAAGCAAAGAGTGGGAGGCAGAGGAGATAAAGGCCAATGGGCCACGAGTCCTCTGAAACTGGGCAAATACAGACCAGTCATCAGTGGTTTCTTGGCTATCACACTCACTGCTTTCTGGCATGTTCCTTCTGTAGCTCTGTTGGAATTTGTGAACTCTTGTTAATTAGCCTCCTCAGCTGCTTGTCTACTATGGATTTACTCTCCCTTCTCAGAAGCAGACACATTCCTGAAGGTAAAGTGGAGAATGGGTGGGAGGTCCTTTCTTGAATAGGTTAATGGATGTTAACATGTTCAATAATGGTTAATAATAAAACGGTTCATAAATAAAATTTAAAAAAATGGTTCAATAATAATGGTTAACAGAAGGATGACTGTTGGGTGGGAGCTAGGGAGAAGGGAAACTAATATGTTACCGACAGGCACTCCTTCACAGCAACAGGCTGAGAGAAGGAGCTTGCATGTCACCATTACGCCAGTCCTGCAAAGAAAGTATTTATTAACTCCATTGTACAGATGAAGATACTTGCCCAAGGGCCACAGCTAGCCCATATCGAAGGCAGTCCAGCCCAGATCTGTTCAACACTAAGGGTCATCCTTTTCCATTAAAGTATGTGGGAGGGTTATAGGATTAAAACAAATATCTTTACTGGTGTTGAAAAATGACATTTTGCATGCACTTTATACAAAATCTGAAAACTCCATTGACTCAGAGCTGTAAGGCTTGCTTAGAAAAAGCAATGCTCCATGGAAGGTATAGCTAATTCTCCTCGGAGGCCACCTCCCAATCCCCAGGAAGCAAAGCACTGGAGGTTGGTTCTGCTTTTGTCCAGGCAGAAGGCTGCAGTTTGTTGTCGTCAGCAAATCAATCTCCATCAGGATGTAACTACTTGCAGTTTTATTTTACTCTGGTTTATTTGCTCTGTAGCTTTCTGTCAAGGGGGTGGGGAATAGGTCTGAAGCACAAGGAACTATTTCTGGGCTCCAGCCTTTGGGAAAGTAGCCTTTTCCTGTTTATACATCCTTTCTGCAGATTTGCGCAACCTGACCACAGAAACGTCACACTTCAAGCCCAGGTAACTAGAGGCAACCAAATAGTGTCCAGTCAGCCAATGGCCACTGAGCAACCAAGGGAGCCCAGAACCCTGTACAGGCAACTGTGATATATATGGAAGAAAAGAGCAGCCCAAGCCTCCTGACTGTGTCTGGGTCACCGTCCTCAAAAAGTCCGGTGGAAAAAGAATGATGCAGGCCAGAAGGCCGGGGGGCTGGGGTGGTGGGAGAGAGAGAGAGAGAGAGAACGTGTGGAAGAGCCTGGTTGCCCTACAGAGCCAGGGAAGGAAATCAGGTGGAAGGGAGCCCCCAGGTCACACACCTGAAGGTGTCACTGCCAACTCCCCAGAGGCCAAAAAGCCCGGGTCAGCCAGTCAAGAAGTGGATTTTCTTCTAAACCTGAAGCCCCAGAATGAAACCACCCAGTTCCCGCCTCTTTTCCACCAGCTGTGTCAGAGACTCTATCAGTGGAACCTCATCTTCAGCCTTCATTTCCAATGTTGGTTTTGTTTAATATGGCAAGGCAGGAAAATGTTCGTGTAGGGATCTGCCCTAGGTTAAGTTGTGCTGAAGGACGGAGGAGAGAATTCAAGAAGCGGCCCAAACCGCCACCAACAGCTCTGCAACCAAGGTGGGGCCTTCGCCAATTAGGATTGGAACGGTGGGGTTCAAATAAAAAAACTTATGTGAAAGCCCGACCTGGTCCATCGGAACCACATAAACGCATTTGTTCTTTCCCTGTGGTAGATGTTGCCCTTTGTGGGAGGGCGGAGGAGGGAGAAGTAGCTTCCATATTGAGCTGGTACATTTTGTGACTGCCCCGGAGCGTCATCACCTCCACTCCTGCCATCCCAGTCCAAGACCTCTCCTCCTGAATGGCCTCCCTGCTTGCACTCTTCGCTCCTAGAGTTTATTCTCCACACAACAGCCAGAGTGATGTTTTTAAACACAGAAATTGTATCTTGTCACTTTCCTGTTGAAAACTCTTCAAACGCCCCCATCACACTTGAGAGTGGAATTCAAACACTTTACCACGGGTCACGGGGCCCTAACAGGACTCGGCCCTGCTGACTTCCTCCCGCGGCCCACGCGGCTGCAGCCACAGTGACCTTTGGTCCTAGCTGTTCCCTCGGCCTGGAAGACCCTCTGCTCTGCTCACCCGCCTTGGAGGTCTCGTCTGACGGCCCAAACTACATGAGCGACTCCCACCATAATTCTATTCCGTTTGCCTCATGGCAAATGGGAACGACACTAACTCCACCAGTCCTGTGTATCATTTGTTGACTTGTTTACTGCCTGTCTTCCCGCAACAATACAAGCCCTGAAGGGAGGGCAGGGTGTCTGTCTGCGCCATCGCGGCACCCCAGCGCCAAGAGCCCGGCACGTGGCGGACCTCCAGCGTCCGCGGGGGAAATGGCCTCTTCAAATCCTGGCCGTGCTGCGAGGCGCGAGAGGAGCTTCCGTCGGGCTCAGGGTGGGAGCCTTCCCTCCCAGGGCACCTCGCTCCTTCGCCCCCCGCCCTTCTCATACCGAAGGCCCCTCCAGGCAGGACGGGCGGTCTTCCAGGCCCTTCTCAGAGACTGGGGCCGCCCTCAAGTCCTCCCACACCAGGGGCTCAGAGACGCCGCCCTTTTCCTAAAACAGGCCCCGCCGGGTGCGCGCAACGCCCCCTCAGGCCCCCAGTCAGGGGCAGAGCGGGGTCCCGCGCTGTCCACGGGAAAACGGGGCGGGCCCCCCGGCCCATCAGTACTATCGGTTCAGCGCCCTCACTCTGTCCCCTTCCCTGGCTAGGGACCCCCCAGGGCCGTGTGGGGGTAGCAGGAGGCTCCAGGCGTCAAGGGCAACGAGGACACTCAGGCCCGAATCCGGGACGGGCCCACGTCGCGCAGCAGCAGAACCTTTCTTCACCACGGCCTCGTCTGCCGGCCGGTCGGCTTTGGAGGAGACACCCACTTAACCGTCCCTCCCGCTCGCTCCCGCCCCCTCCCGGCCCCGTCTGCCGAGGCTCTCCTTCTCCCCGCCCCGAGTTCGCGGGCTGCCGCCGCGGGAGCGTTCCGCATCGCTCCGGGGGCCCCAGGCGTGGGCTCCGAGGCCATCGACGGCGTCTGGCGCTTCTGAGCTCCGGCCGGCCAGGGCCGACCTGTTTTCTCTAGCTAGGGAGGACGGAGAGCGGAGGCGGAGGCGGGGGCGGAGGCAGTTCCAGGCCTCGGGCCGGGCGGGCCCAGCCGCCTGAGACGCGCCCACCGTTCGCCATCCGGGGCGCGGGCGCCTCTCTTGGGACCTCGCCGGCGACCCGTAGCTCGGGCACGCGCCTGTCGCAGCCCGCAGGAAGGAGGGGTCCGGCCAGAGGCCCGGGACCGCGGCCGCCATGGAGAACCCTTCGGCCCAGGGCCGGCGCCTGTGGCCGTGGGGGCGGCCCTGACCGCCTCCTGCCTGCCCGGGCTGGGTCGCAGACGTGCCCCCGGCAGCATTCGGCCGCCTCCGCGTCTCCGCCGTCCCCGGCCGCGCTGCTGCCTGGGCGCGGCGGCGGCGCCCTGTTGAATGGGCTGTAAGGGCCCAGGTTTGAAGCGCTGGCGAACGCGGCCTCCGGGGGCGCAAGGCAGCAGCAGCGGTGGCGACCAAACGGGTGTTGGAGTTGGCGGCGGCCATGGAGGGCCTGGCTGGCTATGTGTACAAGGCGGCCAGCGAGGGCAAGGTGCTGACTCTGGCCGCCTTGCTTCTCAACCGGTCTGAAAGCGACATCCGCTACCTGCTCGGCTATGTCAGCCAGCAGGGAGGGCAGCGCTCCACGCCCCTCATCATCGCAGCCCGCAACGGGCACGCCAAGGTGGTGCGCCTGCTGTTAGAACATTACCGGGTGCAGACTCAGCAGACGGGCACCGTCCGCTTCGACGGGTAGGTACCTCTCAACTCAGCCCCCTCGCCGACGCGCGGCCTCCCCGCCCCCCACGGGTGCTCCTCTCCTTCACTTTCTCTTCGTAGAGGTATCATTTCAGCCTTTTTGTACCTCCTCCTGCCCCATTAATGCCCACTTCATCTTCCAGGGGCATTACTCCCTCCTGTGTTTTACTGCTCATCCTCATCGGCCCCTACCCCTTATTCCTTCTCTAGGTAAATAGCCACACCCTCTGTCTTGATATCTAGTAGGTGTTCTTCTCTACTAGTCTGTGAACAAGCAGGAGGTGGCTGCCTTTCCAGGTCTTACCTTTATCAGTTCTACGGTTGTAACCGAGATCAGAAATTAACGAGGTCAGCAATTAACATTGAAGACCTCTGTTGAATAAGTTATTTGGTCACCCAATTCTTACCCCATCAGTGTCAAATTAAGCCTCAAGAACCAGCAGCAGCTCCAGCCTCTTGAGGGATTGTCAGGTGTGATTCCCGAGACATGATTCTGACTCTTCCACGTTGCTCGAGGTGGATATGCTGGCTGTAAAAGTGGCACTGGACCTGGTGCAGGAGATGATGTTGTTGTTAAGTTACATGTTATCCTGTGATGTTGTGGGCAAGCTTGGTAATTTACTGTTGTTCGAGGTGATGAGTTAAAAAATTCATATTGTGATAGTTAAAACTTGCCCTTGGGGTTCAATTGTGCATATTTTTGGGTATGATAATGTTGACACAGAATTGTCAGGTTTGACCTTACCCTCTTTTCTGTACTGGATGATTATAAAGTGTTTTACAGATTAGAAACTTCATTGATTGCATTTGTTTTTGTTGACTTGTGCCAGTACAAAGCTATTCTAGCATTTTCTTCTTTTGAGGTAGATGTGGTCCAAGCATAAAGATATATATCTTTAGTTTTGGTGATTGAGTGCTGCTTGGTTAAAACATGATTGAAAAAGCACTTCTTGAAGATGACTAGGGCATTGTTGAATGTTGGTTGATTCTTTTTTTGGGGGTTAAATAATAAAAGCTTTTTCTTCTGTTTTAGGTGAGAGGAAAATATTTTAGAGTACTACATTATACTGAAATGACAGCCCACAGGTGGTGATTAATCTTTGTTACCACTCCTCTAGATATTAAGGAAATGATGGTCTTTTTCATGTTGACCAAAGATGGCAACCTGATTCATGTTTGCTTTCCTTTCCTGGCTTCTGTGTCCTTTCTGTAACTCCCTGCATTCCCACAGCCTTTCCTGTTCCTAGAAGAGGGGCGAAGTGGAATGGCCCCTGAGCTTCCAGCACCATGCCAGTTGTATAGGCCCAGGATATGAACTTCTGCTCTAACACCTGGGAACACTGCTGCTAAGGAGCTTGCTGAGGCCTGTTTGGATGAGAGGAGAATAGTGGTGAGAAAAAATAGTTTCCTAAAGCGTTTGAGAAGGCTTTACTTATTGCTCTCTGTCTTGACCATCAAAGAGAAGGTATTTTGAGGTGGCAGTTAAAAGACCCTGAAATGACTAGGAATGTAGCATTGAGCCTGTATAGTGCTTTACCTTGCCCAGTACTCTGCATTGGCCAGTGAATTTAGGGGTTCAGTAAGCAAGCACTTACTGAACTCCTACTGTGTGCCCGGCTCTGTGGTAGGGATTGGGTATGCAGAGATGAACAACGTACTGTCCCCACAGTGGAGGGAAGAAGACAGTCTAGTGGGGAGACAGAGATGTAGATACAGAAATGAGCAATTGCAGATGCCAGGGCATTTAGAATTATAGAAATCCTTTGGATTACTGAGGCAGGACAGGAAGAGGAAGTGCTGAGCTTTCCCCGGGGGATCAGGGAAGGCTTCCCAGATGAGGTGGTGTTTGAGCTGGGTCTTAAAGGAGGTGAAGAAGAGGGGCAGCAGCATGGAGAACCTGCGGGGAGTCTTTCAGGGCAGTTGCAGGAAGCGATCCCAGCCGGGGAAATTGAGAGAGAGAGTGTGGGAACTGGAGAGGGGTGGAGGCCACATTTTGATGATCCTGGTGTAAAATACCGAGTCAGACTGGTGAGACTGTAATTGCAAACACTTGTATCGTTCGTGATTTCCGCTAAGCCTTCTTAACTTTATCTTACTTGTTTATGGATTATGACAATTATGAATTTATTAGCTGCTGTATAATAGTAGTTTAGTATTTATTTTATTTATTAAATGCTTACTATGGGCCTAGCCCTGTGCCACGTTCTGTGGAGGATATAGAAAAAATATAAGGTTTCTCCTTTTGAGGAGCTTACCGATTAATTAACAGGAGAAGAATTGAAGTTCACGGCCACCTTTCTGCCATTCACACCACTCTGTGAGATTATTTTGCAGTTTATCCCAGTCATTTTGGCATTTCAGAACTAGATAAAGAGAGTGTTATTTGCAAATGTCATGATTTCACTTTGCTCTCATTCCAGACGTTGTGAAAATGTTAGCCTGAGTGAGGTGTTAACAGTAACAGTCAGAAGCTCATTCACCCCATGGGGGCTGGCTTTTGAGAAGTAGTTAGCCAGGCCCCCTTTAGATTCCATTGGCACTTGAGACCCATGGCCAGGTGGGGACTAACAGGTTCTCTGTGTGTGCTGAGGGAGATTAATGTTTCCTGATTTTTAGTCACTTGTGTACCATCTTCACAATTTTTTGCCAAATTGTTCACCACCTATCCTGGTATTTTCCTGATATCTTTTTAACAAAGACTCACTTCTTACCTTCATCCTAAGCGACAGTATCTGTATAATTATGGGTTTGATATGGTACGTTTTGTGTGTCTGTGTGTGTGAGAGAGACATTAAAATAAATAACTTGAAAATTTTTTTTTTTTTTAAGATTTTATTTTTTCCTTTTTCTCCCCAAAGCTCCCCGGTACATAGTTGTATATTCCTCATTGTGGGTCCTTCTAGTTGTGGCATGTGGGACGCTGCCTCAGCGTGGTTTGATGTGCAGTGCCATGTCCGCGCCCAGCATTTGAACCAACAAAACACTGGGCCGCCTGCAGCGGAGCGCGCGAACTTAACCGCTCGGCCACGGGGCCAGCCCCTGAAAATTTTTTTAAAAGTCTGTTTTGCCTAAAAACTTCTATGATACCTTAGGAAACTAAAGTGGATTCATAACAGAGCCTCAAGGGGGAAGGGGCCACTCACCTAGATTAAGGCCCAAGCTGATATTTGAGTCCTTGTTCATACTTTTAGGAGTAACATTTGAGATTATTTTTCTTATGGCTTAATATATGAAGACCAAAATTGACATAGATGAGTGGACAAGAAGAAAAGTTACATGTTGGGAATGAAAGAAGAACCTTTGGTTAGAGAATGGGAAGCTGTTAAGAATGTTGTAGAAATGGAACAGAACAAAGGGGAGGTGTCGTGTGGCCATGGGATATTGTGCTGGCCTGAGTTCTGAGGGCCTGACTGCTTTGTGCCAGAGTTTGTGGGGAACCCCTGTCCTGGAAGAGGTTTGCTGACATGGATGGAAAGGGGAACAGGACCTCTGGGAATTATGAGGCTTTTTGTTGAGTGTTTTTAAAGTCAGTGCTCGTACTAATAGTTTTAATCCATGTCCAGGTAGAGGAAAGACCTGAGGGGCACATCATCAACTGACTTCATTTAAAAAGTCATTGCCAGTATATATTTCAAGGAACGACATTTGATCTAATAAATAATTTTAAGGACTTAAAATAAAGTGCTGATCATTTGTGTTTAATGAATTTTTATTTCCATTTCAAATGCTTGAACCAGACATTGTTATTTCAAATTGAACCAGGAAATAGATGAGCTTAGTTTTATGATCATAAATTATCTTTTATTGTAAAATGTTTGAAAAGGTGACTATCGTATTGTAGTTTCTTGATGTTTAAGATGAAATATATTATTATTATTAATTTTTTTTTTTTAAGGATTTTATTTTTCCTTTTTTTCCCCAAAGCCCCCCAGTACATAGTTGTATATTTTTAGTTGTGGGTCATTCTAGTTGTGGCATATGGAATGCCGCCTCAGCACGGCCTGATGAGCAGTGCCATGTCTGTGCCCAGGATCCGAACCGGCGAAACCCTGGGCCGCTGAAGCAGAGCGGGCGAACTTAATCACTCGGCCATGGGGCTGGCCCCAAGATGAAATATATTATTATATGTTGTAATTTTGGACTGATTCTAGAAGGACCATTGTTTTGTAGTGCTTCTTCCATGGCACTAAGTAAATATTGCATTAATTTTATTATATTTTTATTTTCTGTTATAAATGTATTTGGTATTTTGTTTTGAGGCAGTATACACTTATAGCTGAATTTTATGAACAAAGGAATGTCGTTGATGTTAGGATTGTAATTTAATCTTTAGTATTTTTGTTTAGATGTAGAAATCAAAATTTACTAAGGCTAATGTTTATCTGAAGGACTAATCATTTTATAATACATTCTGCAGTGAATTTTGTTGTCATAAACTGTTTAAAAATTTTGACTGCATCAATACAAATAGATGATTGCAACTTTTTTGAGACTCCTGTCACATCACTATATGGAAAAATCGAAATTACTAGGTTATACTAGGAAAAGTATTAAAACTATTATAAAAACCCAGTGAAATATATTCTTGTAATTTAATTTTTACATCATTAATTCTGGGAAGTTTGAGGTCAGAAAAATATTTTAATCACTTTTTGTCTTTTTTTCATCTTTAAAATGGGAGTCATATTAATCTTGTACAGTTATTGTGAGAGTTAATGTATGTGAATGCCTATTTTAATGTAACATTTCATGAGTTTTAGATAGTTTAGGTCCATGTTCCTGGCATACAATAATTTTATATTTTTAGAGAGTGCAAAGGGGGCCACAGCCGTGGTGGAGTGGTTAAATTCACGCACTCTGCTTCAGTGGCCTGGGGTTCACGGGTTTGGATCCTGGGTGTGGACCTACACACCGCTTATCCAGCCATGCTGTGGCAGCGTCCCACGTAGAAGAACTAGAAGAACTTACAGCTAGGACATACAACTATGTCCTGGGCTTTCGGGAGGAAAAAAAAAAAGAGGAAGATTGGCAACAGATGTTAGCTCAGAGCCAATTTTCCTCTCTCTCTCTCTCTTTCTCTCTTTCTCTCTCTCTCTCATACACACACACACAGTGTAAGGAAACATTGTGACTATGCAAATGTAACTATATATTAAAGATGTATTACTTTTTTGATAGATTATAGTAATAATCAGTTTGAGGAAATGCTTTTTAAGTTGAAACAAATGTTTGAATAATGACATGTACTATGTTTCATTACATTTGATACATTTTTTAGTTTCTAAAGTGCTTTTGTGTTTGTAATCTCCTGTAAACCTTTAGTTATATATCTGTAAAATGGGCATAATAATAGTATCTACCTCACTGAGTTATTGGGAGAAGGTTATTGTGAGAATGAAGTGAGATATATTGCATATTCAGGACTTAATACAGTGCTTGGCACATGGAAAGTATTTTTTAGCTATTTGTGTTCATTTAAGCTGTTTTTCTTTAAATTGATTTGTGCTTTTTTGTTTTTGTTTTGAATTATACCTATTTTTAGCTAAGATATACATCTAGTAAGGTGTATAAAACTTAGGTGTACAATGTGATAAAATTTTAATATGTTTGCATTCATGTAATTACCTTGTAGGTCAATATGAACATTTTTTGTGTGTTTTTTTGTTTTTTGTTTTGGTGAGGAAGATTGGCCCTGAGGTAACATTTGTGCCGGTCCTCCTCTATTTTTTGTATGTGGGATGCCCCCACAGCATGGCTTGATGAGTGGTGTATGTCTGCGCCCGGGATCCGAACCTGTGAATCCCGAACTCCTGAAGTGGAGTGCACTGAACTTAATCACTGTGCCACTGAGCTGGCCAATGAATATGCAGAACATTTTTGTCACTCTAAAAGTTTTCCTTGTGCCCTTTCTCAGTCAGTTCCCCTTTTTTCCCCTCCCAGAAGTAATGATTATACTGACTTCTGTCACCATAGATTAGTTTTGCCTATACTTGAATCTACTATAAATGGAATTGTGTAGTACACTCTTTTCTGTCTGGCCTTTGTATTTCTTTATTTTTTTGGCTGAGGAAGAGTCACCCTGAGCTAACATCCTTGCTAATCTTCCTCTCTTTTTTAGTATGTGGGCTGCCAGGACAGCATGGCTGCTAACAAAGTGGTGTATTTCTGCGTCTGGGAACCGAACTCCAGGCTGCCAAAGTGGAACACACCAGACTTAACCACTAGGCCACCGGGGCTGGCCCTCTGGCATTTTTTGCTTAACAGTATCTATGAGATTCACCCACATAGTTGCATGTATCAGTAGTTTATTCCTCATTTTTTTTTTTTTTAATGCTTTGTAGTAAACCCTTGTATGAGTATGTGGTGGTTTATCCTGTTGATGGGTATTTTAGTTGTTTCCAGTGTTTGACCATTATGAATAAAGCTACTATGAACATTTTTATATATGTCTTCTGGGGGACATTTGCAGTCATTTCTCTTTGGTATATACCAAGGAGTGGAATTCCTGGGTCGTAGAGTTGGTGTACATTTAACTTTCGTAGTTATTAATGGACAGCTTTCCCAAAGTGGTCGAACCAAATTACGTCCCTACCAGCAATTTCTCCCGGTAGTGAGAATTTGAGTTGCTCCACATACTGACCAACACATAGTATTGTTGTGTCAGTTTTACTAATTTTAGCTCTTCTGGTGGGTGAATATTGATAACTCTTGGTTTTAATTTGCATTTCCCTGGTGAGTAATTATCTTGAACATCTTTTCATAGGTTTTTGGTCATTTGAATATCTTCTTTTGTGAAGTATACTTGTTCATTCTTTTCATTCACTTTTAAATTGGATTGTTGGCCGTTTTCTTATTGATTTGTGGTATACATCTGTCTTCTCCCAGTGAGTGGATTGCCTATTCACTTTCTTCACAATGTCTTTTGATGAATAGAAGTTCTTAATTTATTTTTTGTTTTTTATTTGCTGGGAGAGATTTGCCTTGAGCTAACATCTGTTGCCAAATTTCCTCTCTTTTTTTCCTCTCTCCCCAAAGCCCCAGCACATAGTTGCATATTCTAGTTGTACGTTCTTCTAGTTCTTCTATATGAGCCACTGCCACAGCATGGCTACTGACAGATGAGTGCTGTGGTTCCGCGCCTGGGAACTGAACCCAGGCTGCTGAAGTGGAGTGCGTTGAACTTTAACCACTAGGCCATCAGGGCTGGCTTAGTTCTTAATTTTAATGAAATCTAGTAAATCAATTTTTTTCTTTTATAGTTAGTACTTTTTTTGCATTTTATTTAAGAAATCGTTATCAGCCCAAGGTCATGATGAAGATAGTCTGTTTTATTTTGAAGCTTTTATTGTTTTGCTTTTCATATTACAGGTCTGCTCCTTCTCTCTAATTTTTGTGCATAGTGTGAGGTAAGAGTCAAGCTTAATTTTTTTCCATACAGATATCTAGTTGCTTCAGCATCAATTATTAAAAAGATCATACTTTCTACCTGAGTTTCACTGAAGCTTTTGTCATAAATCAAATGACTCTGTATGTGTGATGCTATTTCTAGAGTTTATTTTGTTCTATTGATATATTTGTCTATCCTTGTGCCAGTGACACACTATCTTAATTACTGTAGTTTGTCCCCCAACTTTTTTTTTCTTTCAAGGTTATCTTGGTTGGTCTGGGTCCTTTGCATTTTTATATATGTTTTAGAGTTGGCTTCTCAATTTCTACACGTGTGTGGATGCACATGAGCACGTATGTGTGCACACACATCTGCTGGGGTTTTGATTTGAATTGCATTGAATCTATAGATCATTTTGAGGGAGAATTGATATCCTAACACTGTCTAGTCTTCTAACTATGAACATGGAATATTTCCCCATTTATTTAGGTCTTCTTTAATTTATCTCAGGAGTGTTTTGTAGTTTTTAATGTAGAGATCTTGTACATTTTTCATTAGATTTGTTACTAGATATTGATACTTTCTAATGCTGTTGTAAATAGTATTTTTTTTGACAGTGAAAGAAAAGGTTTTTGAACTTTGTGTATAATCCTGACAATAAAAATGTAATAAGTGAATTTTAATTACACTGAATTGTTTGCCTCAGACACAGTTGGCAACCACCAAAACATATCACTGATGTAATGTCTTTTCTTGGTTCATTCTTTAGTTTAAAAAAATTAACTAACAGTTAAATGGCATTTTAGAAAATATCATTTTAAAAAGAAACTTCAGAAGGCTTCTAATTTTTTTTGAGGTATATCTTCCATACAGTAAAATGCACAAATCTTAAGTGTGCAGTTCGATGACTTTTTTCCCTAAATACCCACCCGTGTAGCCACATTCAGAGCAAGATATAGGACATTTCCAGTAACTTTAGGCCTCTTCCCAGTTAATCCTGCACCCTTCCTCCTAGGGAACCCTCATAAGTAACTTACTGAGAAGGTTTTTGTGCCATTATTTGAAACTAAAAAAGTAATTGCTTGAATTATTATAAAGTGGGTCTTTTAGTTACAGCGGAAATGATAGATGGAGTTGTTAAATGGGGTTAAACTCTGAGATTTATGTTATTCCAGAGGGATAGTATTCTTTGTGACTTCATGGGAGATATAATCTGACCTGTGTTATAACATAAGGTTGTATAGTCAGAAGCTCACCAGTGAGGTTTTTGGTATATATACTTAATTGTTCTGGTGAATATTGCTTTTGGTCTTTTTCCTTAACACTTCCAAGTATACTTATTTTAGTGGTTCTAGCACAGTAGATCTAAGTATCTCCAGCAAAAATCTACTTTTTAGGTCTGATGGTCAGTAATAGGATAAAAAGTTTGGAAATTGAAGGAAAATCGGAAGTGGAAATGTGGGAAAGATTGGCCTCCTAGCAAGAGTCTAATTTTGTGTAAGTAGAGAACCTAGCACATATCAGACATTCACTTGGCAAGTGGTGATATGAAGGCATAAAGTCCAGTCAGACACTGAAGGTCAGGGAAGATGCCTGCTTGGTGTTTGGAAAGTGCTAATTGTTTCCTCCTGATAGTATTTTTCCCCCAATAGTTTAATTGAGGGGCACACATAGATACACAATATACATACGTACATACGCATGCATATTTTTAAAACTTTTTAATTGGAGTATAATATGTAGAGAAAAATGCACTAATTAAAAGTGTATAAAAGTTTCACAAAGTGAACATATTTATTTAATAAAATCCCCTTTGTGCTTCCTCCCATTCACTGCCTCCCCCCAGAGGTAACCAGTATGCTGACTTCTGACACTACAGCTGGGTATGTGAATGTCGTAACACAGTGTGTACTGTGTTCGGTGGCCTTCTTTTGCGCAGCATCATGTTTATGTGATCCATACATATTGTATGGAGAAGTAATCTTGTCATTCTGATTGCTGTAGTAGAGTAAGTATAATACTTGAGTAGCTTAGATGATCTTGGGGAAAAACTATCTGCTTAAATACTTTTCTTCCTAAAGCAGTTTCTAACAGTTTCACTGTAGGGATTGGGGGAAACTGTGGTCCTTGGGGGGTACTGTGAAGGAGGAACATGCTCTGCTCTTAAGAGCCAGTGCATCAGCTTGGTGGTAAAGAAGTTGCAAACCTCCATACATTTCCTGTGTGTTTCTGAAATTTATTTTCATTTGCTAGTAGAAAGTCGGTGATTCTTTGTTCTTTCTTTAGGTTTATATACTTTACTAATAACAGTAATAGCTAACATTTATTGAACTTATACTAGGTGTAAATACTATGCAAAGTGCTTTACTTAAATCGCCTGATTTTATTTTCACCAAAACTAATGTTTTATTATGTTCTATAGATTGAAATTTCGGTTAGTGCAAATGAATGCATTCTTTAAACTTATGCTAGGGCATCTGGCCTCCGTTTTCTAACTGTTTGTTCTTTCATGAATAGGTATGTCATTGATGGGGCCACCGCTCTTTGGTGTGCAGCAGGAGCAGGACATTTTGAAGTTGTTAAACTTCTAGTCAGTCATGGAGCCAACGTGAACCACACCACAGTAACCAACTCGACCCCTCTGCGGGCAGCGTGCTTTGATGGCAGACTGGACATTGTGAAATACTTGGTTGAGAATAACGCCAACATCAGCATTGCCAACAAGTATGACAACACCTGCCTAATGATTGCAGCATATAAGGGACACACTGACGTGGTCAGATACCTTTTAGAACAACGTGCCGATCCCAATGCTAAAGCACATTGTGGAGCCACAGCCTTGCACTTTGCAGCCGAAGCTGGGCACATAGATATTGTGAAAGAGCTGATAAAATGGCGTGCTGCTATAGTAGTGAACGGCCATGGGATGACGCCATTAAAAGTAGCTGCCGAAAGCTGTAAAGCTGATGTTGTGGAACTGTTGCTCTCTCACGCTGATTGTGACCGGAGAAGTCGAATTGAAGCTTTGGAACTCTTGGGTGCCTCCTTTGCAAATGACCGTGAGAACTATGACATCATGAAGACATACCACTATTTATATTTAGCCATGTTGGAGAGGTTTCAAGATGGTGATAACATTCTTGAGAAAGAGGTACTCCCACCAATCCATGCTTATGGGAATAGAACTGAATGTAGAAATCCTCAGGAACTGGAATCCATTCGGCAAGACAGAGATGCTCTTCATATGGAAGGCCTTATAGTTCGGGAACGGATTTTGGGTGCTGATAATATTGATGTTTCCCATCCCATCATTTACAGGGGAGCTGTCTATGCGGATAACATGGAATTCGAACAGTGTATCAAGTTGTGGCTTCACGCCCTGCACCTCAGACAGAAAGGTAACAGGAATACCCACAAGGATCTTCTTCGATTTGCTCAAGTTTTCTCACAGATGATACATTTGAATGAAACCGTGAAGGCCCCAGACATAGAATGTGTTTTGAGATGCAGTGTTTTGGAAATAGAACAAAGTATGAACAGAGTAAAAAATATTCCAGATGCGGATGTCCACAATGCTATGGACAATTATGAATGTAATCTCTATACCTTTTTGTATTTAGTGTGCATCTCCACCAAAACACAGTGCAGTGAAGAAGATCAGTGCAAAATTAACAAGCAGATCTACAACCTGATTCACCTTGATCCCAGAACTCGTGAAGGTTTCACCTTGCTACATCTAGCTGTCAACTCGAATACCCCGGTTGATGATTTCCACACCAATGACGTCTGCAGCTTTCCCAATGCGCTTGTCACAAAGCTCCTGCTGGACTGTGGTGCTGAGGTGAATGCTGTGGACAATGAGGGGAACAGCGCCCTTCATATTATCGTTCAGTACAACAGGCCCATCAGTGATTTTTTGACCTTGCACTCTATCATCATTAGCCTAGTTGAAGCTGGCGCTCACACTGACATGACAAATAAACAGAATAAGACTCCGCTAGACAAAAGTACAACTGGGGTATCTGAAATACTACTAAAAACGCAAATGAAGATGAGTCTCAAGTGCCTGGCTGCCCGAGCAGTTCGGGCTAATGACATTAACTACCAAGACCAGATCCCCAGAACTCTTGAAGAGTTTGTTGGATTTCATTAAGTGACTGGATATGTAAAATCGTTTAATGTGGTGCTAAAAAGTAAAGGACTTTAATCACAGACAATAGAATTATGTGTTCATAAATTCTACTTTTCTTTCCACTACCTTTCCTCCCTCCCCATCCTTAGTTCTGTAATTGGTCTTCTTGCTTCATATGGTAATTGATTTCAAATACACTTTAAACAAAGCCACATTGTTTAGGTGTAACTATAATCTAAGGTGTTCGGATACTGGTCCCTTAACTATTTTCCTTTCTTTTTTTTGAGGAATGCTTATAAAATGTTTTGTTTATGTAACAGGGACATTTATGATTTGAAGTTAATAATGTTTTAAAAAATTGCCTACGAAAGTATTTCTCTTAAGCCTGTGTCAGCGTGTTCTCCGTGCAGCGTGTTCTCCTTGCAGCAGTTTTGAGGATTTTGTGAAGAAAAACAACTAAAAAGGGACGTTGAGAGTAATGGGATCCCCGGGTGTTCTGCACATGCCAAACTGCTGCAGGTCATGTTCACTCTTGGATTATTTATGTGCAGTGATGCCACACGTTATGACATCAGGAGGATTTAAAAATAGAGCTACAGATTTACCTGAAAAATGGGCTAATTTAATACTAGTCACAAATTGATAAAGTGAAATCCATTGAAATTGTTGCATTATGCTGGGTGGTATATACACAATAGTAATGGTCTGAAAGCAACTTTTCAGAGAATATCAATGGACTATTTGCTGTTAGCTTGACTGCTAAAGGTCTTTGCAGTCTCTGTTTTAATGTAATTTATCTAAATTGCAGCAGTCTGCATTTGAGTCAGCTCACAGAAAATTATGAATGCTGTGTTTTCTTAGGAAACAAATTGTCACAGTATAGTTATACATTCTAATTTTTGTTCTCGTTTCCCTTTCCTTCTGTGTGGTATCTTAAAATTTGGAAACTACTTTTCCAGAGGTCATTATTTGTGCCTCCCTAATAAGGTGTTAGTGACAGATGAAAAGGAACCAGGATGTTTTTCACTTTCTTTTCTTAGTTCGTGATAAGAAAAATCACTAGTGTGGTATGGGAAATGAAATGTTTTTGATGATGAAAATAATTCTCAATGCCACTTTGAAAGGTATTTCTGAGAGCTGCATATTTTTCAACCACGAAAATATCACTTATTCCTACAGGCTGTACAGAGGCCTTTATGTTTGTTTTGTTTTAATGGCAATATTTTAACTGTCAGATAAAGCATTCTGTGATTATCTTTTAAGCATCACAGAAATTCAAGTAAAGGGTACACACATTTCTATTGATGTTAAAAATGATAAAGTAAAATTAGCTATATCTGTATTTTTCTCTCTAGTGCCAAATGAATGCCTTAGCTACTCATAGTGCATGGTACTGTAAGTGAAGACCTGCAGCTTTTTTTTCTTCAATGAAAAGCATTATAATGATGTAGTAACATCAGATATAAACTAAAAAAAAACTTGTAAGGTTTCAGTTAACACTTTATGTATGGATATTACTTTGTGAAGTATAAGAGAAAGGTTGCAGTTGGATCAGTATAAAACATAATGACCAAGCCAAAATCAGCACCTAGGGCCTTAAATAAAATAGCGATGCCCCACAAAATGAAGTACTTTGAAGGGTGGGAGGGAATGGAAGGAGAAACTTTAAAAACTTCTTCCCCCAAGAATGCAAGATTCTTTAACAGCTACTGTAGGTATTATACTTTGTGTGTCTTCTTGCTTTTGTTAGGAATGTTTTGATGGTAAATTTTGTCTGGTAATATATTTTTGTTTTCCTAACCTGAGATTTTTACAAGGAACATTTTTAGGTTGGTTTAAAGGGAGGTATTTGAATGAGCCCTAATTTGAAATTGCTGGCCTTGATCCTCCTGGTGTGAATCAAGGAAATACTGTACCTTGCCCTTGGCAGCTCATGGCCTGAAAGAGAAAATGCTCGTCCTCAAGGTGGGTGAATCATGCCCTTCCCACAGCTCAGATCAAAGCCTGTATTTTTCAGACTTCAAGGCCTGCTGATGTGAGAGTCTGAGGAATGGCTATGATACTGGGGATTCAGTTGCTTCCATTATTAATGAATATGATTTTTGAACACCAAAACTTAAAATACCAGATAATGTTGCATGTTTTAAAACCCATTTCATCCCTTTGGCTACCCAGGACCGGCACTATTTTAGATGTTACTTATTTATAAAATGAGGATAATGATTATATGTACATATTCAGATATCAAAATTCAATGACAGTGTTTTTGAGAAGGGGGATGGAGACAGTAGAACTGCTGATTGAAATGCTGACAGAGCTGGAGAAAGAATTTGAAGATAGTGAAGTAAACTATGAACTCTATGAACTCTGCTAATGGTAACAGGTTTTTGGGGTTTTTTTGCTGTAGTATAGTGGTTCATTGTGTGTTATATTGCTAAGGATCTCGTTTTGTCTTGTAAAATAAATCCAAATATGTATTGTGAAACACCTGTATAAAACCATTCTTGAAACAAGTGATCCACATGCCTGTTCTTTTATTTGTTTTTGGTAGAATTATTTTAAAATATGTTCAGCCAAGCCCTTCCCAAGCTTAAGTTTTTTGTTTTTTTTAAGGAAAATAAATAGGTAAGAAAGGTGATAGTTCTGTATCTCAGCTCTGAGAACTCTAGGCTGTCTCCCTTTTCCAGCCACTTTTGTCGTTTTATGTTTATTATTGGTAGAATTACGCTTTGGATTGTAAGTTTTCCTTGATAATGTTACGAAGTCAATCAAAACTTGTCTTGCTCAGTAATTGTCAAATTTAGTTGAACTAAAGGCCCAGATGGATGAATATGGCCTGGGCAAACCATGTGAAACTTAAGTGGGTGTATGGTTTTAATAGAGTTGATGAAATTGAACTCTTGACTTTAGGTAACTAACTCAAGGAATGCGCAGCAAATCCATCCTCTCAATTGATAAGAGAGGGGGAAATTTTTGACGTAAGAATTCGGACAAAACCTGCTTTTTTTCAGTCTCCCCTGGATCGCTCTAGTAGGCCGCAGACCAGCTACCTTAAGGTTCTTTGCTGTGGGAACTTGAAGGGCTTTATTTCATTGTAATAATAGTTGATTAATAACTGGTAATTATGAGAAACTTAGGTAGGTATGATAGCATTGTTTGAAGTAAAATATGATTTTGGGGCAGCAGCTCCGTAAGTATCAGCTCTGCATTTGGCAAGTGTTTTTGAAAATGAAAATCTCAAGGGAACAACACCCTGTCACCACTCTCCACTGCAGCTGAGGCAGCTACTTTATGAATAAGACCATTTTGGATTATTTAAGCAGGAGCTTTTTTTTGGAATGGGGCAGGGTGAGGAGTGAGTTGCTGGACCTTGAATTACAGTTTGCTGGTTTGAGAAGCAGCCAGTGATTGAACTAGTGAGTTAAATGGATAAAAGTATAAAGGACTTGTTTTTTTTATGGTAGCTTTTCTGTAAAAAGCTTAAATGCTCCTTTCCAGGCTAATCAGATGTATCAATGTACAAATAACTATTCTCTTTTCCTCCCTGACTATACCATAACATTAAAATGGGTTAAAGGAAACTCTGCCTTTTGCTCTATGAAAAGTTAGTAGTCCATAATATTTTAAGCTGTGTGTTCATTCCTATTCTGAAAATGCACAGCTCTGCTTTGGACACCCTCTCTGGAAAGTAGAAAGCTTCTAACCGGGTATGGCACATTGCAGGGCTTTCTCATACATTTCTGGCAGACTTGCCTAAATCTTCAGATGGGATGAGTTGTACAGCATCCCCTCCCCCAAATATGGGATCTGAAATAATTACTATTCTGATAATAGTGGTAGATATATTAATTTTTAAAACTGTAAAGTAAATGTCTCTAGTCCCTGGTTTGTCGTGTGCTCATTTGTGTTAATGTGTAGGGAAGGGATATGGACTTGATGGTTATGGGGAGTGTATCTTGATGTGTGTGCAGGGGTGAGTATTGCTGAATTATTAGCAGCTTTTCATTTGGGGGCGAGTCATGTGAGAGTGGCCTAATCAGAAAAATGAAGGAGCGAAGATGCAAGCTTTGCCGGGTGGTGAAGCGAACAAGGGTTTGTATCTATTTTTCAATCAGGTGTATAAAATCTGTGCATGGCTTTTTTTGTTGTTGCTTAGTAATTGGTAGAGGAGAAAAGATGAGGGGAAAAACCTCAACTTTGCTAACCAGTCTTTTCAGAGGTACATAGTTGAGGAGTAAAATCTGAGTGGCCTAACATGTTGAAAAGATCCTATCCTTTATAATATTCACCCCATCCTGCGATCCTCCATGTAGAGGAACTACATTGTTGTATTCTAGTAATTCACTGTGATTTATAACAAGCCAGTGATGTCATTCTAGTGTGCACTTTCGTCAAACCATTTACGTGACTTTAATGAACATAGTAAACTTGCTGACTGCACCAGAGGTCTATTAGTGATTTATATATTGCATGACATTTTCTACTTCAGTTTGACATGTAGAATCATTTTTAATTTCGTGGCAATTGACAGTCCTAATAGCCCAGCTAATTCGAAACTAACAATATTGCTGTGTAAAAGGAAAAAATGGTGTTTGTGTTCAGTAAATGTTTGAAAAAAAACTACCTTGAAGTTTGTGTCTTTATTGTTCAGTGTGCCTTAGTTGAGATGATCTTTTGTTGAGTTCATTTTAAAAAGTTGTCAAAGTTATACTTGTGCATGGGGAAAAAATTCAGCTAGTAAAGAAAAATTCAAATAGTGAAGAAAAAGTTCCCTTCCCATCTCTCCCTGCCTCCCGCCAGGACTCTTCAGAAGGTGGTCATGTTACTATTTTTGGAGTAGCTTCCCAGAATTTTTCTGTGCATATATGTATTTTTTCTCCTTTTCATTTTTTAAAGATGGAAATGGACTTTTACCTTTTCTACACTATTCTGCATTTTGTCTTTTTCATTGAATATATCTTAGACATTTTTTCAATGTGGTATATGTTGCCTTTTTTTTAAAACAATTCCATAGCATTTAATTCTATGGATGGACTTCAAATATATTTAACCAGACCTTATGGCAGGACTTTTAGGTTTTCAGTTTCTTGATATTCCAAATAATGCTCGGTGAACATCCTTACATACTGTATTCATGGAACAAATTCATTCCTCGCACTAGAACTTCCAGTTTAGTGACTCAGGATTTAAAATCTTGCTAGAGGTTATCCAGTTGCCTTCCATCTCCTGACACCATTATTGACATCTGATATTTCCTAATCTCTTAGTTTTTGCCAAGCTGATTGATGGAAAATAGTATTTCATGGTTTTGATTTGTATTCCTTTATTATGAATGAGGTCGACACTTTCATCTATTTGCTGACCTTTAGAATTTCTTTTGTTTGCTTTCGGGTTGTGGTCTTTTGCTTACTACTTGTTAGAAATGCTTTGAGAGTTTAAGCAAATTTTCTCTGTCTTATGTCAGTTTGTAGTTTGTTTTTTGTCTTTAAATATCGTACTTTTTGTATCTGCTGAGTTTTGTTTCTTTCTTGTAAAGCTGTCTCCATTCCAAGATCATAAATCTTTTTTACCCATGTTTTCTCCTCGTGCTTTTGTGGCTTTTCTCTCCCACTTCTCTTTTCCTTCCTCTTCCTTTTTTTCTCCTCCTCCTCTTCTTCGATTTAAATCTTTTATCTTCCTGGAAGTTATTTTGATGTAAGAATCCAGCTAGCCAAAGACTCCCTTAATTATTTTCTAATGATTTTGAATAATAAACTAGATTCCCATAATGTAATTGCATCTTTTTCTGGGTTCTCTGTTCTGTTCTGTTGATCTGGCATTGTGGAGCTCTGGGGAATATTGTCTAGGCTCTATCGCTTATTAGTTCTGTGACCTTGGCTCTATCACTTATTAGCTCTGTGACTGGGCAAGTTTTCTATCCAAGCCTCAGTTTCTATAAATTGAGACAATAGTATTATCTAATTTGGACTGTAATGAGTAAATAAGAGAATTAAAATGTTTAAGATAGTGCCTGACACATAATGAAGTGCCTGGTAAATGTTAAGTAGTTGTGGGGCGAATATTTTCATCTGTGTTTTTTGGGCCGTAGATCATTGTTTTCATTATTGTATGTTTATTTTTCCAGATGAACTTTGGTATCATTTTATCTTATCGAAAGATTATTTTCTGTAGCATTGAATTAGTAGATTAATTTGGGGAGACTTGGCATCTCTGAAGTCGGAGCCTTTTTATCCAAAAGGAAGATATTCTCATTTAGTGAAGTTTTATGTCTCTGTCCAGAGATTTTTAAAGTTTTTTTAAATGAAGTTCTTGCAAATATCTTTCTTTTATTATCATTTGGTTTTTTGTTTGTTTATATTGTAGATAGTAGCTTTGCTTCCATTATATATACTTCTAAATGTTTTTTTTTGTTTTTTTAAAAAAGATTTTATTTTTTTCCTTTTTCTCTCCAAAGCCCCCCGGTACATAGTTGTATATTCTTTGTTGTGGGTCCTTCTAGTTGTGGCATGTGGGATGCCGCCTCAGCGGGTTTGATGAGCAGTGCCATGTCTGCGCCCAGGATTTGAACCAATGAAACACCCGGCCGCCTGCAGCGGAGCGCGCGAACCTAACCCCTCGGCCATGGGGCCAGCCTCTATACTTCTAAATGTTAATGCTTTCACATAGGCATTTTAATGGATTTGCTTTTTTTAAAAAAATAATTTTTCAGTTCTTTATTTTGGATGTCCCAGATACACTAATCATCATTTACAAGTAATGATAATTTTGCCCTCTCATATCCGGTATTCATACCTCATATTTCTTTCTTTTACCCAATCACATTGGTTAACATTACCAGAAGAGTATAAATATAGTGGTGTTGGAGCACATCCTTGGCACATGTTTATTTTCAAATTTAGATTTAGGGAGCCACTCCAGTGCCTTTATGGAGATGTGAAAAATCATTTAGTGCAACTCTCTCACTTTATAGTTGAGGATCCAGGCCTAGAAAGAAGTGACTTGTCCATCCAAGGTCACACGAGGACTAAGTGTCAGAGCCCGGGGTAGACTCTCATGCCGGTACCAGAGAAGCTCATCTTAGCATCTCTGCCTGATCTGTGCCTGACAGCAATGACCAGCTGGACTGCAGAAATCATTCAAATTCGAACTCATTTTTTCCCCCCTGTGTTTCAAGTAATGTCTGCTGTATTAAAGTAACAGATGGGGTAGGCCCGGTGGCGCAGCGGTTAAGTGCGCACATTCCGCTTCGGCGGCCTGGGGTTGCCAGTTCAGATCTCGGGTGCAGACATGGCACCGCTTGGCAAGCCATGCTGTGGTAGGCGTCCCACATATGAAGTAGAGGAAGATGGGCATGGATGTTAGCTCAGGGCCAGCCTTCCTCAGCAAAAAGAGGAGGATTGGCAGCTGATGTTAGCTCAGGGCTAATCTTCCTCCGAAAAAAAAAAAAAGTAACAGATGACCAGACTAAGGAAAATACTGGCAGTAATATATTTCATCAGATACGTGATCTAGAAAATTTTGGTATGAGATCAAATTTCAGGTGGTTCAGAAAATCTTAGCTTGTTGGCAAGCTTAGACAAAATTGTATTTTCTAATTTGCCTGTGCTTTGTAAATTTGGTGTGCTCAGTCCATTCCAAGAGCAGGACTCAGGTTTGCTCCTGCCTCAACCGATGGAAACAAACTCTTAGAAATTAGCATTTATTGAGCACTTATTGTGTGTCAGGCACTATACCAGGGATATGCATACAAAAATAAGAAAGATGGTCCCTGCTTTTGATAAGCCTTTCATCCAGCTAGATGTCCCTATTTGAAATCTGATTTTCTATTTTTCCTCATTTTTATTTTTATTCCCCAAACAAAAGTTTATGTTACTTTTTGACTCTGGCTTGGGCCACCTTCTGAAAACATTTCAGAAAACATCATTTGAGTGGCTACTTGTCATTTTTTTCATGTAGAACCAGGGAGAAAGAACAAAGAACATGCAAGACTGGTTAGAGAGGATCAGTCCATGAGGGAGTGTGCCCCCTCCTTTTTTAAAAGAAGATTTTTCTGCTCAGATGCTACTTTGAGCTGAATTTGCTAGGTACATTTTAACGTGTATCTTATTGAAGAGTTTCCGAGCCCAGGTACCAGGCCTCTAACCCTCTTTTCACGCTAAACCAGCAAAGTTCTTCTGTTCCTGTTTCAGTTTCTGTTTTGGAACATGCTGTCCTACTTTAGTGTGGTGTCAAAGTTAATAGAATAAACAGTGACACAAAAGCACTCTGAAGATTTTAATGTGGTCGATTAAGCTTGACTGCCCTTTGAGAGGAGGCTGGTTGATGTTAATACTAATATCAGGGTAATTTGGGGGATTTATTGTTAATCATAAGAAGTAGTGTGGAATAAAGTGTTGGCACTACCTTCAGTTGAAGGTAAAAACAAAGGCCAGTGTGGTGTTGAATGAAAATGGAAGCATGAACTAATGGCTGTATGAAGTCAAGTCACGCAGGGCACATCTGCTGGTAGAGAGACCTGGCCACTTCTTGCGTGGGGCGAGGCGTGGTTGCAGTGAGTCATTGTGCCAGCAAAGGGTAATGATTAAGCCAGCTGTCTGTATCACAGGCTGCTTGGCTCTTGGGGCTTGAAGCCAGGGAGACTGACTCAAGTCTAGAGTCTTATCTTGGGAGAGTTCTGACACTAACAGCTCTTGAATACCGATGGAGGTAGCAACTTGTCTTGTAAAGCCCTCTGGGAAAGGTGAGTTCTCCCAGAAGCTCTGCCACATTTCCCCAGGCAGTTGTCCCTGCCTCTGTTGTGCTCATGTTAGCACTTTGCCCCTTCCACCTGATACGTGTCTTGTTAAGAAATACCATCTTCCAGAACAAGAGGAAACCCCAGAAACCCCACTGTTTGCACTGGAAGAACACCCTTTGGGGGTTTTTGCTGATGACTGCTGCCACCAAGATAGGCCCAAGGACAGCTGAGAAAGGCTGCACTGTTTAAGAACCTGACTTTGAAGTTTAGAGAATAACAGAAGATTATAACTCTAGCTTGCTGGTTCTCTTAGTTTAATGTGATTAGAATTACCTCGTAGAAGTCAGATCTGTGAGGCCTGGGATGGAACTTAGTCTATGGTTCTGATGGAACCAGCTCTGGGACCCCACTTGGAGAAGCTCAGCTCTGGATGGCTAATGTCCTTTAAGAGGCAGAATTCAGCTTCCAAGCTTGCATGCCCACACCACATAATGCCAGAAAGAAGTGGCACTCTTGCATGGATTTCTCCTTTCCAGCTCTCAGCTGTCTGGAACTGAGGGACACCATAATTGATGTCCACTTCCCGCAGAATCCTGTACACAAGGGCCTGAGGTCTCTCGAATCTACCCCATGTCTGCCCTTTGGCTTTGGTATCTTCTCTGAGGGCCTGGCCCCATCCCATATGGGGTCTCACCGTGTTAGAATCCACGCAGGACATCTTGCACATCTCATTTCACAACTCGTCGTTGGAGATCTTTCTCCTCTACTAGACAGTGAGCCTAGAACTTAAGAGACATTGACAATCCATGGACCAAATTCTAAAACCACCTTCTGTTGGTAATTTGGTTACAAGAGTCAGACCTTGTGCACCTGTTGGCTGCAGACTTGCTTAAGCATCATGGGACCAACTGGAAGTCAAAGCAGCACATTTAGAGCAGTGTCTAGGATGGGCCAATAATGCTTTTAAAAAACCGAACCATTTTTAAGTTGATTACACTTCATATTAACATTCTTGAGTTCAGTCCTTAGCTCCATCATAAATAATTGTTCTTAACTCTCAGAGAGAACATTTTTAATAACATCCATTTGTAAACCACAATGTGAGTTTTAATGTTGATATGAGGTTGCATTTTGGGCTGCTTGCCATTAAATGACAAAACTGTTTCAGAGACTGCTGCTCATCTCCCTTCCTAGACAACAGCAAGGTGCCCAACTCCTCCAAGAGCCCCCTTGGAGGGTGAAGCTGGGTGAGATCTCCTGCAGCAAATCTTACTCTGGATACTCGCTGGAAGGACAGAGTCTTCCAGACTCCAGGCCGGAGCTGAGTGAACTTGAACAACAGCACACTTCCATTACTCCTCACAGAAGCTCCCTATGCATGTTCACCCCTTGTTGGTTTTCTGGCCTATATCCATTCACCTCCCTGTTGACCTCAACTGTCACATTACAGTCACCAGGGGAACTCCGAAACAAAAAGGATGTCCTAGCCCCCTTCCAACCAATTAAATCTGAATCCCTGAGGTGGGGCCCTTGCATAGGTGTCTTTTAAAGCTCCCAGGTGATTCTAGTGTGCAGCCAGGCCTGGCAAACATTGCTCTAGCATGAGGCTTTACCCTCTATAGAATGCATCTTCTCTGCTTGCCCCACCAGGCACTCTTAAGGCCAGTCTCGGACAGTTACACCCCAGAGCAAATAAATTCAGAAAGAGAGGATTGGTAAGAGAAAGAGAGACACAATGCAAGGGCTGAAGGCCTCGAGGATACAAGACTCCCATCTCCCCCACCTTTTGACCAGTTAGTTGTTCTTGGTACAGGGCTGGGGGAGGGCACGGAGGGGCTGTGGAGTGCCGGGGTAAAGGCTGCCTTTGAGTCCAGAGGTGCAATTTGGCGACCTCTGTGCTGCATCTGACCTGCAGACACATTTTGTTTGGCCTGCAGTGTGGTTGCACATGTCAGTTTTAAAAAATGTGACTGCCAATCTCTAAAAGTAAGATATCACATAGAGGCATTCTCTCAGGGTTGATGGCGTTCGACAGAGGACTCGGTGTGAAGCCAAATGGCGCACTTTTGAGTGTGGGCTCCGTGGTTCTCCATCAGCTGGCTTACTCCGTTCATGAAGGCAATGGCTTGAAGTAGGATTTTCACACGTTTCCTTCTGATTTGGTTTCACCATTTGAGCAAAAATATTCCTGTAAAGAGTTACTTTGTATCAATTCTTCTGCTCTTTCACTAAGCTCTTCTGAGCCTGGGCTAGGAGGAAGGTCTGGCTTGAGAGAGAGCAGCCCTGGGATTAGTCTTGATTTTGCTGTGGAACCTAGGGCTATCTCTTAACTTCTTTGATTCTGAGTGTCCTCATCTATAGGGCAACAAGATCAAATAATTTCTAAGGTTCTGCTTCTGGCTTCCTGGGATTCCAGTGGCACAAAAATAGAGTGGAGACAATCTAGTTTAAGAGCAGCCTGTGTGTCAAAGTGAAGAAACTTGCAGTCAGGCTGTGGGAAGATCAGCACTGAAATGCTCGCCTGGAGAAGTCTGGGAGGCCTGAGAGGAAGGACCTGGAACTAAGGGGTAGAAGCTACAGTGACATGTGGGTTTCAACCATCCAAACTGGCCAAAGAGGGAATGAGTGGCGTTGGGAGGGAGGGAGTGCTGCCTCACTGGGGACATCCATTCAAGGCCAGGCGGCCACTTGGAGGGGATGTTGTAGGGAGAAGATGGTGGACAAGTCCCTTCCCACCCTTTAGAGATGCTAGGAAGGACGCAGAGAGCCTGACATCCACCTCCTCTCCTTTAGGGAAAGAGTGCTCGTTAGGAATGCTGTCCCCACAGAATGGGATGTCGGCGCCCTGGTTGTTTTTAAACACTGTATTTAAAAAAAACTTCTTAAAAATATTTACGACAGTAAAGGTCGTTCTATGTAACAGGGGGACAGATGCCTTTGATGTGTTCCCCTTTCATTTCTACCTCAAAACAAGGTTAAGGCATAAATTACTCGGCTGGGCACCAGGTGTGCCTCTTGTCCTCGGGCCTCCGTCATTGTGGTACCACTTGTCCCATAGGCCGGGGGATCAGATGTTTGCCACCTAGGTTGCACAGGCTTGGGGGTTCCTGCACCGGCTTTATTCAGTGCGTTCCAGAGAGGACCCCTCAGCAGTGCCGGCGGAGCCCTTCTGTGCGCGGGTGGGCGGAGGCTGTGTGTGTGTAGGGAGGTGGGGGACGCAGGGAGGGAAGGCTCCCCACCCCTACCCCTGCTGCCCCGCCTGCAGCCAGGCCAGCGCGTTGGGCAGGCCGGCTGAGCGGGAAGATGAGGAGGGAATGCGCAGCCCCAGGGATTGCGTCATCCACAGGCCTCCGCGAGGTACCTAAGAACAGAAGTGCCGGAGGGGCGGCAGCCGAGGGGAGGGGCAGGGCCTGGGGAGTGTGAGTGCCGGTCCGTGGGAACGCAAGGGGGTGGAGAGTCCATCGGCTTCCATCTCCGGGAGGGTGCCCCGTATCCTGGGTCCCCGTTGCTGGTCAGTCATAGTCTCCAGGTCCCAGGTCCCAGAGTCTCTCTTCATCCCTGGCCAGCAGCTGTCACCACTAAGCCGTTGGGCTTGGGCTCATTCATGGGAAGCTCCGGGGACCTATCTTCTGTTCTGGGGAAGGAGGGCATGACTCGGGAGCCATTGGCAGTGAGGGGGTGGAAGGACAGTGCGGAATTCGATCTGCTGTCCCGTTGGGTCCTT
Source organism: Equus quagga (assembly GCF_021613505.1). NCBI lineage: Eukaryota > Metazoa > Chordata > Mammalia > Perissodactyla > Equidae > Equus > Equus quagga. Next base: position 7,871,450 of record NW_025796915.1, on the reverse strand, counting down.
TTGGATCTAGAGGCCTGGAGTGTGCAGAGTGGGTTTGCAGTTTGCAGTCTCCTCTCTAGATTTCTTCTGTGGATGGGAATGATTAGGAATTCCTAGCACCTTAGTGGTGGGGCAGCTAATGCCCCCATAGAGCCTGGGGGAGGCTGTGGGTTGTGCCTTGGGGAGGGAAGGGGGCGTCCCTTTAAGTCCCTAGGGATCTGTATTGGAGGTGTCTTGGTCTCCGGTAGGGCAGTCCCTCTCAAAACTGGCGTGAGTTCCAGAGGGAGCAGGTTCCTCTCTCAGGAGATGAGGTCAAGTGCAAAGCGAGCTGGCGTCCTCTCCGCCCCAGCTCGGTGGGGCCACCGGCCTGGGCCTGTACACCACCTGGATGGGTGTCTTGGCCCCCATCGACTCGCAGCCTCCTCAGGAGCCTCACTCCAGCACTTTGGGGGTGGAGTCCAGGCTGGGCTCCCTCCTACGCTTGGCACTTTTAAAAAAGCCGAGCTGTGGGGAGGCAAAGGCAGAAGCCTCAGGGGTGGGTGGGGTGGACAAGTCCTGTCTCCCTCCCTGCTTGTCCTCCACTAAGCCTCCTCAGGTTCTTTCCTGCCGAAGGCTTCCGGGAATACCCCAGCTCCTGCTGAGAACCACCCACCCCATCTCCCAACTACCCTGTGGGCCTCACAGTGGCCATTTGAGTTGGTGAGGGGACCCTGGAATGGGGTGGATGGAGCCCCGGGGCAGGAGACAGGAAGTCATGCTGTGTGACCCTGCCCCAGTCAACATTCCTCTCTGGGCCTCCCTCACTGTATCTGTAACAGGAGGAGGCTGAGACAGAGAAGGGCTCTAGGGGGTTTGTTAACAGACTGACTTTGCTGGAGAAATTTTGTGGTTGTCTGTACTTTTTTTCTGATAAGAGGAACCCTAGCTTTCCTCAGGTTCTCAAAGGGACTCACAAGAGGGTTGGAGCCATAGGTTGAGTGCCCTCTGGTGGCCCTAGCCAATCTGCCTGCCGTGGTGAGGGCAGCAGGCAGGTTCTGGGGAAGAGGCTGGGTGGGTACCCTCTCCCATGGGGAGGAGAATGGGGGGACTGGCCATAGAGTCTAGAGGCTGGAGCCCCAGGCTTGGGCAACAATCCAGGATGTCCCCCCCACCCCCATCCCAGGGTGCCCTCACCTTCCATAGCGCCAGGACCAGCAGGGCCAGCAGCAGGAGGCCCCCCAGTGTGCTGCCGACAATGATCCAGATGGGGATCTGCGAGTCTTCTTGCTTGGAGATCTCAAACGTGATCTGCAGGGGGAGAGGTGGGGCGAGGTCAACAGCACTGCTGTTCTGGGGGGGGGGGGGGGTGGGGGCAGGGCTGGAGGGCAGTATAGAGCTGGAACTTAATGGGAGAGCTGCCTGCCCTCCCTCTGGGAGATGCTGCAGGGATGGGTGGCAGCCAGCCCACAGGGGTCTCAGAGCTCCAGGTTCGGCACAGTGGACACCAGAGTTAAGTGACCCAGAAGGTCCCACCTCCTCTTTGAGACACTTTCTGCCTTTGGCCTCAGGCCGCTCTGGTCTGCTCTCCCTGGATCCTCCTCCTACCACGTGGGCTCCTCTTTCTTGTCTTTGCTGCCTCCTCACCATCTCCCAAACTTCTAAACGTTGGTGTGTCCCCTGGTTCCGTCCTTGGACCTCTTCGTTATCTGCAGTCACTCCCTGGTGAGCTCAGGGCCGCCAACCCAGTAGGCACAGTGGGCACAGCACCCAGGGCCCATAGCGCTTTTAGGGGCCCATGAAAATGTCCTAATTTCTTTTAAAATTAGAAGAAAAAAACAAATATAATCTTGTCTGGATCCTATTTGTCTTTATATGAACATAGTCATAAAATAATAATTAAAATTTTTTGATGGAGGAAGGGGCCCTGAGGGAAAAGCCTCCGGGGCCGTGAAAGCCCCTTGCAGCCCTGGGTGAACCCACGCTGTCTAGGGCTTTAACCACCCACGTGCTGACCACTCCGTGTATCTTCCTTCTGCCTGAACTCTCCACTGAACTCCAGACTCGTATCCGACCGTCTGCTTGGCCCGCCTGCCGTCTTTACCAGGTACCGGAACAAACTCTTGATCCCACTACTCACCGTCAGACCTGTTCCTTCAGTGTCTCTCCCATCAAAGCAAAGGGCAGCATCGTCCTTTCTTGCTGTTGTTCGGGTCAGAAACCTTGTATTTGTCACTGACTTACTTGCACACCCACGCGCACTCCAGCACCGTCTGGAGATTGCGATAGTCGCCTAACTGCTCCCTGCTTCTGCCTCGCCCCCAGCAGTCTGTTCTCTGCATGGCAGACAGCAGAAGGCAGCTGCTCAGAGCCCCCGTGTCTTCACATCTCACTTGGTGTGAAGAAGAGAGTCCTTGCCCCGGCCTGCAAGGCCCTACACTCTGGCCCTGCGGACCACGCTGACCTCATCTCCTGCTCTCTCCCTTGCTGCCTAGTCCAGCGCTCCAGCCACCTGGCCTCCAACACACCAAATCCACGCCCTTGGCATTGCTCTTCCCTCTGCCTGCAAGGCTTTCCCACAGACCCCATGTGACACCCCTGTATGGAACTCGGTTTCCCCAACTGTAAAATGGGGCCAGCCCTCCTGCTCTGCTGTCCCCCTGGGATGGATGAGAGGCTTCGAGGGGGACAGAGTGAGTCCCTAGTCAGGCGAGAGGTGCGATCACTGCTCACCAGCACCCCGCCCCCCACTGCAGCCCTAGCACCCCCTTCCTTTGAGCCCCCACAGCCCTCGCCTGTACCACCAACTTTGATTTCATTAAGCAGGGTCTTGTTACATTAGAAAAACAATAGTCCGCATGCTCTCCATCTGAGCATGGCTTTACTGGGGAGGCTTTTCCGATCTCCCGGTATAAAACAGCAGTCGCCATCCTTATGCACCTGTGTTTTTCTGGGCAGAACTTATCAACTCTTGACATTGTGTATTTTTATGTTTATTGCTGTCATCCTGCCTAGAATGTCAGCTCTAGGAGAGCAGGGGCTCTATCTGTCGTGTCCACTGCTCTGTCCTCAGGGCCTGGAGCAGTCCTGGGACAGAGGAGGAGCTCAGTCTGCATGCTGAATGACTGAATGAGCCCCTGCAACAGCAGGGTGGAGCCCTGGCTTGGCCACCGACTCACTGCTCAACTTGAGGCAAGTCACTCTGCCCCTTCTGCCTTCTCTCACACAGCCTCAGTTTCCACATCCCTCACAGTACTGTGAGCAGGCAGCAAGATAGCCCATGCAGGGTCTGTTACAGTGCCCGGTACAAAATTAGGGCTCAAAAAGTGGCAGGTCCCTTATATGTTCTCTTTCCTCCCTGAAGGCTGGGACCTTGCTTGGCCTTCCCACTCTGACACCGAGCGCAGAGCCAAGCTGGCAGGGCCTACCTTTGGGTAGCTGGATTCTAAAAGAGAAGTGAGGCATCCAGAGAGTCTAAGAGGGACTGTTTGGGGAGAGGTGGGAGTGGGAGGAGAAAGAGAATTCACTTAAAACACACAACCTAGTGTGGAGAGAGGGGTAATTTGTGTTGGGGGCGGGGGGGCGCCTGTACCACGCCTCTTCTCCCTTGGTTGCCTGGAAAATTCCAGCATCTCTCTTAATATTCAGTTCAGGTGGACTGACATCCCTCACTCTGACCAACCCCTGTGCTCACCCCCAGATTGCACCCATGCTTTATTGTCCTCGTCCCCTGGTCTGCCTGATTCATCTCTGTACCCCTGGAGGGCCTGAGTCATAGGAGGAGCACTTGACAAAGGCTGAATGAATGAGCAAATAAAACTGCTCCTTAGGTGGGTCCCCCAGTGCTGCTTCTGGGCTCCGTACCTGCTACCCCTCTGCCTGCATACCCCGACCCTGCTGGTGATGGGCATTGGTGTGTTTTATTAAGGTCTGGCTTCCTGACCATGCCTATTTTGCTCTCCAGCGCCTCCTGGGTGGGGCTGGGGCTTAACCCCGCCTCTGACACTGGAAAACCCCCTGGAGCCCCGCTGCGGTTCAGGGATGTGGCCAGTGGAGGGCAGCAGTGGCCCATGCCCCTCTGCCTGTGGAAAGAGGACTGGGCTTTTCTTCAAGACTCAAGTTCTCTATTCCCAGGAGAGCAGTCCACAGAGCCTCACCCCTCTCCTGGACCCTGATTCAATCCTGTCTGGCCTGCAACAGTCTGGTTTTACCCAGTTCAGAAAGAGTCCCAGGACTAAGACATCTCATACCATTGGTCTTCACAGATTCAGTTCACGCCAGACTTCTAGAGCACACGTCACGTGCATATCATTAGATTTGAGGTGCGAATGGATGGGAAGGAGGGGGTGGGATGGTCCTTCTAGGCTGCCAGCTGCCCACGGGCCACCCTGAGGCAAGCTGGCCTGGGCTCCAGTTTCAGTTTCCTCTAGTGCAAAATACACAGGCTCCCCGCCTTTCTCTGCCTCCACTGGGCTGCTGTGGTGCAGAGCCGGGTGTCCCGAGGCCGGGGGTGAATATCTTCTTCCAGCCTTCTCCCTGCTTTTGCCCCTTATGGCCTATGTGTCTTGCTTTGTCCCGCTCTGCTGCTGCCCTAACCTCTGGCAGCTCTGCCCATTGCTCCGCTGCAGGAGCAGACACGGGCAGAGGGTGCAGGGAACTCAGGGCAAGGGCAACCCCTTCCTGAGCCGGCCTGGCCCAGCCCACGTCTGCAGGGCCCCGGGGCTCACCTGGCGACTGGGGTCCTCCTCGCGGAAGATGAAAGGACTGTGGAACTGCCTCTGCAAGCCGGCATTGACTGCAATCCTCATCAACCTGTACTTGAGCTGTAGAAGCAGAGGCCTCATCGAAGCTGGCCCTCCCCAGGTGGGAGGCTCCCGGCACCCCCTCCTCCCACTTCTTCCTTCCAGTCTCGCCCAGGTGCTTTACTTACTGCCTTTAGGGACCTCAACCACAGGTTCCCCAGCAGACGGAAATTGATTTCCTGGTTGGGGGCCAGCCTCACGTCGCAGTTGATGGAGACTACGTCAGAGTTGCTGTGATTCTGAAAGAGAAGGTGGGTCTGGGGCTGAGCAGCCGGGCTCTGGGGGAGCAGGGGAGGCAGCTAGCCTAGCCATGACCTGAGAGTGTGAGCAGAGCCCTGGGCCACCAGAGAGAGGGCTCGGGGCACTGCTTGGCCAAGTGGGGTTTGCTCCTAGGGGAGCAGGGGCAGAGGACAGGGGACGAGGAGGGGAGGGGCTGTGGGGTACAGGGGCTGGGGCTGCCAGGGGATGGCGGGAGGACAAAGTAAGGATGGCATTTCTGAGGCTCCATTTGAAGTTGTGCATAATTGGGTATATTCCAGGAACAGAACTCTGGTTCAACATTAGGGAACCTATAAATGTCATCACCACACAAACAGATTATAGGAAAAAGTTATGATTATTGCAACAGATGCAGAAAAAGCATTTTAGGGAATTCAACTTCTGTTTATGATTAAAAACTCCCAGGGAACTTCCTGAATCTGAATAAAGGGTGTTTATAAAAAACTTTTGGCAAGTATCATATTTAAGAATGAAAAATTAAAAACAGTTCCTTTCAAATCATCAAGACCAGACTGTCATCACTTCTATTTCCCATTACGTGGGGGTCCTAGCCGGAGCAGTGAGAGGAGAAAAACAACTTATAAGGACTGAATGGTAAAGCTAAAGCTATTATTATTTCACATGATACCATCTTAATAGAAACCCCAAGCAAAGCAGCAGGCAAAGAATTAGAATGTATTAGGTGACAGTTATTTGTGTCCCTCTCTTGCAGCCACGTCTTCCCCACCCGAGTCCTCAGTAGAGTGCGCTGCACTCAAAGCATGCTTGGTGCGAGGCCCTGGTTTGGGGAAATAAGACTAAAACAGCTAAAAGTTTCGTCTGGGTAAGGGATCGTGGAAACATGCTCAGAAGTTGGTATCTGGGCACAGGGGCACCTGGAGAACATAAACCCGGAGACGGGCAGGTGTCTTGGGGATGTGGTCAGTATCTCCAGGACAAGCCCTGTGTGTTCAGGGTCCCCATGGTGCTGCGCCGTCCAGCTCCTTCCCCTTCCCTCTGCTTATCTGTGGCCCTTCTAGGCTCAAGGGCAAGTCCACTGTCCCTGTCCTTTTATGCCCCAGGTTGTCTGCTCCTGCTGTCACTCTTTTGACATGGATCCCAGCTTGTTCTCTGGCTTCTTCGGCACTCACTCTTGTGTCGCCTGCGAGATGGTGAGCTCACTAAAGGCAAGAAGTATCTTTTCCTCATTCTGCTTCTTCTTGGTTTGAGGCTGGGCACACGCAGGTGCTCAGCGAGCTCTTAGTGACAAGCTATTGGATAAGGAGAGAAAGGGCCCCGGGGCTCAGCCGGCACTCCTCTTCCCCCTCCCCCACGGCTCTTGGCGTGTGGGCCACTCACCAGCTGTGGGGCACGACTCAAGTCTTCGTCTGTCGGGGCTCGCCGGTACTCTGTGCTGTTCCCCTGGATGTTACAGGACGTGTTCACCTATATGAGGGACACACACGACCAGCCTCACAACCAGCGTTGGCAGACTCAGCACCCTAGGGATGTTCTTTTCACCTCTTCCCAGAGGAGGCCCAGCTGGCCCTGGTCCTGGGAGAAGGCACTGAGGTCTGAGGACTTGGGGACACTCTTTCTGGTCCCCTCCCCTAAGCCAGCACCCAAGGCCTCGGTACCTGGTCAGTGAGGAAGTCCCCCAGCATCAGCAGGCGGTTGCCGCCCCTGGTGGCGATGGGAACGGTAATCTTCATCATCACCCCGTGGATGGGGAACAAGCCCAAGTTCTGGATCTGTGCCCGGAGAGGGGAGGCGTCAGGGCACACAGCAGCAGCTGGGGTGGAGGACGAGGTCCACAGGGACCAGCCAGCCCCCGGGGGCCGCGATCCCCGCAGCTGGGCCTGGGAAACAGGCCCCTTCAAGCCCCCTGGCGTTTTCTCTGTAGAAGCTCTACAGCTCTGCCAAAGCCCGGCCTGGGGGCTGCGCGGATGGACATGCGCGATGGCGCTGAAGCGGGGCGGGCTCCCACAGGCTGAGGACAAGTCAGTGGTGGCGTGAGGCTGGAGAGCAAGGGTCACTTCCGTTTCCAGCCTCTCTTAGCTGTGGGAACTTTGTAGCCTGGTGCTGGTGGCCACCCTGGGCAGAGGCCGGGGATGGAGATGGCACCAATTAATTTATTATGAGAGGATCATTAATTAATGAAGGATATAAGTAGTATGTGATAGTTCACATTCCGGCTGTGACACATTCGGTGTCAGAGCAGCAGTGATTACGAGCAGGGCTTTGAATTCAGAAAGGCCAGGAATATAACCCAGGGCTGCCGCCATGTGTGAGCTGTGTGGCCTTGGGCAGGTTGCTAAACCATTCTGGGACAGCCATCCAGGTGTCAATGTGTCTGACTGCAGTTCCCAGCTGTCACTTGCCCCAGCTCTCACACAGTGCTTCAGAGGTGGGCGAGATCGCAGGGCCCGCTGTGGCAGAGACTGCCAACGCGCCTCCCAGTTCTCCTTCTCCCTCCTTCTTTAGTGGCAGGAACCAAGACAGAAAGCCGCAGTGCCCACCCTCCCTCACAGCTGGATCACAGCGTGCTGGACAACGAGAGGTGATGTAAGTGCCAGCACTGCCAAGCAGATCTTCCTTAATGGGAAGCGGCATGCTCGTCCCCTCTTCCTTCTTCTTGCTGCCCGGAATGAGAACATGATGGCTGCAGCTGCAGCCATTTTGGACTATGAGGTGAACTCGAGAGGCTGATAATGGCGCGCTGAGGATGGAGGGACAGACAAATAGAAGGAGACCCAGTCCTGGATGACTGTGAAGCCACCAACTCCTGCCTTCTTATATGGGAGAGAATAAACCCTGGTGTGTTTATACCACTTTTTTTTATATTTTAAAAATTATATTCAGCCACACCTAGTCTTCACTGATACATCCTCCCAGGCCAGCCCTGTAATTTTCCAGATGAGGCCTGAGAGGCCCAGAGAAGGGATGTGGCTTGCCTAAAGTCACACAGTGAGTGGATGGCAGGGTTGAGGCTGAGCCCCAGGCACTAGCAATGAGTCCAAATTCCTCTCCCCCGAGATAGGGGATCCTCATCTCCGGTCCTCCACTCTCCGCCCGGCTCCCTCCAGCCTTACCTTGAAAACACAGGAGAAGGGAGGCCCAATGCCATCATATCTCTCCAGCGAGCTATTGGGCTTGACCTCGTAGTGGCTCAGGCTGCTGCTCCTGCAGGGACAGAGGACAGGGCCGCCGTGAGCTCAGTCAGTGCTGGCTGGAGGGTGAATGAACGACAGGGGTGTGGGCATGTGCCTGCCTCCCCCTAGACCTCTGTGTCCATTGGAAGTGCTGTGTTGGGAAGGATTCTGAGGCTCAGCAGAAATCAATGGCTGAGATGGGTCGTCTGTGTCTGCCTCGTGTTGGGGATGGGCATGAGTCAGAAGAGCCAGTTATTTGCCCCCTGCCCTGGCCTCTCTGCCCAGGGCGTGGCCTCTTTGTGCACGTTCCAGCCTCTAGCAGTGGCTAGGGGTGAGCTCCCCCTGGGAGCTCTCAGAGGAGAGCCCGGGGCCCGGGGCACACCAAGGGGGTGCATGGTGGGAGCAGTGTGCCCTGTGGGAGGAGCATTTTCTCACTGCACTGTTCAGAATTGCTGGTCCAGGGTGGGAATGAAAAGCAGATGGCCTCGTAGTAGCTTTTATTACCATTTTAAAATTCTCTACAGACCATGCCCCCAGTCCCCATGCCCGCACCTGGCTGGATGCGGCCCCCTGCCCCAGCCCTCCCCCTCCACCCCAGCTGGGAGATCCCTGGGGGCCAGGGCTGTCTCCTCCTTCCTCTATTCTGACACCGCCTCCCCTCTGTGGATGAGAGGGTTGCACTCTCTTACCCCTCAGGGACACACTTGGCTCCATCTCATGGTCCCTCAGCCCTGGGCCTGGCCCCTGGGACCTCCGACCCTCTGAGGGCCCCAGAGGTGCCCCATCTTAGGCCTCCCTCCCCGGTGCCTCGCCTCCCTGGGGGTCCCAGGGCCCCTGCCTACCTGGTGAAGAGGATGTCAGCCTCGTACTTGAGGTGGAAGCGCAGGAGTGCCGTGTTGTCCTCCTTGGTGCTCTCCTCCTCGTCACTGTCACTGCAAGGAGAGCCAGGCGGTGCGGTCAGGCAGGAGCGGCCCTCCCTCTACCCAGGTCAGCCAGCTCACGGGCAGGCTCACTGCAGCAGGAGGGACCCGAGTCAGACTGGGAAGGAGCAGCCTGGCTCTTCTAGGGCTGAGGAGCGAGCACCGGGCCAGCCTGGGAGGGAACCGGAGGCATCTCCTAGGAGGGGAGGGGCCGGGAGGCGGGGGACTGGTGACAGTAGCTTTCCTGTCGCCTTCTAGGCACAGCACATCTGGGCTGGTGTGGGGCAGGGAAAGACCGAATGGCAGTTGGGAGGACAGTGCCCTCCTCACTGAGCCTCCTGTCTGTGGACTGGGAAATCCCGGGCTGTGGGTGCGAAGGGTAAAGGCTGGCTGCTCTGCCTTGGGAGGTGGACAAGGAGGGCTCCACAGCAGCGTGGCTTGTCTGTCCTCCATCCGCCCCCGGGGCTGGCCGGGGTGGCGCTGAGGGCGCTTTGCTGCCTTGGAAAGGCCAGAGAGCGAAACTCAGAGACTTTGCAGAAAGTTTCGTCAAATACACTGCCCTTTACATCTGAGCACAGTGAACAACCAGGGCGAATAATTTTGGACATAAAAACATATGATTTCTGCTCGTTACCTACAGTAAGTTTTATTTCCTTTGGAAGCCTGACACCAGGATAGGTGTTTAGTTAGAAAAGGGAGCCCAGTGTCCCCCTCCTGTACGTGTCTAATTCACAAACACCCACAAACAGCCTAGGGGTGCATGGCACTACTCTGCAAGGGCACTCATCTTCCCGTGAGAACGGGCTGTGTTCTGAGGGCAGGGAGCTGCGTGAGGGTGGCCTGAGGCCCTGACACATCCTATGATCCTGCTCTCACGTGGAGGGAGAGGTCGCCCAGAGTGCACAGCTTGTGTACCTACAGCCGGGAGGTGAGCTGTGCTGGGCTGTGGATCCCTAGTGCTCCCATGACCGCTGGCTTGCATGCACATGTGTGTGTGTGCATGCGTGTGTGTGCGTGTGTGTGTGTGGGCTGGAATGTCGGTGTTGGGTTTGCTTGCAGTATTTCCTTCTCAGTGTGGAGTTCTCAGGAGGGTTTCTAAGGCTCCAGAGCAGCCAGAATCCTCCCTGCCTCCAATGTGTTCACTGCTGACACACGGTGATTCACGGTGTCAACAGATAGTGAGCCACCTCAGGGGGGCCTGGGAGACACACAGACAGACCCACATAGAGTAAGGCTGTGTGTTGTTGGGAAACTCACTCAACTCTGAGCCTTGTTTTTCTTACCTGTAACTTGGGAGGTGGGGTGAGAAATAACCCCTGCTTTGCCTTTTCTTTTTTGGTGAGGAAGATTGGCCCTGAGCTAACATCTGTGCCAATGTTCCTCCACTTTATATGTAGGATGCCACCATAGCATGGCTTGATGAGTGGTGTGTAGGTCCATGCCCGGGATCTGAACCCATGAACCCTAGGCCGCCAGAGCGGAATGCATGAACTTAACCACTACATCACTGGGCTGGACCCCTGCTTTGCCTTCTTAAGGGGCTGCTGTGAGGACTGACTGAGATATAGTATGTACAGTGATTTCTAACTGCAGGGTTTCTAAGTAACTGCTATATAAAATGCCGTATAAAGTTAGGGGTATTATTTACATCCAGGCCGCCCAAGAATGGACGCTGAGGCAGCACAGTTGGCAGCAGGCTGCCCACGCTGCGGGGTTGGTCAGGGCAGTGAGGGACAGGGCATGGTGGGGGACTCAGTGAGGGAGGGGCAGCTGCTAGCAGCAGAACAGGCCCAGGAGCATCCAGCCCGGGGGGGGGGGGACGAGGCCCTGACCTGCCGGCTGTGAGCTGGATCTCCAGGTGGTGCAGGAAGATGGATTTGCTGAACTCGAAATCTAGACGGAAGGCCACCTGCAAGGAAGAGGTCACTGCAGCAGGGGTGGTGGCGAACTGCATGTCTGGGCGTTGCCCCAACCAGCCCTGGCCCAGCCTCCTGCCCCTGCCTGCTCGGTGGCTCTGCTGGCTGGGAGTGGGCTGGAGGAAGGGAGGACCAGGTGCCGGAGTAACGTGAGCTGAGTGGGGGCTGCCTCGGGGGACGCAGCCAAAGACAACAGCTCCCCTGGTGGGGTTTCTTGGCTGTGCGGCCAGCGCTCCTCCTGCCTCTTCCTTTTTGTTTTTAACTAAGGCAACTAGAAGAGGACAGCAAGTCCAACTTCAGACTCTTTCTGCAGGGTTTTCGGGGTGGGAGACGATGGCAGGAGGGGAGATGGCCATCACCGTGCCCCACAGGATGTGGGGGCCAGAAGACCACCTCATCCACCCCTTGTTCTTGCATGTGGGGGTGGGGCTGTCTGAGCCTTCCTTGTCCAGTGGCCCTCCCGCCACTCTGATGGGTCCTGAAACTTCCCTGGGCCTTTGCCCGGGAGTGGGGCCTGGGTCCCCTGACTGTGGCCCTGTGACATCTGACCCTTCTCGCAGCTTCTGCCAGACCTCGGGGTGTTACTGGGGCTTTGCTCAGACCCCTGGGCTCTTCCCAGGTCTGGCCCTCATGGAGTTCCCCAAGGAGGCCTCAGGGCCCCATTCTCCCAGGGAGTGGCCGGGGTGGGGTGGGCAAGCTCGTGCTGCTCCCTGGGTCTTCACTCTAGAGCTCCTGGGTTTGTCAGTGCCTCACCCTGAAAACAACAGTCTTGACCTGTATCCTGCTGAGGAGGGTCTTTGACAAGGAGCCATAATCCCCTGCCCCCGGCTCCTCCCCTTCCCCAGCCTTGCAGACCCTGCTCCCCAGCTGGCTTCCGCCTCAAACTCCCCTCTATCTGATTCCCACTTTACAAGCAGCTTGGCCTCAGTCAGGTCTTCTCTTGCTCCAGAACCTCCAGTGGCTGCCCACTGCCCCAGGGTGATGGGCACACGCCCCACAATGTGGGGTCTACCTTCCTTTCCCTGCTAATTAGCTTCTCCCATCACACACACCACACTCCCTTCATGTGCACTTCCAAGCACATGGCAGTGCCCAAGAAATGTTTGTTTTTCTCCCCATCTCTCCCCATGCACGGCATGATGGCAGAGCTCAGACATTTAAAAACTTGTTAGGATAAATGACAGTGGGATTGGCCAAGAGGTGATGGGAAAGGGGTGGGGGGAGTGACAGGACCCCCCAGAGGTGAAGGGGCCTCTCTTGGGCGGGCTGGCTCATTAGGTCATTTGAATGTCATTCATGGGAGAAAAATCTAATATTCTTAAAAGCCGCTGTCAGGTCTCTCTGTCCTTCCCAGTCATCCCCTCTGCTTACTTCCATTTCTCTTGCCTCCCTGGTGCCTCCCAGTACCCTCCCTGGTCCCACCCCGGAACAGCCCCCAGCCTCAACCTTGGCCTTGGCCCGGAAGAAGGGGTAGCTGACATTGCAGACTTTCTTGTGGAGTCTCCTCTCCTCATTCACGCACTCGATGCTGCCGTCCGAGTCGTCCTGGGGGTGGGTGGGGATGCCACAGACAGCAGTCAGGAGGGGCCTGAGACCAGGCCTAGGACCGCTTCCCCCCAAGCCCGGGTGGAAGCTGCAGCCCAGGCCAGTGGGTCTGGGACACGGGGCCCTGGAGGCTGGGGTGTGGCTTGGTTCTGGGGCGGAAGCGTGGTGGGCATAGTGTAGCCTGTGGACGCACTCATCGCGGCCTCGTTGGAAAGTGGCAGGTGCTCATGTGTGTGCTTTGTCATTCCCCCTGTATCGCGCCCGGACGCAGACTTATCATCCCGCTTACAGGTGCGACACTGAGGCCCAGAGGCTGCAGTGAGGAGCTCAGCCCGCTGGAGAGCGGCCGGGCTGGGCTCTGAAGGCTCTGCAGTCTGGCTGTCCTGCCTCCCTCTGGCCCTTTGATTGAGGCACGTCTTCTGCCAGAGGGATTGGAAAGGATCCTTTTGAGCCATGAAATGAGGCTTCAGGGTCTTGCATGACTTTGTAACCCAGAATAATGGTGGGCAGGTTGTGGGCTGACCTCCTGGCGGGGCCATGGGGGTCTTTCTGAGACTCTATTCCACCTCCCCCAGGGCGGGGCTGTGTCTGTGCCTCCCAGGAGCTCCCCCGGAGCCTCTGCTGCCACAGGCTTTCCCCGCAGCGCTTTCTCTCTTTTCTTTTTCCATGGCTCCGCCCCTTTCAAGCCCTCCCACCACTGTTTGGTTCAGGGCTCTCAACAGCAGGTCACTCTCTGGCTGGTGGCTATTCAGAAAGAGGTGGCAGCGTCTAGGGGGAAATGCCACCAGGCTTCCCTAGCCTGTCTGAGCTGGGGCCCTGCTGGGCTAGCACAGGTGTCCCCTCAGCTCAGGTCCAGCAGGAAGGGACTCTCACGCGGTGCTCTGGCTGACGCTGGTTGGCCCTGAACTCATTTGCATGGGTCTCACTTTGCTCCTCTGTTAAATGGGGACGATAGTACCTGCCTCGTATGTTATGAGGACTAAATGATACAGTGCATGTAAACGCAGTGCCTGGTTCAAGGCCCAGAATAGTGTCATCATGCAATATGGCAGCTATCATTATGACAGCCAGCCGTGGGGGTCCAGTGGTTAAGACTTGGCGCCCTCGCCATCGCTGCCTGGGTTTGTTTCCAGGCCAGAGGACCACACTGCCTGTCTGTCAGCTGTCACACTGTGGTGGCTGTGTGGTGTTATGTTGCTGAAAGCTATGCCACCTGTATTTCACATGCCAGCAGGGTCGCCCATGGTGGACAGGTTTCAGTGGAGCTTCCAGACTAAGACAGACTAGGAAGAAGGACCTGGCCACCTGCTTCTGAAAAAACTGGCCCTGAAAACCCTGTGAATAGCAGCGGAGCACTCTCTGATACAGCGCAGAAAGACTGGGCAGGGCTCTGCTCTGCTGTACACGGGGTCGCTAGGAGTCGGAATAGAATCAATGGCACTAACAACAAATCATTATAATGATTATTTGTATCTGCCTTGGGCACCGCCTGGGCACATGCCTGTGTGTATCTCTGGTACGCATTTGCATGTGGATGTAAAGGCACGTCTGTGTAGACTCTGTGCGTGTGGGCCTGCATGTCGGTGCACGTGTGTGCATGCACCCAGTGGCATGTATACAGAGCATGTGCCTTTCCTCGGCTGTATCTGTAGGTTTGTATGGTTTTGCCTGTGTGTGGTCAGACTGACACGTTTGTCTGTCGCTGGGAGGATGTGTCCTCCACTAGAGCTCCCCTTGGCCGGATGGTAGGGCGGGGGAGACAGGTCGGGAGCACTGACTGCAGCTGTGAGCAGCTCCCGGGCTTGAATGCATGGGTGGCGTCTGTGAAGGAGCCGGGCTGCAGGCTAGGCCTACACGCCACCTGCCATGTGTGGACCCGGCACTGTACAGAAGGTGCTCCCCACTTCTCTTTGCCTCCGCTCAGCTCCCAAAGCCCTTCTGTGCCACAGAAACAAAACTCCGTGATTCCTCCCCGCTAGGGTTATGAACAGGCACAGGATTGTAAGGGCTGGGCCAGGGAAGCGGGAAGAGGTGGAGGCAGGTTTGGGGCTCAGTTTCCCTAAATACCCCGAATCCAGACAGAAAATCTATCAGCAGGAGAGGACTTTGAAAGACCATCACATGGGCCCCTCATCTTCCCTCCGGGCCATGGAGCAGGAGCGGTGTTGGGGCCCAGCCCCGGGCCTGCCAGAGGGACTAAGTGTGGCCACGCACAGGCCTTCATTCAGGCGGCACCTTGAGGTCTGTTTGAGGACACTGAGAGCCCCCGGAGGGGGAGGGAGGGAGGACACAGAGACCAGGTCTCCCCTGACTTTCCTGGGGTGGCCTCCCTCCAGTCAGCTTCCCCGCCTGGCTAAGGGAAGTGCTCGTGTGTGTGTGTGTGTGTGTGTGTGTGTGTGTGTGTGTGTGTGCGCCTATGGCTGGGGAGGGCCCGTTCTGCACTGGGGCAGCGGGTGCTGGGGGTGGTTCTGCGGTGGAGGTGAGGACAGAAGGGCCGACATCTGTCCCGGCCTGCACCCTGGGCTCCACATTGACACTCAGATGTGTGAGGACGGAGTCTGTGTCTGAGGGGACCTGGGACCCCCCCAGCACCACACAGGACAGCGATGTCCTGGGTTTATTCAATAAACATGTCTTGAGGGACTTGTATGTGCCCAGCCCTGGCCCGAGCCCGGGACAGACTTGGCTAAGACAGCACTTGCCCCCCGGAGTTCAGTGCCACAGGGCAGCCCTCAGACTCTGCGGACTTCCTCGGAGCATGCACAGGGCTGTGCCAGAGGGCTGTGTGGGGCTGCCGGGCCCTGTGTGGCCTGTTGGGGCTTCAAGAGGGTATCCAAGAGAGCATGACAAGAGGACGATGCTCTGTCAGGAAGTGCAGGCTCAGGAGCCAGCTGCTGGGCAGAATCCCGCTCTGCCACTTACCAGCTCTATGCTCCACACAGCCCCTCTCTGTGCCTCAGTTCCCTTCTCTGTAAAATGGGGATATCACCACCACCATCCCCAGTACTACCACCACCTCGCAGGGTCGTTGTGAGGGATAATGCATGCAAGAGCTGAGCACAGTGCCCGGACACTGTAAGTGGTCACCAAGAAAGAACAGCGGAGGGAGGGAGTTCCAGGCAGGGGACTGTGGTGGGCAGGGCCTCGGTGTGGAGGAGCAGCTGTGCTGGGGAACAGCGGCAGCTGGTAGGAATGAGGGTGGGGGTGGGAGAAGGGGCAGGTGGAGGGTGGGGAAGCTGGAAGGCCTTGAATGCCACACTAAGGAGCTGGGAATTTGTTGTGAAAGCAGCTAGCAATGATTGGAAGTTTGAAAGTGGGAGTAACCTGTCCTGATTCTTGTTAGAAGGACCCTTTCGAGAAAGCCTGGAGGATGAACTGTAGGCAGAGGGTGTGTATGTGCTGGTGTGCATGCACGTGGCGGGGGGTGTGTGCGCACGTGAGCATGCCCCTATATAGGGCCAAGGACACAGGCTGACGGACATTCCTCCCCACATTCTGAAGGGCTCAGACTCCCCTCCCCCGTGGTTGTCAGCCCTGGCTGCCCACTGACATCACCTGGGCAGCTTGAAAAGCACACAGATCCAGCCCTGCCCCAGACCTATTAGACTCTCCAGAGAAGTGTGGACATAGGTATCTTTAAGCTCCCAGGTGATTCTGATATGCAGGCCCCCCGCCTGGACCCCCCCTTTCCTGCCTCTGCCCTTCACCTCAGGCAGGACTGGCAGGGTCGAGGTCTTACCTTCTGGATCAAGCTGGCAAACTGCAGGTTTGCTGACTGTGAAATATTTAGGACTGTGCTATAGGCGTTCTCGCCCTTGTTCTCCAGCGTGGCCTCCACCGCCACCCGTCGGCGCGTGTTCTCTATGATGAAAACCGTGGTGTCGAAGGACAGTGTGTATGCGGAGCAGTCCTGGGCGGGCTTCCTCAACACCCTCTGACAGTACTCCCTGTGGGAAAGAGACCACCAGGGATTACTCAGATGGAATGGGAATGCAGCGTAGACCTCATGACTCATGGATCACCTCTCTATTCAGCATGTTTCCCTTTTGGCTTTGGCTGCCAGGAAGCTCAGAGCTAAATGTAGAGACAATCCTGATTATTAGCTTAGAATATTTTCTTCTTCATCCTTCTATAAGGTTTGAATGTGCTACTTCTATTTATTGTATGTGTCATGGTACATATGTCTTCTATCTAAATCATCTCATGGTTGGATAAAAGTTGAGCAAAAATTACTTGAAAATATATTACATAAATTTAAAATAGGATATTGTTCATTATTTTTCTTTGCATCCTAATTTGTTTCTTCCAGGGGATTGGGGACACACTGCTCATCCTCTGCTAGTCTCCTTAGCATCGAGCCCAAGCACTCAGTCGATGGACCCTAGAGATCACGTAGTCTAGAGGTTGGGGGATGAGCACCCAGAATTCTGCATCTCTGGTCTCCACCTTTTATCTGTTTTGTAGTCTGGGTGCTAAAGAAAAGATTCTCTTCTCTAAACAAAGTTTGAGGAGCTTGAGGATTACACTATTCATTTTACGGAGGAGGTAACTGAGGCCCAGGACGGGGAAGGGACTTGTCTGAGTTCACACAGGAGCTGGAGGCAGAGCTTGGGCTAGACCCTGCCTCCACGTGCAGTGCTGCACCCACGCTGTCTGCGTGAAGGATGTGCAGAAAATCATCCAGGCCCTGGGGCCCCAGATGCACCAGCAGGGAAGGGAAAGGTCTCATAGTTGGGGCGCGGAGGAGCTGACTCACATGGCTGTGGGCAGGTCACTGCGGGCATCCAGCAGGAGGTCGGGGACACAGTGCTCGTCCTCATTGCAGCCATTCCAGAAGGGCACCTGGACCAGGGAGAGCCAGCGGTGGGCGGCTGGATAGGGACACACAGCCTCCAGCACCCTCCTTGCTGCGGGCCACCCCTCACGCCCCAGCACACCAGTTCTGCTCTCTACTGCACTAGACACGGGTTTTCTCTTTGCCCTCTTCACAGACGCCACACTGCTTGTCCTCTTCTTTCACATAGTTACTCCTTTCTTTAAAACATGGCTCAAAACTCAACTCTTCCTGGGTCCCGTTCAGTTCTTAACTGAGCTGATAGCACAGAACACCGCACTCACCCAGCAGAGCGGTTCCAGCCAACACTTACTGATCATTGACTGTGGGAGTGGGCAAGGTGGTTGGTACTGGGGATGTGGGATGAGGAAGACACAGCTTCTGCTCCCAGCTCATGGGGAAGACTGGCATGTGAATAAATAATTGCAATGTGAAACGTGAAAAAAAAAAAAAAAAGAAATCTGTATGAGGAATAGAAGAGGCAGAAGGGAGGTAACAGTTATTTTGGCCTGTAGATGGTCAGAGAAGGCTTCAGGAAAGTGACAGTAGGTGAGAGTTCTGAAGGATGACCAAGTTAGCTAGATGGACCATAAGGAGTGGGAAGCCAGGGAGGAAGGACAAGCTTGTGCAAAGGTCCTGAGGCATGAAGCAGTGTGGTGAGTTTGGGAAATGACAGGTAGTTTAGTGTTGCTGTAGTAAGCGGTGGAGGAGATGGAGGGATGGGCAGGGGCTAGTTCTTACAGGGCCTTGGGGTCATGCCTTGCAACTGATAGGAATCATCGTCTACTTTTGGCAGGGAAATGTCCTGCCAGACTCGTATATTGAAAGCTGCTGTGAGTGGATAGACTGGAAGGGTCAAGACCAGAGGCAGGGAGACCATTAAGAAGGCTGCTGCAATGTCCATGTAAGTGATGATGATGGTGTCAGTGTGGTAGTGGGTGTGGAGAGGAGAAAACAGGTCAGGGACCTGAGAGGTGGGACCCATAGGACCTGGAGTTCGTCAGGGTTAAGGGAGAAAAAGGGCCCAGAATGCTGGCAGAGTTTCCTTTTCAGTGTCTGGAAGGACAGCCACGCCGTTTACTCATCCATGGAGGGGTTGAGTGGAGGAGTTCCGTTTTGGGGCACCTTGAGTTTGAAGCATCTGTGGCCCATCCAGGGCGAAATGCTCAGCAGGCAGTTGGGTATATTCAAGTCTAGAGCTGAGGGGCACAGCTGTCCGTACCAGGAACACAGCCCAAACCCAGGTGAGGGGAAGCGGGTGTCACAGAGGCCATGTATGTCTTAGATTCATTAACTTTTCCCGAAGGTGAGCTCCCTAGCCCTCGCTCAGATCCGTGTGCTCTGATATCAGACACGTTTCAATCCAGCCCGCCCCTCAGCTTGCCCATTGCCCGGTGGGTGTGCAGCTGTCTCTTGACCTGCATTTTAAGACAGCCTCTCCTAGGCATCTGTGTTGCATGATCAGGAGGAGAGGGGAGGTGTGAAGGTGGAGGGTGGGGCGGTGGAGTGTGGGAGGTCTGGGCCGGGGGATGCTGGAGGTGTATGAGAGCAGACAGGGGACTTTCAGAAGCCTTGCTGTTGACTATACAGCCCTTTTATGTTGGGGAAATACAAATAAGAATGTGAATAATTTTGAAATTATTTGCAGGCTGGATTCTATATAATTCTCAGAGACTGGACCTCACAGGTCATGGTCTTAAGGGCATTGTGGTATATTTTAAAGTTATTTCCTAAATGCTCAGGGTTCAGTTATTAGATATTTCATTTGACACACTTTGCCTGCTCTCCTAGCACAGCTCAGGCAGAACTGATAACTGCCTCACGTTACCTTTGAGCGCACTTTAGGTGGAGCTGCAGGTACAGGAGCACCTGAATATTAGACACCAGAAAACTCTGATGTCCCTACAGTCAGAGATTAGAAAATATAGTTGAGGGGTAGGGCCAGAGCCAAGGCTGAGGCCAAAATTACTTATTTTTGGAACACTTAGGAGTGGGCTGGGAGGACTGTCTGTTAGTCAGTCATTCAACAAACCGCAGACCAGGCTGTGAGTGGTTGAGTCACTCTCTCCAGCCTCCAGTGCCCTCATCTGTAAATGAGGGAGGCGGGCGATGGAGAGCTAAGGGTCCTTCTGGTCCTGTGATTCTCCAGGGCCCACTCAGTGCTCACCCCATGCTGGGGCTACGGGGAAGCTTGAACAGAAGGCCTGGGCCTTACCCTGGAGAAACTGTTCAGCACAGGTCACAAGGGAGGAGCGAAGGAGCCCCGTGTGGGTTTGCCAGGCAGGAGGTGGGAAGGCGTGCTGGGGGCAGAACTCCTTGGTACCTGTCACACTCTGGGTCCGGGCTGGGGTGGGGGGCGGGGGGGCGGGGCATGGGCCGGAGTTGTGCACTGGGAGGTACCGAGACTCTGAGGGTAGTGGGCCAGCCGTCGTCCAGCATGGGGCCGTGGTCGGGGTCCTCCAGGGAATACTCGACTGAGAAGGTCACTGGCTTCACGTAGTCAGCGGTGTCCTGTGTGGCGAGGAGATGAGGACAGGGGTGAGGGTGGAGGAGCATCCATCTCTGGGCCAGGACCACTGAGAGAGAACTTCCCCTTCCCTAAGTCGGGAGGGCAGCTGCCCTGTTGGCCCTCAGGATTGGTTGGGAATAGAGCAGCTGCCCTGGGCGGATGGAGATTCCCAGTGGGGTCCGTGGCTGAAGACTGTGCCTTGTGGAGAGGGGCCCTGGGCTCGGCATTTGCCAGCCCAGATGCCTGCATGTTTCACTAATCTGCGGGTCATCCTCAATGCCAGGCACCAGTCACCCAACACCTCGGCCTCCAGGAAGCCAGGCAGTGCCCCATCCCCACAACCTGTCTGGACCTGTTACTACAACTTCTCACTGGCATTGAATCCGATTATGTGTCAGTCTTTCTCCCTCAGAAGCCTCTTGGCACAGTCGCAGCCCTGTGACAGGGCTTCACAAATGTGTTAAATCAGTGAATGAACAAACGAGTGAACAGAACGGGGGCGATGCAGGTTGGTCCCACGTATAGATGGGAAAGAAGGGGATGCTTAGAGCTGCCCTAGGCTCTCCCCCGTGCACCCCACATCCTGACACGAGCGGCTCCTTTGCATTAAGGCAGTGGCTCTCAAACTTGAGCTTGCATCCGAATCCCAGGGGGCCTGTTAACAGGCTGAGCCCCAACCGCAGTTTCTGACTCAGGGCTTCTGGGAAGGGGCCTGTGAACATGCATTTCTAACAAGTCCCCTGGTGATGGGGATGCTGCTGGTCCGGAGAACTGCACTTTGAGAACCACTGCACAAACATGTCAGAGGGGACAGTGTATTAACAGACACGAGGACTTCTCCTATCTGCTTGCTTTTCTGACCTTTGGCCCTTGAACTCCTGGGGTCAGGCGGGCTCTGAGTGCCCCCTGCTTGTGTCTCTGAGGCTGGAGCTGTGGCCTGGGTATTTGAAGCTTCTGGAGGAGACAGATTTCTCTTCCACTTCCTTATCTGTAACATGGGGCACGCCCTGGGTCCCCCTCTCTGCCAGGCTGGCCTCTCTCTGTCCCTCCTCCCAGCTTGTCTACACTACTGGCTCGCCCTCCCTGGTCTTCATTGTTAGCCAGTGCCTGGGAACTGCCTTTCGAGCCATGGCCTCCGCTGGCTGACCCCTATCTCTGCTAGATCCCACCAAGCCCTCCTCAGATTTCAGCCCCTGCTAAAGAAATGGCGGGCATCTGAGAGCTGATGAAGAGGGGATCTTGGAGGAGGGTATGATGAGGTGGTAGCTAGTGTGTCCCAGTGGCCTTTTCTCTGGGGCATGAGTACGGGGTGGCTGAGGTCCAGGACACTGCCCCCTGGCTGGGCCGTCTGAGGTCTGCTGGGGGCTCAGAACCAGCCTGGCACCAGCTGAGTCCTCTGCCTCTCCCTCCTCCAGCTCTGTGTCCCCTTCCCGCAGGAGCTCCGGCTCTGCTGGTGGCGCTGCTGGGCGTCAGGCTCACCAGCACATGGAAGTTGATCCGATCACAGTGTTCCTGGCCGGAGAGGAGCAGGACAGCCCTGTTGGTGTATCGGTCCCCGCCCTCATCCAGGTGGGCCCGCGGCGTGTACCGCCTCTCGTCCATGGTGGCATTGTACCTGATGCCTGCAAGAGGCAGAGGGCAAGACCAATAAGGTGGAGCCACATTTCTACCCGAGACAGTTTGCCTCTCTTTTAAAATAGCCTCTCGAAAAGCAGCCTCCTTCAGGAAGCCCTCCAGGCTGTCCAGGGAAGAGCTGCTCCCCTGCCGTCATGAGGCCCAGTGTGGGTGGGAAACTCCCATGCAGAAAGTGAGGGAAGGACTGAGAAAGGGGAAAAGGAGGGAACCGCAGAGAAGAGGGAGGCAGAAGGAGGAGACAGAAAGATGGGCCGACAGCAAAGGGACAGAGAAAGAGGAAGAAATGGAGGGGAAGGTGAACCCGGTAGATGAGGAGAGGAGATAGGACGAGGGGTCAGGGCAGTGCCCCTGTTTGAACTCCTTCTGGATGAATACACCTCTCCACCTCTCCCTTGCCCTTTCCAGGTCTCGCCCTCAGCTCTGGGGTCCCGTCAGGTCTGGGTCAGAGCCTGGACAGGTGGCAGTTCCCATCACACTAGGGAGGCCTAGCCAGGCCCTTCCCACCAGCTCCTCAAACCTCACACTCTGTTCTAGGGCTTAAGGCCTGCAGCCTCCTCCCCTTCTCTTGCTTAATCCAGGAAAGGCTCAGTCCGTTCTCCTGTACCCTAGCTAGCCCTCTGGGTGCGCCAGTTCTTGCATCTTTCTCCTTTCACAGATAGAAGTTGAAAGAAGAGCACAGCCACCCAGGCCCGCCTTTGCTCTCATCTTCCCCCTGGGAGACCATTCCTTCTTCGTCTGGTGGGTCCTGCTCCTTGGCTGAGAAGCTCTCCACAGTCCCCATTTCCTGCACGGCCCAGCCCAGACGGGAGCCTCCAGCTCTCACTTCCGGGGGCTGCCTGGGCCCAGGGCTGCTGTGAGCAGATGTCTGACCCCAGCCTTGGCTGGAAATGATGGGCCCTCAGAAAGAAACTGCCCTGCCAAAGACTCACGCCCACTCTGCTACTGGGGTCTTCATCGGCCTGGGTTCCCACTCCCCGGCTTGGCGCTGACTCTTCCTCTGCATTCAGGCTGACTTCATGGCTTCCTCACCCCAGTTTGCTTCACAGCATCCTGTCCCCTGTTCTGACCCAAACTCTGTATCTGACTATTTCCTTCTTTGCTGGCCTCTCCCTTGCTCGGCACTGCTGCTCACTGCCCTCCTCGCCCTGGCATGACATCCCCTCCCTGGCCCTTTAGGGCAGAGGAATTAGAGCATCGAATGGGCATCTAGCAGTCATCAAAGGTGGCTCTCGGTGTGACCTGGCACTTAAAACCCATTTCAGCCAAAGCCCAGGTTTTGAAACAGAGCAATCACAAAATCCACCAGGGAGACCGAGCTGGGAGAGTGGGGAGGGGCCTGGTTTACCAACTGTTGCCGTTTGGAAATTGGGCGCCAGGAAGACAGGTGTGAAGCAGAGGAAGGCGGCCAGGCAGGTGGCGTCTCTGCCGTTGCGTTTGCAATCCCTGTGGAAGATGTTGATCTTGGATGGCTCAAAGTGGAGGCTGGCATTGATCTGAACCACGGGGCGGGACCTGGAGAAGAAGGGTGAGTAGCTGGGGTGGGGTGGGCCACAGGCTGCCCTGCTGTGCCTCAGGGGGAAAGGTGGAGAGCCAGATGGGAATGGCATCTGCAAGACCACCACTGGGGGGTGGGGGAGGGGGGGAGCAAAGAAGGGCTCCAGATGTCAAAGGATTGGGCAAAAAAGGGCAGAGGTGCTGAGGGGTGGGCTCAGCAACCTCATCGCCCCTCAAAGGAGCCCTTCATCACTTTCCCAGGGGCCACACTTGCTGCAGACCATACTGACTTCCTTTTGCCTCCTCATCACTTTTAGAGCAGTGGTTCCCAAGCCTGGATGTACATTAGAATAATCTGAACAGCTTCAAAAAAATCCTGATGCTCAAGTTGCATTCCAAGTCCAAGTAAGTCAGAACCGGCGTCCACATGTCTTA
The DNA here is from genome assembly GCF_021613505.1 of Equus quagga. Classification (NCBI taxonomy): domain Eukaryota; kingdom Metazoa; phylum Chordata; class Mammalia; order Perissodactyla; family Equidae; genus Equus; species Equus quagga. Next base: position 7,847,995 of record NW_025796915.1, on the reverse strand, counting down.
GAGCAGTGCTTCTCCGATTTTAATACGGTTGCACATCTCCTGGGGATCTGTTAAAATGCAGATCCTGATCCAACAGGTTGGCATAGATTCTGCATTTCTAGCTCTTGGGTGATGCTGATGCTGCTGGTCTGTGGACCACACTTTGAAGAGCAAGGTGTTCCAGCTGCCCAGGTGATTCTAATGTGCAGCCAACACAGCGAACCACTCACTGTCCGGGAGACTGCCTACCCGTCCACCCAGACTTCCTGGTCCAGGCAGCCAAAGAAATGCAAATTTACTCTTCTGTTGGTGGAAGTCAAACATAACTAGGGAAGGAGACACATTGCCTCTCCAAACCATGCATTTATGAGATGAAACAAGTGTAGTGTGTTTTAGGTGCTTCAGAGTATTAGCATGATTATTAACTTTCCTTAGTATCAGGGGGATGGATGGCGCCTCCTCTGAGCTGTGGAGGGAAAAGGGTGCATTTGAGTCTTGGCTTTGTCGGTCCTCATGGGACCTTGGGCAGGTCACCTGATCTCTCTGATGTGGATTGTGAGGATCAAAGCAGTGAGTGAGAAGGCCCTTTGACGGTGCAGAGTGCTGTGTAAACATAATAGCTTGCATCACTGGTTCTCAAACTTGCCTGCCCAATAGGAACGCCTGGGGAGTCTGTAAAAATTACTGCTGCCTGGGCCCCTGCCCCAGAAATTCTGCTTTAAGTGGTCTGGATAAAGCCGGGGCAATGAGAGGTGATCCTAATGGGCAGTCACGTTTCAGATCCATGGGGCTGGACCAGAAAATCTCCCCAGAAGGCTCCAGCCCACAATTTCATCACCACTCAGGTAGCACAGAGGTTTAGGCCTCAAAAGCTAGAGGTTGGCCCAATCCTTTCTGCGAGACTGATTCTCTTGGTGTGTGTGTGCATGCTCTCCTGTGTATGTATCTTCTTTCCTGTAAAGGACTTAGTTTATGTGTCACCCTAAGGACCCACTAGGCGATGTCTACTCCCCACCCTGGATCTTGGTCACCAATCTTGCTTCCTTGCTGGAACCAACACAGCGAATACCTTTACCACCCAACCTGCTGTTGCTGCTGCCACCAGCACCAAAGACCTAAGAGCCCCGCACAGTGCAGAGCTTCAGAGAGGCCAGCGCACCCTGCAGTGGCTGGGCGGCCCTGCAGAGACCTTCCTCAGCGCAGCCAGAGGGGCAGGAGACACCACCTGGAGGTGTGGGGCAGCTGAAGCTTTGGCCATGGCAAACGGGGGGCATGAGAAGCCTGCGGATACACTGCTGCCCCTCCCACCCCTACGACGGGCTGCTGCAACAGCAGAGGCAGTGTCTGCCTTTCTGGAGATACTGTGAGCAAGGAGCTGCACTGACTGTGGGACCGCGGCTGGTTCAGCAAGCCTCCGCTCGGATCTGCTCTCCCTCCCTCTCCAGCCTCCTTCGGCCTTCACTTCTTCTTCTGGGTTGAAGCTGGTGCCCAGAGCACTGATGCCTAAGCTTCAGCCTCAGACTCTGTTTTCTCGGGACCCTGGACTAAGACGGTTCCCTCTTGGATTCTAGTGTTCTTGAGAACCAAGAGCCTACCCTCTCCTTCTTTATCTCCCCAGGGAGCCGCACGATATCTCTGTTTAATGCTTTCTTTGAGTTGTATGAAAAATGTGATGGTGTTTATATAAAATTTTATGTGGGCGGAAAAAGGTTGGGAGGAAATATGCCAAAATGTTTTAATGTTAAGGTGATGAAACTCTGGGCAACTTGTTTCTTTATTTTCCAAATTTTCTTTAAGTTATCTTACTTATAATGAAAAATCTCATCAACATATATGAAAAAAACACAAATTAAAAAATTTTTTGGCTCAAAATGTAGCTAATACATCATAGGGTAAAATGCATGGACTTTTAGAAAGCTTTGTTTTTTTAAGCTGTAGACTATTGCCAGAGAGAGACCCTGGATGCAGATATATGGCAAACATCTGTGGGGTGGTGCAGAAATAAGGTCCTGAGAAAGGAAACAAGAAGTCAGAAAGGCTTTGGAGGACGGAAATCTCTGTTACATTAACTTTCTTTCACGCTAGGGGACAAGGGAGATCCTCCCAGCTGATAACAATCCCCTCAGCCTGACCCTGGAAGGAGCTTGAAAAGCTCAAGTGGAAGATATGCCCAAGTACCCGGAACTTTTAGGACAAATTCTAAGAAGGGCTTTTTGACATTAAATTGCTCTAAAATCCTAGAACTCCATTGAGAAGAGGGATTTGAACTTCAAAAATCATACAGCAATTCCATAAAAAGGAGATGGGATCAGAACAGGGTGAGTTTGGCCGACAGTGATGAAAGACAAGGGACAAAGATCCTGATACATATCTGTAACCGTCATGACCCTCAGGAGAGCCCAAGAGTCAAGAAAAGGGGGAACCAACCACAAAATCACAGCATTGCCAAGGGCGCCCACCGCCAGGTCGACAAGCCCGTCCTCGTTGAGGTCCAATTGCCCATGGACGCTGCAGCCAAAATACTGGAGGCCCGGAGCCAGCTCTGAGGCAGTGATTCTCTGCAGAGAGTGAAAAAGGAAAAGCTGGAGAGAGCCTATCAGAACCTTCAGGGAACTTCCCTAGCCCAAAGCTATGGCCTCTCCTGGTCTGTTAGGGCACCTGAAATTCTTACCACTAAGTCATCCTTTTGGATTAAGATCTTGTGTCTTAGGAGAGTTCCCCATTAGGTGTAAATGCAGATGACCTGCAGGTAACCCATCGGCATCGCTATCCATGGTATATTAGACTGTTTTACTACGAAAATATGGACGCAAAAACGATGACCCTGAGGGGATGGGACCTGGGTCACTTTTGGGGTGAGCAAGGTTTCCAGCATGAAGCATTTCCAGAGGAGAGCAAGCCCAAGCAGGAGTTCTCCATTTGCAGGCAACTGCACGAACACAAATGGAGGGGCAGTGAGATTTGGGTCCCTGGGGTTTTGTTGTTGTTGGGGAGATAGAGTTAAGCAAGGAGAGGTTGCTCAAAGGGGTGATGGGAAGATCCTGAAGACAAATGCACCCATTTCACAATTTCGACCTGAGGCACGTAGAGCTAGGACACACTGGAATCCTTTCCTGTACGAGGAGCAGAAGAAAATCCTGGACCGCAGGGCTGAGCATGAGCTATTAGGACGTCCAGTCCTAGCTCCATCCATTTTCCAGGGGGAGCGTTACCTGCTTCGGCGTCTTTAGGATGCTACCTCGGAAGCCGTGGAAGATGTAGATGGCTCCCCTGTGGTTGTCCTCCAGAGGGGCTCCCACCACCACGTCATTGTAGGAATCCTGATTGAGGTCCTGAACCGAGGCGATGGAGGACCCGAATCGGGCATTCTGGTAACTCTGGGAATCCTTCAACGTTCCGTTATAAACAAACCGGTTCTGCAACACCAGGGGCGGGAACAGGCTGGGGGGACTTGGCAAGGGCCCTCAGGGTCACCATCCCCTCTGGCCTGTAGTGTCCTCTTTCCACCCCATTTTCCCCAGCCTCCCCTCTCTGTTACATAAGCCCAGCCACACAGGAGGTTCTTCTTCTTCCTGGCCTGGCTCAGCAGGTCAGTGGGCGCTGACCCCTCTCGTGACCCAGCTTCCCTCGTGAATACCGGGTGGAGGCCGGGTCAGGTGCCCCAGCAAGGGCGCCCAGCGCCACGCACCCGTACCTGTCTCAGGTTGTAGACGTACACCCTGCCCCGCTCTCGGCCCTCGCTGAAGTACATGGGCGCGCCGACCAGCAGGACGTCTGTCATGCCGTTGCCATCGATATCCACGGAGGTGATCTCGCTCCCGTAGTAAGAGCCTATCTGCGGCACGGGGATGGGGAGAGGGGAGTGGGCCGCGCTGCTGGGAGCCCTCGCCTCACTCCCAGGGATGGAGGGAAACTGAGGGCAGCCTCTGACTCAGAATTTTCGTGAACAAATGAGAAGGGTGGCTTCCTTCTCACCCCCACCAACAGAGTGGACTCACCTGTTTTCAGTTTATTCTAACTTATCCCTTCTGTTATCCATCCCGCCCACACACGTCTTTCTTTCCATTACTTAATTTTATTTGTTCTGTTTGTAATACATTATAACGGCAAAAAACAAGCATAAAAATGTATAAAGAAGAAGTATGTCACCCATAGTCTAACATCCAACCATAGCTGCCACGAATGTTTTAGAGTATTTTCTTCATCTGTTTTCTCTAGGGTGTGGGGCTTGTTGTGTGTGTGTAGTTTTGTTTTCACAATCTGGGATAATACTATACATATAGCTTATATACTGATTTTTTAATAAAACAATGGATCATGAACATTTTCTCCATGACGTGTTATATATATTTTTTACAAAACGATCATTGGTGATTCTATAATATTCCATTTTATGCATGTGCCAAATGTGTTTCTTCTATTGGTGGATGTTTAGCTCGTTTCAATTTTGAATGTTCCAAATCCCTGTGGGATTGGCACCTGGGACGGTGACCTAGGATTTCTTTTCAGTATTCGAGCATTCACTGTGTTCCTCTCCCACCTTGGGCACCATCCACCCACTCAGTCAGAAACCTGAGGCTCCTCTGGCCCAGGCCTCCACCTTGCCCACCTGAGGCCTCCCAGCAAGTCCTGCCTGGTGTATGCCAGACATGTCCTGAATCCACCTACTTTCCTCTCTGCAGCTTATTCCTCAGGGGGGGGGGCTCCTTCCAAAGGGGCCCCTGCCTCCAGGCCAGCCCCTCCAAGCCACCCCTATGGGCAGCCAGAGTGACCTCTAGCAGCTGACCATGCTGCTCCCTTGCCTTCTGGAAAAAGTCCACACTCTTCATTATGACCCTGCTGGACTGGCCTCCGTCCCTCCCTCATCTCTGGCTCCCACGTTCTGTCTCACACCCCCGCTTCTGACATCCCAGTGATGTTTCTCCTCCACAGGCCCCAGGCCCTGGCTGGGTTCCAGGCTTCCCTCTGCAAGTACTCTGGTCTGCACCGCTCCCCACCCCCAGATAATGTCCACCTGCCCTTCCCCACGCCACTCCCTGCAGGGGGTGTCCCTCCTGATGCCTCCCAAGCTGTGTACTCTTCCCACCAGCACCTGCTTCCTCCATGGGGTGCCTCATGAGAGTGGGCACTGTGCGTGTTGTGTTCTCTCCGGGCCTGGGTGTGTGCCTGGCACACAGGAGGGACTCAACAAATGTGCATTGGACCAGTGGGCCCCTTAGGAACGGGGAGGAGCCTTTCCGGCCACCAGGCCTGGTGGGATTCCTTTACAGCCCCAGGGCCACCTCCCGAGAGATCACCGCCCTCACTTCACAGGCAAGGAGCTGAAGCTCAGAGAACTTGAGCCACTGGCCCAAGGTCAGAAGGCTAGTCACACCCAAGCTGGCTTGGAACTCGGGTCCCGACACCCGAGTCCGTGATCCACCCACCCAGGCAGCCCTTGGCTGAGGACGCTTCCAGAAGAGATCTATCCTCAAGCATTAAAAGCTTTTAACTGAGGAGAAAGATAAAAATACAGAAGAGAGAAAGAGGAAATCACAAGCACAGGGTCGGGGAGGGAAGAGAGGTGCCTACATAAAGTAATTAAGAGGCAGACAGAGCAAATAAGGGAAGAGGGAGGGGATGTTTGTGTAAATCTGTGGCCTCAGCTGTGTGTGTCATGGCGATTTGGAATCCACTTAATTTAGCTGCCTGCAGCACTGTGGTTTCTCATTCAGATGTTGGAGGCGGAACCGGGCAGTAAAACATGCGATAAATTCATCAGCAAATTCCCTCCAGCTCTCAAGGTCTAGCCTTGGATTCCTGGAAGAGCCTGCCGGGTGGAGTGTGGGTGGGCAGGATGGAGGCTGGGGGACAGAGCAGCACCCGGGTCCACCGGTGCCTTTGAGACAGGACGAGGAACGGTGCAACGATGGCTTCCTGCAGCTAGAGGGGTTTAGGTTAGACCTAGTGAGGAGCCCATCCTCATGGTGACAGGCCAAGGGCAGCAGAAGAGGCAGGAGACAGGGCTGTTCCCAGGCTCTGGAGAAGTGAGGGCAAGCTGGGAAGGACAGTACGGGCCTGCACAGGGCCCTGCTCAGGCCCAGGGTGCCATGGATGCTGGATGCTGCCAGGCAGGGGGTGCCGAGGCCTGGTTTGGGGGTTGCTGGGGCTTGCCAGGAGGTAGCATAATGCAGACAGCACCACCAAGAGTCCTGGATTCTGAGCTTGACCCAGCCATGCATCCACCATATAACCTTGGAAAAGCTACGCTGCTTCTCGGGACTCCAGTTTTCCTGGGCTATTGAAATGACTTGGATCAGAACCCTGTTTTTCCATCTTTTCACCACCAGTGACTTATCACAGTTTTCCAGTCTCCATTCATGACCCTCCAACACGAGACTCTTAGCAACAGAGTCTGGTTGCCCACCACATCCCGGGCGGGGCAGCGGCATCAGCAGCTGTACGGATCTGCACTGGTACTACTTCAGGAGAAGGAAAGAAGCTGGCGTCTTGGTGAACCCATGGGGCCTCACTGTGGGTGGATGCACAGCTCCTCCCACTTCCAGCAGCAAGAGGGTGGCTTGAGGAACATGATTGCCCCTTCAGGAGGCCTGGGGGCCCTGGCAGCCCAGGCTGGGCAGCCAGAGCCCAGGTGCTCCCTCCAGCTCTTAACTCTAGCCCTGACCCAGAGAGAAGCTGCCGGTGACGGGCAGAGCCGGGCAAATGCGGCAGAGGCAAGAGGTCCATGAAACGCAGGCAGCACATTCTCCCAGGTTCTCCTTGCTGTAGCTGGAACCAGGGCCTGGCTTTCTGGGGACAGGACAGTCCAGCTCCAAGGCTGGTGTGAAGGAGGCATGTGCCCCGCAACCAGGAAGGATGTTTGTGGTCTGGGGACAGTCCTACTAAGAGGGAAGAGACGAGCTTCAGAGAACCCTCCAGCCCACCCTTCCCCTCTCTGTCCTGCCTCCTCAGCCCCCACCCCCGGCCCCCACCTCCCTTACCTGCTCACCCCGCAGGGCCTGGTGGATGGTGAGACTCCGATTGTTGTGCATGGTGAACAAGATGGCTTTGCCCGTGTGGTTGAACCGTGGGGCTCCGGCCACGTACACCCGCCCCTGCCTGGAGGACACGACCGACGTGACTGTGTACCCTGCCACAGGAGGAAACAGGCTGGTCTCTGGCCTCGAGTCCTCAGCAGGCCTTGAGAGGGACTGGCACATGGCTCAGCTGAGCCCAAGGCTGGGCCGGTGCAGGGAGTGTGTTCAGAGCAGGCCGAGCTTATTGGAAAATGCAGAGCCGTGATTCCCAGGCACAGCTGAGGAGGCCTGGGAGAGGAGGGCTCAGGAGAGGCCTGTGGAGGGCGTGGAGCTCACTGCACCCCACCCGCTGCCGGAGGGAATGAAAGAAGCCAGTGGGACCACTAAAAGTCACTGCTGACCGGGAACGTACACATCCCCTCCTTCACATGACGGTGGAGTACAGGGAGCAGGGAGCAGGGCGAGCCCTAGCCACACTTCACTCAACCTTTGTTCTGATCCCCAGGAACTGTCTCTCTCAGGACCAACCAGCGCCCTCTTCATTCCCACAAACTCCTGCTAAGTGGTTCATGAAAACTAGCGTTGGCTGTGCAGGTGTAAGGAACTACTCCACTCTGTGCATCCCCGCGGAGGCTCAGGGATTCTTGCAGCCCCACAGCTTTGCAGACTCAAAGGAGGGAGCTCCTGGGCTCCCCTCAGTCCACACATATACCATGTAAAAGAGGCAGAAATGGATGCCCACGGGCTCCTTCTGGAAAGGCCACCAGTCCGTGTTCTTGGCTGGCTTGGCCCGATCACGGTGAATCTGGAGCTGTGCATATGCAGCACCTTCCGGCGACTCTACTGAAAGGGGGCCCGGCAGATGTGCAAAGCTGAGACTCCCACTTTCTGCCAGATGATTTGGATACTGGATCCTAGCTTTTAGATGGGTGTCCGGCCTTGTTGGCAGTTCCTCGGTTGTTTCTGGGGAATAGATGTCTCCTTCCACCATGCATGCATGTCTCTGCGTGGGTGCCCGCGTGCGTGTGTGTGGGGAACACTGTCACTCGGGTCCCACCGGTTGCTTCCAGAGTGGCTGCAGGATGCGTGGACGAGCATCTGGCTGATTTGGTGGCCAGAAGCATGGGTGCAGTAGGCCGGGCTACTTGAGTTCCAGATACATCATTTTTGACTCTTGGAGGTGAATTCTGGGAAGTGGGGCTTGAAAGGTCGGTAAGGCCAGGATATCGCATGTAGGTGGCTAACGTGGCCGTGTACTTAGCACAACCATAAATACACGAGGGGAGGGTGGGATAAGCCTTGAGGTGTGGAACAAAGAATTCTTCTGAGCTGAGCCCTCAGTGGTGCTACTGACAGTGTTCTCCACTGACCCTGGACTTTTAGGCTTCCCCGGAAGGAGGGACCATGGTGGTGGCGAGGCCTGAGGGCCTAACGTCCTGGGGGCCTGTGTGGGCTGACTCTCAAAGCTCCCAGCAGCACTGAGAACTTCCTGCTTCCCATAGTCTGTTGGTTGTGGGTTCAGTTCCCATGTGGTTCTTGGTCCAGCAAAAGCTGGACCAGCCTCCCCGAAGGCCTGCCAAGAGGTCCCGTGGCCAGAAGTCCATACAGCTTCCTCAGTGTGGAGGCGGAGAGCCTGGCCTCCCAGCCTCCTTCCCCTAAACCATTCCTTTCCCTCGGGGCACGTAGGGGGGACTCTTCCAGAGATCCCAGACACTGCCCTCACTGGATGAGCCCCAGAGAGAGGAGGAGGAGAGAAGGCACTCCCTCAGGACCCCCACCCAAGGCACTGACTGTGGTTAAGGGAAGACAGCTGGGCCTCCTGAGGGTCCTTCAGCCTGGCTCTACCCCACCAGCGTCTTCTGGGAGGAGGAGGACGGCTCTGCTGGGCTGGGGAAGGGAGGTGGCGTTCATCCTGCTGCCCCCTCCTCAGATACCCTCACTATCTCCCTACTGCCAACAAGAAAATGCTCAACCCTCCTAACCTGGCTTTCGAGGCCTCCTGCTGCAGCCGGCCCTCCCCCGCCTTCCCCTTCCTGTCCCCCCTGCTCCCCTCCGCTCCAGCCACACCGTCTGCCTCCTGGGTCCTGAACTCGCCTAGCACTTCCCGCCCCGCCCTCTTTTGCTTGGACCTTTGTGGCTTATTCAAATCTTTTCCTGCTTTGGAGAGCTGGTGTAGGCCCAGCTCCTGCACCACGGGTGCCAGAATGTGCCAGGCTGAGGCGCCACAACCACCCACAGCATGCCTCCCACTCGCTTGGGGCCCTGGGCCCTGATGTTATTTATCTGCCTGTTATTTAATGCTTCGTGACACCTGCGTCGTACGCCCGCACTTGGTGTCCTCACTTTCGGCACTATGAGGAGCACGAGATACCACGACTGATTTGAAGTAAAGGGTGCAAGCCTTTGTTCTTCTGACATCTTTCCTAGTGTTTGAGCATTTGCCAAGGCAAGGCATCCACTCTCTCCCTCCTTTTTATTTATTTGGGCTCTGACCTCACTTGTGTACTGATTTTTCTTTCTCTCTAACTAGCTGGGAAGCAGATTGAGGGCGGGGGCTGTGTCCTGGTTTCCACTGCACTCTGACAGCATCGACCACAGGTGCTCTGTACGCAGGCCCGGTCTAATATCAACAGAATTCAGTGGAACCCAGGCCCTAGGGCCAGGTACTGTTGAGGAACTTCTAGGGATCTAGAAGCTTCTAGATCCTCTAGATTTTCTGGCACAGTCCAGATTCTGGCATCCTGCCCTGTTGTTAGCTGAGGGTCCCAAGGTTGGGGATGGAAAATGGAGTAACCACAGTGTGGGTAGCATCACAGGCCGTGAGAGTAGCTGAGGGGCAAAGTGGGGATGGGAGGGAGCACTAGGGAGAGGACGGACGTGCGGACAGATACTGCCCACTCTGGATGGCCCAGGTCCACAGCGGACTGGGGTCAGAGGAGGCATTAATGACGAGTGACTTCACAGACGGTAGATGTGGTTCTGAAATTCAGAAAGATCCAGAGCCAGTGGGAGCCCTGGACGTTCACTCCCTGCTGTCCTTGGCTCTGGCTCAGCCCTTTCCGAAAGGACCCAGCTGTGGTGGGTGGGCCTTGGTGTGGACGGCTGGGGCCCTGCTTTCTGGAGCTGGAGGGCACTGGGGTCAGCGGGTTAAGGGCTCAGTGCTGGGACGTCAGTGATTGGTGCTCCTCTTTGGAGAATGTCCGCTTCCAGAGTGCTAATGGGCAGTCACTTTGGCTTTGATGGTGAATAGTAAGGCATAAGCACGAGTGTAGGTTTCCCCTCGACCTGCATTTTGCCTTGGAAGGTAGGTTCAGAGCGCTGAAACCCTAGTCAGGGCAGAAAGCTTTAAAGACATGCCAATAGCTTGCCCAGTGTCTTAGAAGCATCGACTGAAACACGTTGGAGGTACAGGTGTGCTGCTTGTCATTTATTTACCTGTTTGCCGAGAGCCCGTTCCGGTTCCAGAGCTGTGGTGCTGGGGGTGGTGGATGCCAGGCTGAAGAGGCAGCGGCCCCTGCCCCGGGCTTGAATCAGCACAGAAGATGCACAGCCAGGCCCCTCGCCTCGTGTGTGGGTGGGCTCTGGGGCCCCCGGGGCCCCTCCCCACCCCCTGCCCATCAGCGCCCTCGGCTCTGGCTCTTACCCAGATACGCTCCGTGGTTCTTGAGCTCCTCGGGGAACTCCTTCAGGTACGACTCGCGCAGAGGAATGACCTTCCCGCTACTGGTCTCCTTTAGCACAGCTCCGTTCCAGTCATAGGCGCCAACGGCTCCCAGCAGAATCCCGTCCTGTCATTGGGGAGGGGACACATGTCAGCTAGAGTTCCCGGGTGCCCCTCACCGGGAAGGCTGTACCGTGAAGAATCTGCCAGCCACCGCGGGCACCTTCTCCTGGGCTCATTATTTAGCAACCTAACTTCCAGCCAGGATTCTCGGCTTTTGAATGAGCCGAGGACCTTCTTGCCCCATCCCATCTTTAGCACAAAATGGGTTAAGCTGATCCCAAGGATAGGACCTTAGGAAAAAAGAAATGTTCTAGAAACAAACTCCAAATCCAGGACCAAACCTCCATTCCTCTTTGGGCTTCAAAACCCCTCTAGGAAATCTCTTGTCACTATACCTCCCTTCTGAGACTCTCTTGAGCTGTGTCCCTGCCCTTGGCCTCCTTCCACATTCCCCAGCAGTGTCTGAGTTGCTTCCCTGTGTATAAATCCTACGTCTTCATTTCTTCAGTAAAAATTCAGTGAATGCCTACGTTGTGCCAGACACTTGCTTGGTGCTGAGAATATCATCCCTGACCTCATGGAGCTCAAAAATGCTCAATAGATATGCAAATAAACATAACAGTTGCAAACTGATAAATGTGATGAGGGAAAACCATAGTAAGGTTTAATTTAGATTGAGATGAGGGTCAGGAAAGGCCTTTTTGAGTAAGATAAGGGTCAAGAAAAGCTTAGTCAGACACCTGAAAGCTGGGTAGGGTCAGAAAATAGAAGAGTTGGTGTGACTTTGGGCAAATTTCTCTCTCTCTCTCTCTGTCAGGAGACAGCTTGTGCAAAGGCCCTGAGGCTGGAGAGAGTTTAGAGCCTTTGGTTTCAAGGGACTGAAAGCTGTTTGATGGGGCTGGAGCATTGAGTAAGAGGGGGCAGAGTGGCTCAAGATGAGGCTGGACAGATAAGCCAGGGCCACATCCATGACAGCCAACCCCCAGAGGACAGGGGCTTGTCTTTAGTTGCAGGGTAAGCGGCTGCTGCAATGCTTGGGCAGGAAGACCGGAAGCTCTGGCTCTCTGAGGGGGAGTCTCCATGTTACTGACTCCAGGGCCATTTTCCAAGGACCGGGTCACTCACTCTCTGGGCTGTACCTGCACCTTGTCCCCCTCCACACCCCCAGACAATTCACATAACTAGTGTGCACAGGCGGACAAACAGTAAGCACCTAGAAGAGGAAGAGGAGTGACCAGGGACGATGCCGGGCCGAGGAGGGTGGTGAGAGCAGGGAGGGCCGCCTTCCTGGGTTACCGTGGGGGCTCCGGGCTGGGCTGGGGCAGACTGTTAAAGCATGGGCTGGTGAAGTCCCCTCTCTCCCACTGAGCGTCCCTAAGCATGGCTGGTTGGTGGGATCTGAGGTTCCCCTGCCATGTGGGGCCCAAGGCACTCAATCTCCCCTCACCCCCAAAACCACGGTGCCAGGAGAGAGCATGACTGTGGCCTCGGGACCCTCAGAGCTGTCCCTAAACGCAGAGGCAGGGCCCCGGGCGCTAGTGTCACTCATGGTGGCGGAGGGCGAGATTATGGACCTGAACCTAAGCCTCCTTTGCTCACTTCCAAGGTGTCAATTTAAAGAGTAAAGCTGAGCTTATCAAAGGGTTAAAATTCTGATGTCCTAGAGGCAGAACTGACTGTTCACACTGTGTCTTTATGACTATCAATGAGCTGGTCTTGGGAGAGTCTGATGTGCTTGGTTGTGTCTAATGCCGCACTTTCTAATCAGCTTTCTCCCTCCCACTGGGTGCGCGCCTCAGCCTGGAGAGCCTGACAATGCACCTGGGCCGGGATCGGAGCCAGGGCCTCAAAGACTCTGCCCACACAGTCACCGCCAACATTCCTCGCACTTGGGGTGTCCTCCATTCTTGGCGGACTTTCTCATCCAGTCACCCATTTGTGTGAGACCAGTAGGACAGATGTTCATTATCTGCGCTTGACAAATGAGAATCCGAGGTTCAGAGAGGGAAGGGGACCTGCTCAAGGTCACACAGCAAGTCAGAGGCAGGGCTGGGACTTTGATCAGGGAGACGGGTAGAGGAGAAGGGAAAATACCCATCTTCTGCCCAGAAGCTCCTGGATTCTGCTACAGATTTTCCATCTGAGCCCCTCTCTAGGAGGAGTGCGACGTTTGGGCTTTCCTCTCTCTCTCTTCATTTCCTCCCTCTCTCCGCCTGCTAAGTTCAAGTTTGCAACTGCAGACCAGGCTTCCTTGCTTCCCAGAGAGGCCTTTGAAGATGAATTGTTGGCTTGCAGATGACCGGAAGCCTCTGTGAGGTACTGAGAAGGGCTGGCCCAGGCCAGGTGCCTGGGATCTAGCGGAGGGGGCGCCGAGGCTGACTCACCGGACGTGGGGCTTGCGAATTCCACTCGGGCTTCTGGATTAGGCACAGTGGGCGGGTGATCACTCGTAGGTCTCATCTTATGCCACTGTGTCCTGCCAGCGGCTGCAGGCTTGGGCTTCTAGTGGGAGGCCCTTTCCTGAGAGGGGCCTGTGGGGGCCAGGGAGAGCCCCACTGAGGATGGGGTGCACTGCAAGGAGTGGGCTGGCTGAGGGCACTAGCCGGCTTTTCCCTTCTTGGGGAGCCAGACGTTTTGAGTTTGGAGAAAATCTGGAAGGGGCAGGGCCATAAAAAGGGCCAAAGCCTGGACAGAAGGAGCCAGGCATGCAGGCCAGCTGGAGACAAGCAGCAGGGCATTCCGGGGAAGAGCCGCATGCACCACTCCAGACCTGGTCCTGGCTCCCTGACTTATGCCCCCTTTCCTATGGGGCCCCCCAGGCTCCCACTGGATATTACCAGGGTGTGCCTGGGTGGCCTCACACAGACGGACCCTTGTGCAAGCTGACTTTCCTAGTGCTCTGTGCAGAAATGAGGATGCAGACTTGGCTGTCCTCAGAAGGTCCAAGGCGAAGTCCCTGCCTTCCCGGAGGACGACCTGTACCCACCATCAGATCCTGCCAGCTAAGGTCCCAGCTGCCCTCTGACCTGGCTTCTGGAGCAGTCTTGCCTTTCCAGCACAGCCGAATGCTCCCTGGGCTTGTGGCCACACACCCCCGAACTCTGTGTTCCCACCAGTCTGTGTCCCCGGCACGGGAAGCAGCAGAGTCTAGGGCCATGGTTCTCAACGGTGGGCGGTTCAGCCCCCCGGGCCATATTTGGCAATGCCTCGAAACAGTTCTGGTTGTCACAGCTGGGGCTGGTGTTGAGGTTGCTGTGCCACCTGGTGGGTAGAACTCAGGGATGCTGCTGAACACCTGCAGCGCACAGGACAGCCCCCCAGCGAAGAATCCTCCAGCCCGGAGTGTCACTAGGGCTGAGCGTGAGAGGCCCTGGCCTGCCGGTCAGAGCAGGAATCTGGACTCAGGCATTCCTGAGTTCCAGTCCCACCTCCAGAGCTTCTAGCTGTGTGACCTTGGGCAAGTTTCTCTCCCTCTCACTGAGAGGTTCTTTAGATGTAAATAGTTGTGTCGTGAGAATTAGCCTTTTTAATTCTTAGCGTGCTGCTTGGCAGCCAATAAGGACTGGGTACACAGTAGCTTCTCTCATTCATTAATTCATCCATAAAGCACTTCCGGGGAGGCGGGCATCAAAGAAGAGCGAGAGCTCCAGATGAGTCAATGCGGCAGCCCGTGAGAAGTGCTCCGATGGAGGACAGGACACTCTATTCTGGGGACCCAGTGGACGGGCTGACCAACTGAGGGGCAGGGTGGGTGCAGAGTGGAATTAGGAAAGGATTTTAAAAAAACTTTACTTGGTTTGTAGTAAGTCTCAAAATGAACACTTCCAGTTCCAAGCCTCAAGATTCAATTCCAGAAATATTTTCCAGACATCTGCTCAAAGACTGAGGTTCAGAGAGGTGAAATGATTTGTCTGAGGCCACACAGCCAGGCAGTGCTTTCCCCTTGCCCAGCTGTAATGGCATTAGAATACCAGATGCCAGCAATTGCTCTTGGCATTGGGGAGGCCGGAGTGTGGAGGCAGGTGGAGGTGGCCGCTGGTGGTCCTGCGTGCTGGCGCGCACGGAGACCACAGAGACGGCACTGAGTCCGTCTCCACACCTAGGCTCCCCAATGGCTCCTTAGTGCTGCATGTCCATCTTCAGAGAGACCGTAGCGGGGCAAGACCCTGTCCCCAAGAGCCCCTTCTAAGGCAAACACATCATGAAGAGGGTGGAGTATGCTTTAACTAGTTGCTCCATTCTGTCATTAGAAGACTTGTTTTCAATAAGCTCAAAGTGGAGCCTAAGAAGGGATGAGAGCCGCGAGGTGTAGGCGTGCTTGGGCAGGAAAGACTGGAAACGGGCCCTCAAACTTTCCGTGGAGAGGAGACCCTCCCCTTGCGCACTGCTGGAAGCCGGTGGCTGGGTGGCGTGGAGGGGGCCTAGGGGGCATGGGGCACACTGGACTTGACTGCTCATTCCAGATCAGAGGCTTGGGTGTCTCTCCTCAGAGGTCCTGGGAATGAGGCCCAGGAGTGCGGCACTGGGCACGAGAATACAGCGGGAGGACATGGCCTTGGGCTTGGGAGGACCCCAATGAAACAGAAATGAATCCTGCCACCAGGCGTCAACTTGCAGACAATCAGAACAGCATGCCAGAAGTCCCTGGCTAGCACGTCCTGGCCCCATGGGGTGGGGCCGTGGACAGCCCTGACTGCCTGAGTCCACTATGGGGGCTCAGAGGGGCTTACAGCCTCTAGGTAGCAGCTCCTTATTTCTCCATTATGGATTAGTTTCTTTCATTTTTGATTGAATCAAATATGCAAAAGTAGTTCAAATGCAAAACTCTTAGGAAAGATTACAGCTTTAAGCCTTCAACAGCTGGGAAACTTAGATAACAGCTGATAACCTTAGCTATGCAGTCCACAACCCCAGTGGGCCTGCGGGAAGGGCACGGGCTGACAGGCAGGGGTAGGGCACGCAGCTGGGCTGGAAATAGGGGGCTTCCCTACCTTGGCCTGTTTCAAATGCAGCTGAGGGCTGGTCCCGCCGGATCATCATGCGCAGGTTAAAGGAAAAATGATTTCCCATCTTGGGTGAGTCACCAAGGATTTTATATAGACGAGATTCACCCTAATAAAACTGCTTCCTTCTATGAACTTTTGGTGTTGGGGAGATTTATGGACGGCAGTGTAGGAGGTCCGGGTGAATTCCTGTGCCGAGCAGTCCCATAGGAGGAGCTCCCCAGCAGCTCCATCCGTCACCAGCGGGCATCAAGCATCAATTATTTATAGTCCTCTTCCTTCTTCCACACCTTCCGCTCGTGGCCCATGGGGATTATAGACTCTTAGCGTCTACCCCCTTTGGAAGGTATGGGTTCCTTCTGCAAGCTTTCTGGCAGATTCATGCAGCTTCTTCTTGATTACCCAGGCAACAGGGAGTTTAGCACCTCAGCAGGCAGCCAGCACTTGTAGAAGCCACTCCAGCTATTAGTGACCTTTGCATCCATTTCCAAATGCTAATGGAACCATTGTCTTAAAAATCCATTCTAGAATTTGACCAGGGATCAAATAGCTGGTCTTCCTGATGGTAATTCCCAGAATGTTCTTTCCCTTTTTTGCAAGTCAAGACTAGAGTTCCCTGGGGTGGCTTCAGCTCCCTGGGTTCCCCAATGGCTCAGATCTTTGGTCATCAGCCTGAGATGCACTTCCTGTGGCCTGAGGCTTTGGGCTCTTTGAGTAGCCAGGTGATGTCTTGGGGTCTCCTCTACTACCCTGGGCTCTGGTCCCTCCTTCCTCTTGTTGCTTTTATCCTCCCTAACTCGAAGGCTAGTTTCCTTGCTAGAGAGATGGCAGCAGACCAGGTGACGAGTCGCTGGGTCTTTCCTCTGCCATTTGAGAACATTCTACTGGGTCCCTCCCCTAGGACCAGAGACCTTTCCTTCTGACATAACTCAACAGGCCCAGGGCTGCTGATGGCTCCTGCAGCATATTTGCAGGAAGCAGCGGCCTGAGGCCGTCTGTGGAGCATCCTGTGGAGTCCCCCAGGAGATGGACTCACTGGGCTCAGGACCTGCTCTGGCAAAGCTGAAAGGCTGGACCCATGGGCCCCAACCCCCAGAGAGGTCTGACTGACCCTCAGAGCCGCGGAGCTGGACTCCCAGGGACAGGACGGCTGTGGCCAATTATGATGGCATCAGTGGCTGGCGTTGAAAACCTTCCGTGCTCTAAAATAGCAACCCGATGGCCCGTCCCAGCGCCAGACAGCCCACCATCATTGCCCCATTCCTTTGGATTTGGAAAGTTTTTTGTTTTTGTTTTCTTAAGTATTAAAGAGTCTCGGACTCAAACATCATCATCTCTTTAAAAATCCTATCAGATAAAAACTTACAGATGCCTTTCACTTGAAAACAAGACTTGGGGGTGTTAGAAGAACTGGGGTCTGTATCTGCAGGATAGGGAGGGGCATGTGGGTCTCTCTAATTAGGCAAATGAAAAAGAGCTGGGCATATTGGAAGGAACTGCATAGGGCAGTGCATGACCTTGACCTAAATAACAAGCAGGGGCTCTCAGCTCCCGGTCTCCCCTCACAGTTGGGGCACCACTTGATCCTGCACGGATTCATCTTGCTCAACACACTGAGCTGCTTGGGCCATTTTCAGAGTTCGGCTCAAATTTCCCTGAATTCCTGCAGCTTATCTTGACCTCCCCGTGCCTTCAGGTTCCCCGATTCCCGGGCACACACATCACAGTGTTAGAAGCAGCAGAGTGAGCTTATCATTTAAGAGTCTTTCTCCCTAACTAGACCATGAGCTGCTGTCAGCGGAAACCTTGATCTCTATCTATTTATATATCCCTAGTGCCCAGTACAGAGCCTGACACACAAGGAGATGCTCAAAAAATGATTGTGGGACGAACGAAGGAGAGATTGGGACATTCATTCTCTCTCACTGTCCCCAACATCAGCGCTGGCCCCCCATGTGTGCTCAGATTTCCCCCAGTGTTGTGCACACCACTTCTTCTGTTGTCCTGCCTGCTGCCACCCGTGGCTGCAGAAATCCTTGTCCTCAGGGGCCTGCCTAAGTGCCAGCCCCTCCCCTGTCTGCCCCCTCCCCTAGGCTGGGCCTTGTCTTCTCTAGGACCCTGAGCACACGCTGCTTTGATTAGCATTAGATGTGTGCATGTGGTTCCCCCACTGAGCACGGGGTCTTCCCAGGGGCTCCATGGATGGGGGGCCTCCTGAAGTTATACCCTCTTACCTACGAGAAGTCTACCATTTCTTTCATCCTACCCCCAAAGCTGAGGACCACTGTGCCAGATTGTCTGCAAATTGACTCCTGGTGGCAAGAATAATTTCTGGTCACATTGGTCTGGAATAACCTTGGTTGCATTTGACAATTGCTTGTTGGATTTAATTAAATTGAGTTTCCTGTTGCATTTTCTAATCAGCCCTGACCCCAGAGTCAGGAGACGGGGCCAGTGCATGACTTGCTTCCTTATCTCGTGTGAATGGATGCCCTCGTCTCTCCTCGTGCCCGGCTCCTTACCCTCAGACTGCGAGCTCCTTGAGGGCAGGCCTCCTGCCTCTCCTGGGATCCAGCACAGAGAAGGCACTGAAAACATTTGCTGGTCTGACCACCTAAAACAGGACAACGATTACCGCCTGCCAACCTTGCAGGGCTGAGCACGAAATAAGGGGCAGGAATCTCCTGGAAAAATTTAAAGTGCTCTGCGCGTGTGACACGACTGTTACTATTGTAGGGCAGTTACATTTCTATCTCGCTGCATTCAAGTGGGCATGAGAAGGTCCAGATGCAGCAGAGGAAAAGCTGAGCATGAGTCACGTTTCCGTCCATCTGTCTGCTGCATGTCGTGCCTGTCTCCCCTCCCTGCCAGTTGGGGATTTCTGACTCAGACCCCTTACATTCCACACTCTCTCATGGAGCAGCTGTTTAATGTGTAGGGGACAGCAGGAGACTAATATTTCTCTCACAAATGTCACTTCTGCAGATCACTCAACCTTTCCCTGACTCAGTTTCTTTATCTGGAAACTGGGAACAAGGAATCCTGCCCTAACCACCTCACAGGGCAGCTGGGAGAATTCAGTGGGATAATGAAGGTGATGTATAAGTAGGATGGTCTAAAAGGCCTTTTCTGGAAAATTAGGAGGCAGAAGTACTCCCCCACAGTGCCAGCCCAGGCAGAACACCTAGGACACCTGTCTGTCCAAAGCATGCCCACGGGGCACGTGCTGACACCGGCACAGATGGGCTTTCCCCACGTGGGATTCCCGGCAGGGCTTTCCCTCCCAAACAGTTTATAAGGCTCTGCCCCTCCTGCGGTCCTGTGAGCATTCAGTCCCATCTTGTGAATCAGAACCAGGTGAAGTGCAGGGTGAGTGGCAGCCTGAGGCTCTGGGCCCATGCCGCAGAGCCCCAGACACAACATGTTGCTGTGACGCCATGTGCCACCTTGGCCACCTGCAATGTGAAGCCGAGTCCGCACAGGGAGGGGGCCCAGGAGGGCCATCTGCCGGAGCACATCTGCAACATCTGGACACCCTCCCAACGTCGACAACACGCCGCCCCCCTGCACACACAGGCTGCCCCAGGCACGCATGGGTGCTAGTGGAGTGCGTGCAATTGGTTTGCCTCAGGCTCTGCGCCTGAAAGGGCCCCTGGGGGGAAACGCTCCATCAGCACCCTGCACAGAGAGGTCGCCAGGGGGGTATGTGGGCTTATTATCTGTAGCCCATGCTCTGCTCAAAAGCGCCCGAGACAACTTATTATAAGTTGAAGGCCTTGACTTCCCTCCTCCAGCCATAGAAGATGGGAGGCGGAGAGACCTCAAGCAAGAGAGAAGGGGGAGGAGAGGGCCCGGTAAGGCGGGATGACAAGGCAGAGGCTGGCAAGAGTGAGCACGTGCGAGGCAGCTCTCCACCCTCGTACCTCCACCACGTGCGAGGAAAAGCCGGTCTGCGACATCTCCAGCCCGAAGGAGGTTTCGTTCTTGTTGGTGCCTAAAACAGAGGGACAGAAGGATGTCAGCTCCGCGCCTGACTGCTGAGTGCCAGACACGCTGCAGCTCAATCCCAGCACCTGTGTCCCAGCGGCCCCTTCAGGGAGGTGACAGGGGCCCAAGTCTGGGTCCAGCCTCGTCTGCCCTCGTGGCTGGTGCCCTACACCGGGAGGAGCCAGGTGGCCGTGCGGGTTTATCATTAGTAGGCCGCTCATGGCTGAAAAGGGCTGGGGACAGCTTCTGTTACAGGGCGGGTATCCTGTACAATAAGACTGTCAAATAGGGGAAAGACCAGGAAAGGTGCGTGGAAAGAAGTAGTCTACATTTTTGGCAAGAACTGGAATTCCCCACTCTGTTCATTCCTATTCTTCACCAGATTTGGTTCCAGATGCCTCTGGATGGTCTCAAACATCAAACTGGCCCTCAGGAGGGGGACTTGTCACCACCACCGATTTGCATGAGAAATCCCATGTGTGCTGAAGGCCCCCCCACAGAGGGCCTCTCCGAGCACATCACTGGAACCAAGGTTCTCGTCACCCAAGGCGACTGTTTTGAGGAGAAATACAGTGATTTGGATATTTAAGTTCTACTGTGAGTGTCAAAACTCAGGTCCATACTTTCTATTCCTTTAGCCTGGTTTATGAGGGTGTTTTTGTCTCTTTTTCTGTGTCTGTAGCTTGTCATTCTGATGTGCTGCAGACTGCTCAGGCTTTGGACACCGCCTCTGTCTTTTTCCACAGTCGTCCCACGTGGCAAAGCCCAGGAGGGGAAGGGCCTGCTAGAGCAACACGTGATGCCAGTGAGGTGTGTGCAGCTCAGAGCTGGAGATTAAACCGCAAGGAGAGGGGCCACCCGACGGGGCCCTGCAGAAGGTGCTTCTGGATGGGAGGCAGTGGGGCTCAGGGGTCAAGTGTTTCCGGCTAAGGAGTCAGGCTCAGCCGGGTGCAAACTAGAGCTGCCAGATAAAACACAGGACGCTCAGTAAATGTGAATGCCAGACAAACAACAAATACTTTTTTAGTATAAGTTTGCCACAAACATTGTATTTTATATTTGCTAAATCTGGCAGCCCTCATTCAAACCCCAACTCCTTCCCAAGCTGTGGGAGCTTAGGCAAGGCACTCAGCCCCTTCGCGCTTCAGTTTTCTCAATGGTAAAGAGGAGACTATCAGCAAAACCACCTTCCGGGGCTGTTCAGAAAGCGCGCAGGCTGGCGGCCAGCACGGTGACACGCAGGGGTAGGCACTGATGGTGAGGGAGGCCCCTGTGAACCCAGTCCCCTCTGTGGGGCTGGATTTCGCTCCCTGGGCTTCATCTGATGGGAGCCCAGGAGCATGGACCTCTCTCGGGATGGATCACGCACCTTCCAAGCTGAAGATCCGGTCCCCCAGGGCATCGACAATGTCCTTCAGGGCCGCCTCGTCGGTGACGTTGAAGAAGTGCTTGTCATCTGGGTCACTGGCGATGTATTTGATTTCATTTAGGAAAGTTTCTGGATTGATCCCCCTGCGGTTGTAGTAGCCCAGGACCTGCCAGGGAACAGGGGGCAGGGGCGACAAACCAGGACATGGCACAGACCTCCATGCACGCCCATGACCCCTGACCCTGCGGACCCAGGGCCAGCTGGAGCCACTACTCTGGTAGTCATGAGCATAAGCTAAAGTGCCATTTGCATTTTGAAAAAGTCTCTTGTAAGGGCCAGACCCAGGCCCTGTTCTGAGATGGGGTTCTGGAGGTGGGAGGCGCGTGGGGGTGTTTTCTAGTTTTCTGAGGTTGCAGAACCTCCCTGGCAATGGAGACAAAAAAACCCCACAACTGTTGTGGACAGGCCCGGGCAGTGTGGAAAGAAGATGTTTGACTTGCTCTTTAGCAGAGGATGAAAAAAGGAGAGGCCCCTTTGAGGGCCTGGGTAGCTGCTCATTCCCCAGAAACCCCAGGGGTTTGATGGCAAAGCCTCTAGAAGGCAGCCGGCAGCCCTTGGGCAGGAGCAGGGGGCAGGACGGGCGGACTCACGGCCACAGCATATCTGGTCACGTTGTCCCTCTCGCTTTGCTGGATCACCTTCTCCAGGTCCGGGCTGTCGTGGGACTCCCCATCTGTGATGACAATCATTACCTTCTTGGCCCCTTTCCTTCCGCCCTTCTGGAAAGCCTCTGAGCTGGAACCCGAGCACAAGGGAAGGATCACAAGCAGGAGATGGCTGTGGGGCAGCCCCCGGCGCTCCTCCAGAGGGGCAGCCACAGAAGCCAGGGTCGAGTCCCCCGGGGAACCCACAGGAGCGGAGACCTCAAACCAAAGCAGCAGCTGCATGGAGATGCGCAGACTATCATTCGCCAGCTGCTCAGATGGTCTTGTGTCTGTTTGTCTTTAAAAAGTGACTTTAAAAAGCCCCTCTAGGGGCTGGCCCCGTGGCCGAGTGGTTAAGTTCGCGCGCTCCGCTGCAGGCGGCCCAGTGTTTCGTCAGTTCGAATCCTGGGCGCGGACATGGCACTGCTTATCAAACCACGCTGAGGCAGCGTCCCACATGCCACAACTACAAGGACCCACAACGAAGAATATACAACTGTGTACTGGGGGGCTTTGGGGAGAAAAAATAAAATAAAAATCTTTAAAAAAAAAAAAAATGGCCATATTTAAAAAAAAAAAAAAAAAAAAAAAAGCCCCTCTAGGGTCCTCTCCTTGCTGTTTGGGGCAAGTGGAGGGGACAGGGTAGAGTGGGGAGGGCTCAGGGTCAGATGGAGATCTTTAGAACACCTAAGTCATCAGTTCAAACACCCAGCTGCACAGGAGAATCTCTTGGGGAGTTAAAAAAAAATGATGTCCAGGCCCTACCTGGACTCACGAAATCAGAATCTCAGGGGTGTGGCCGGGGCATCAGTATTTTTCAAAAGTTCTAATGAACATCAGAGTTGGGAACCACTTCCCCAAGTACTGAAAAGTTGATGTGCCAGAGTAATTCAAACCACACTAATCCAAAAAACGCATGGGGTGAAGCCTGACAAAGTTCTGATTTTTCCCACGAGGACTGCTTTCGTTTTATTTTGGGAACTATTAAATATCAAATTCTGTGACAAATATTCCTCTTTCTTGCTTTTTGTTTTCAGTGCCCAGAGCAGGGGCTTGGCCTGCCTGTTGTACAATCCAGCCAGGGGACCAGAGGCTGGCACGCTGGCCCTTGACGCTATGGAGAGGCTCGTGCAGCTGGCAACCTATGAAGCGTGCAAAACTGCTCTCGAGCCGTCGTTGGCTCTTGGTGCCTCTGCAGCCAACCCTCCCTTAGACTGTGAGGTTCTAAGAAGGACAGACATGATATGGCCCAAGAGTCTGGCCCAGCAGGTAGCATTTCTCAGTAAGGATCTAAAAATAAATGTTACCCTTAAACCCTGCAGCGATTTCTCCCGGGTCTGACCCACAGATCTAACTCTCCAGTGCCAAGTTAAAGCCCGTTTCCGGGCCCCAAGGCGTGGGGAACCAAGGTGTCTCAGCTGATGAGCTCACGGGCATGACTTAGATGTTGAGGAATTCACAAAACTTGGAATATGCTAGTTCAGGGCATCTTCGAGCTACCACCTAGGAGAAACAGACCAGCTGCCACTCTCTCAGCAGTTCTGTGCTATATCGGATATGCTGACTTTAAAAAACTCTCTACTTTCAGTACGAACTGTGGGTTGAAGAGGGGCAAAGGCACACTTGACACGACTAGAGCAGATTTTGGGCTGAAGCCGGACCTGTGGAGGGAGAACTCAGCTAGTCCCTCAGAGGAGATTCCAGATGCTTCCATGACCTCATTGGAGGGCCAAGGAACAAAACTCCATGCAAAAAATATGGCAGAGAAAAAATAGGTTTTATTATATATGGAGCCAGGAAAAATTTCAGGATCATATTTCCAAATAGTGGAATAGTGTGAATATCTGCACGAATCTGCAGCGGGGTAAACACTGGCATGAATCATTAGATTTGAAGTCTGATTTTGTATTGCGTGAAAGACTTGGATGTGTTCCTACGTAAACAGATTGTAAGTTCCTTGAGAGCAGTGAGAGCGTTAAACTCACAGCAGCTTCTGTGAACGTGGAAGCCAGAGTGATCCTGTGAGAAGTTAGGTCACATCATGGCTTCTTGCTGCTCAAAACCTGCACTGGCTCCCATTTCTCTCAGGTCCTGACAATGGCCCACCAGACCCTTTGTGATGTGACCCCGTTATCCCTCTGCGCCCCTCCTCCTGCTCACTCCCCTCCACGCACACCAAACTTCTCTGGATTCCTCACTGATCCTGGAACCACCAGGCACGCTCCTGTCTTAGGGCCTTCATATGAGCTGTGCCCCTCCCTGGAAGGCAGGACCTGCTTGGCCAAATTCCTCACCTCCTTCAACACTCCACTCAAACGCAAGCTCTCGGTGCAAACTTCCCTGACCACTCTAATACTGAGGAAATACCTGCCCTCTTCAATCCACTTGAGTGCCTTTACTATGCTCAATTTTCACCCCATAGCTTTTTTTTTTTTTTTTTTTTTTTTTTGCTGAGGAGGAGTTGCCCTGAGCTAACATCTGTGCCAATCTTCCTCTATTTTGTATGTGGAACACCACCTCAGCATGGTTTGATGAGTGGTGTGTAGAACCATGCCAAGGATCCAAACCTGAAAACCCTGGGCCACTGAAGCGGAATGCGTGAACTTAACCACTACGCCACCGGGCTGGCTCCCGCCATAGCTTTTTATCTCCTTCTAGCATCTACGTTGTTTATTTGCTTATTGTCTGCCTCACCCTCTAGGTTGTCAGCCCTTGAGGGCAGGACATTTATCTGTTTTGTTCATGTGTGAGGCACGTAGTAGGTGCTCAATAAAAAGTGTTGAGTAAACTAAGATGAATCACACCATTGTCCCTGCACCCCCTAACCCCCCAAGCCATACATGGCTTCATGTGCACATCTCGTGATAACACTCTCATCCCCAAGAACCTTCAGTGGCCACTCACGCTTGTCTTAGCTACAACATTATCAGCCTCATAGTCTGGATCCAAGCCATCTTTGCAGCTGCCTGGCACACTGACCCTAACACGAACCCCAGGCCACGGCCAGAGCATGAATGTAAATGTCCCTCGACGTCCCCCTTCCTTGGCCCTTACCAGGGCAGAAGGTCTTCTGTGAATGTCTTCTCTCTGCCTCTCCCTGCTGGACTCCTGGGGTCTTCGCAGGACAGGTCAAATGCCACCCTGTCTTGGCAGTCCTCCCCGGCCCCTCCCTTGGAGCCTTCTCTCTCTCATCCTTACTGAATTAGGCTGATGCTTATCAGAGCTCCCCTATGGGGTGGGGGCACAGGTTACTGTCTTTGTAACCCGTCAAATCCATGGCCTGGATCTTTGTTACTTTAGTAGGTGCACAGAAAAAAAAAGCATTACGAATAGCTTAGTGAGGGGAGAAAAGCTTTCACTTTAAAGAGCACCGGTTGTAATTTGGGACCCAAGCGTGGCAGGCCGGGAAGAGAGGTTTCAACTTCACTTGAGGTGCAGATGCACACCCCAGTGGTGCCCGTGAGGCCCGGATGTTCACACTGCCTGGGGAGTCACACACTTGTAACTGACCTGGGGTGGGTGGGCTGCGGAATGAGCCCTGCTGAGTCAGTTGGCTCCCCACTGAGGAAGTGATAGCTCAGTGGGCACTAGCTTCCCGCTGTTGCCCCAGCCATTTCACGAGGGCCTGCCGGGGGGCTCAGGGGCTCACCCCAATGATGACAAAACAGCAAAGTGGCCTGTTTCTCGTGAGGATGAGTAAGAGCCATCCTTACAAGGAGGAAGGCTCATTTAGGAAAAAGGCGTGAGGAGGTTTTATCAGCAAACAGAATAGGTTAGTGGAGCAGTAACTTAGAAAGAGCTGTGAGATGGGAAAAAACAATCTTTTCACCACGTAAAGTCATGTTACTACTAAATCGCTCTTACACTGTGGAATCCTGTTAAACACATTGACTAACCCCGTGTGAGGTGGGATTATAAGGTTATGGGACTGTGGTCTCAATGAACACAACGGAACTCATATTCACAGGTGTAAAATTTATACATCTAAAATCTAAATGCCCTGGATGTAGTCATCACAGGAGTTCCGGCCTCAGCAAAAAAGTGCTCACTGAGGGGCTGGCCCCGTGGCAGAGTGGTTAAGTTTGCATGCTCTGCTTTGGTGGTCCGGGGTTCGCTGGTTCAGATCCTGGGTGCAGACCTACACACCACTCATCAAGCCGTGCTGCGGAGGCGTCCCACGTAGGAGAGCTAGAATAACTTACAACTGGGATACACAACCATGCACTGGGGCTTTGGGGAGAAAAAATAAAAAAATAAAATCACTCACTGATTTCAGAGGGGATGAACACAGCATTCTGAGCAGTGGCCACATTACTGGAATAAGCACGTAGCTGTCTGTGTGGACAACGACTAGAGACAGCATTCACTGTCATCATGAGTGAGTTTTGGGGTGACTTTTAAGGAACCAGCCTCATTACTCTATGATCTCAGAGATTAGATTTAACTGTGTTCTTCACACTTCATTGATGACAACTCTCCACAGGAAGATTCTGCCATCAAAGAACCTACACTTTTTATAGGGTCTCTGTGGCAGGATGTATTTTCCGAAGTTGGCTGTAATGATATCTCCCATCCCAAATGCTCTTCCGCAATGTGACATTGCCGTTCCTCCATCTAGAGGCAGAATCAGATTCTCTTCCCCTTGAATCTGGGCTGGCCATAGTGACTTGTTCGATCAATACAATATGGTAGAAGTTTTTTCTGGGACTTTTGGGGCTAGGTCATAGGCAGTCTTGGAGTTCCCGCATGGGTCTCTTGGAAAGCTCGCTCTCAGAGTCCAGCTGCCATGACGTGAGAAAACCAAGCCACATGGCCACCTGTGGTCAGCCCCAGGTGAGCTGTCAGTCAACAACCAGCATCAATTGCTGGCCACATGAGTGTGTCATTTTGGATGTCCAGTCCAGTCAGATCCTCAGATGACAACAGCCCTAGCCGACACCAGATTTCAGCCACATGAGAGAACCCAAGAGAGAACTGACCAGCTGAGCCCAACCAATTCTCAGAACTTTCAGGCATTAGTAAATTATTGTCTCAAGGTACTAAATTTGGTGGGGGTTTGTTACACGGCAATATATATCTAGAACGGTATCAGATTTAGAAAATTTAATTTTTTTTTTACCGAGCAAATTCGATGCCGAATGCTGTGCGGGTCTCTGTTCCTCCTCTCTGCTCAATGTGGCTGGCCGCTTCCACTACATCTTTTACGGACCTGTAGTCATTGAGGTGAAATTCATGTACCACGTCTTCTCCGTACTGAACAACTCCAACCTGCAAGTTAGAGGAGAAGGCGACAGAACATCTCGACCCCCGACACTGAGACCTGCGGTGGCCAGGCTCCCTGAGGCATCACTGTCTAGGACAGTTCAGGAGCGAGGAAGGCTCAGGACCTCCCGAGGGAGAGCAGCTAGGCTGAGGGCAGCAGGTTCTGAAAGCTCTGGGAACAATGGACGGCTTGGTGAGACGCGTGGGAGGCACTTATCAAGACAGGAGACTGTGATTTAAAGAAAGGCCCGAGAGATTATGTTTGTTACTTAAAAAGACAAAAGCTGAGCATAGAATTGAAGTCTAAAATATTAGGAATGGCTTGGGGGAGGGGCATGACATTGTTCACCAAACTCTGGAACTGAGGTTCCTTAAAACTTGGAAGAGAAGAAGTTCTTTTATCCCCAAGGCTGATAAAATATCGACAATGTTAATAGCCTTGAAAGAAACAAAAAACCTTAAAGACCTACAGTAGAACTAGAATGATAAAATGTGACTGTTGGATGGGCCCACAGAGGTTATTTGGTGCCTTTCTAATGCTGGACTTTCACCCACAATACCTTAAAAGATGGTCTTCCAAGGCTGGGGAAGTCCACCGCTTCACGAAAGCCCACTCCCTTTTTACCAGCCCTAATTGTTACAAAATAATTGCTCAGATTGATTTACAATCTGCCACCTTGTAACTTCTAATCATTGGTCCTCATTTGGCCTGCCAAAACAACAGGGAATAAATCTACCTTCTCTCCAGCCAGGCAGCGTTTCAAATATGTGCTGGCGGCTACGACCCTCTTCCCAGTCTTCTCTCCAAGATCAGTGTGTCTAATTCTCCCCTGTGCCCCGCTCAGCAGGATTCTAGCACCTACTCAATCTTTCCTGCCTTCCTTCTCACTCTCTAGTTGGTCAAACTTTCTCTTAATAGGTAGCATCTATCCCAGAAGACAATGTTTGACCCTCGAGGTGAGGCATCCCCCAAATTGTCCCTCCATGTGCCCAGCAGAGATGAGTGTCCTGGGCTACAGAGCCCTGGTGCTGGCCCTTCCACCTACACTTTCTTAGTGCATGCAAAGATGCTCCCCCACATCCCAGGGCAGTATCTACCATGGGTTAGGGGGGCCATGCTTGGAGGAGGAAAGAGTCCCAGAGATGCTCACCTGGATCTGCCCAGGGCCGATGTAAAACTTTTTCAGGATGTTGATGAGGAAGTGCTGAACCTCTACCCAGGGGTAGATGCTGTTGGAACCATCCAGAACAATGACGATGTCCATGTAGGTCTGGCACCCTGGGAAGTGGGGACATGGTCACAGCTACCCCAGGGCCCAGTGTCTGCAAGTCTCTGATTCTCCGGTTCATTGTCCAAAGGACAATAGAAGGACTCTGTTATATGTATATAATTACATGTGTGTACTTCCCTGGGCTGGGGAGCCATCCTTGGGCTGGACATTTATTTGGGCAACGTGAATGACGAGCCCAAGAATTCCTGGCTCTGCTCCACCTCTCTGTGCTGGCCATGCAAACAAAGCTGAGATGAAGCCTGACCCGCTCGGCTCTCATCACGGACTGACCACGGGCAGCTGGTCAGTGTCTCTGAGGCAGCCAACACTGCTCACATTGGCATCTCTTTATAATTTGTTTTACTGAAACGGGCAGGCTGGACTTAACGACTTTCAGTCCAAATGGAGGGGTTTCACTTTTTAAGGGGGCAGTATGGTGTAACGGCTAGGAATATGGAGCCTGGAGTCATGATGTTTGACTCCTGGCTTTGACCTTGGGCAAGTCACTGGACCTCTCAGCCCCAGTTTTCTCTTCTCTAGAACAGGCATAATGATAGCAGAGGGTTGTCAGGAGGAATCAATGGGGTGATGCTTCCACAGGGCGGAGCACCAAGCCAGTGCTCCAGAAATCTTAGCTGATCCTATTTTTACTTTTTTAAGCAAACCACTTTGTCAATGCGGCAATGACAGACTCAGGTCGAGCTCTCATGCTTTTATTTCTGCTCTGAACATAAAGCTTTCTCTATATTCTTATAACATTAATATGTAATTAAAACGCATAATAAAAATCAATTTTTCAGAGAAATTTTTTCAGAGAAAACTAATGAAACATCGGTACTATAAGAAATGTAAGAAACTTCTTTTAAAATCTAAGTAATTTATTTCTGTTTGTGAACAGTTGGGGTTACTTTGAAATATGCTATGATTTATATTATATTACATTATATTGAAAGTTTGGGCATCTGCTTATGTTTACTAGAGGATTTTCGCACTGCTAGAAAATCTACTTTGCAGCAATAAGGCCGGAGCCTGTTGTGTGTGATCTGTTCCAGGAAGTCCTGCATCGGGAAGGTGCAGACGCTGCAGCCCATGCTCACTAGAGAGAGGAAGGGGGGTGGCTTTGAGCCCAGGTGCCCGTCGCAGGCCTTGTGTCTGGGGCAGCATTTAGAAGTGTTTGGGTGATTCGATGCTCAGAGTCACCTCTGCTTTCACAGAAGTTGCATAGATAGTCTTATCCCAGCTGCATGCTCTGTGCAGCATGTGACACCCTGACATGTCCGGGCTGACCGTGCCTGATAGCTTTGTCCTGTTCCAGTGTGGTTCAGCTCCACACTTGAGGACGGAGCACCTGCCACATGCCGGAGCGCCACGTGGGGTGACCAAGACAGAAACTTCTTGATTGGGAGGAATTTCCAATCTAGTGGTAGGGACCAGGTTTCTTTTATTTTTAAGACAGTTTTATTACTGGAATGCACTTATTATTGCTGATTTCTTCCTTACAACTTCAAAGTTTTCTTTTTAAGACATGTCGGGAAGAATTTTGCTTTAGGTCTGTGGTTCCTAAACATGGGTGAACACCCCACTGAAACACACACACACACACACACACACACACAGACACCCCGGGGCATATCCCAGACCTGTTGCATTAGAACCTCCACGGGGAGTGCCCTGGAATCTGTGTCCAGTAAGCTCCTGGGCACTGCTGCTGGTCAGTCAGGGGAGGAAGCCTCCCCCACAGGCGGTTCTGGGTGGCTGGGAGGGTCACACCCTGGCCCAGAGGAAAGAGCAGCCCTGGGCGTGGGGCGACTCACCTTGAGCCTCTTCCTGAGCCCCAGCACTGTCCTTCTCTCTGCCATTTTGTGTGAATAAACTCCACACCTCCTCATTGCAATAAGAGGACCACTTTCGAGCCCCTGCTGGACTGATGCTTCCTCCCCCAACTCAGGTACCATCTTTCCATCTCGGACTGGGCCCTGCTGTTTGGAGGGAGGTGCGGGCTAGCTGGAGTGCTAATCCTCTCACCCTCAATCAAACGGGCAGCAGCTGCTTGGGTGATGGTATTCAGCCCAGAGGAAATAGTGAGGCTCGGAGCCAAGCAGC
The DNA here is from genome assembly GCF_021613505.1 of Equus quagga. Taxonomy (NCBI): domain Eukaryota; kingdom Metazoa; phylum Chordata; class Mammalia; order Perissodactyla; family Equidae; genus Equus; species Equus quagga. Next base: position 7,817,577 of record NW_025796915.1, on the reverse strand, counting down.
CTGGGCTCGAGGGAGACAAGGTTTCAGCATCATTTCCCCAGATTTTCTTGGCAGGTGGGGAGTGCGTGGGAGGTTTTGTGTTCCGTGAAGTTCCTGGCAAGCTGGGCAGAGCTTCCTGATGTCCAGGAACACGGGTTTGATGGGTCTATTACCAGGGATATTTCTGTTCTCACTGGCCCCCTATCCACAGACAACAGCAAGGCATAACATTAGGGGGCACCATTCACACCATAGTCTAATCGAACGACGTCCCCTGTGCAGTGCACAGCTTGCCTGATATACATGGTGGCCCAGCAAGTTCTTCCCCACTCAGGTGTGTTTGCAGTGAGCCTCGCTGTCTGCCAGGATTGTCTTCCTAACCTCAGCTCATTTCTCCCCCACCATCACTCCGTGTGGGAGGGTGGGCCACAGAGGCCCTGAGACGTGAAGCGAGTGGTCCCAGGTTACCCAGAGAGCCGGAGCAGGGCGGGGTGAGAGTCTAAGTGCTGCCTTGTAGCTGCAGGACAGCGGGGATCAGAGCCCCGAGCCTCCCACAGACTGCTGGCCGCTCAGCCTGAGTCTGCAGATTAGAAGCCACTTACTTTGGAGAGCTGGGGCCACTGTCTTAGAGAACCTGAAGTTGGAGTTGACTCGTGAACACATCCCTGTGGTGTAGTAGGAGCTCCCACACTCGTGAGACCAGAGGGGGCTGCAGGCCTGTAAAGGAAGCACAGTCAGACCCCCAGTCAGTGGGGGGCCTCAGGGTGCGTCCAGGCCCAACAGCCTTCAGTCCAGACCCAACCTCCAAGACCCAAGACAAACACCCAGGGTTTAGAGGGTCTTCTTTGAGTCTAACTGAATTCCCTTTTGCTACAAGGTGTACCAGTTCCCTTGGTTTCAGGTGGAATGGGGAAAAACTAATCTTAGAGTCCTTTGTTCTATTTTCAATGGTGCCATCTTCTATCCTATCTTCTAGGGTTGTGACTCTCCTTCACTCAGTCTGCCCACCCCACCCCCCACACAGGATCTGGGAAAGCCTTTTCATCCAGGGGAGTGGACCTTTCAAGGTAACTAGAATAGCCCCTCTGTCTGAACAGGTCACTGAAGGTCCTTACTGGGATATTTCTAGGACTGGGTCCCAACAACATGCCATGGCTCTTGTTAGAGAAAGAAAAAAGAACACCTCTGCTCTTTCTCTGCTACCAAAAACATTGATATCAACTCCTCATTTAAAGACTGAGTGAAGAGTTCCTCTCAGAGTCAGGGTTATTAAAAATGAAAGCCCAGCTCCATGTCTCCATTTTTGTCCTGCTGCCAGGAAACTCAGGACTAAATTTTGTGTTGTAATTTTCTTTGGTTTGGAAGAATAATTATTCTATTGCCAATACCTTTCTTTAATTAGCTGTCTTTTTTTATACTCAGATTTTAAAGATTTTATTTTATCTGTGTCCTTTGTTGAAGCTGCAGTAAATTATTTTTGGAAGTAGAGGGAGAATAAAGAATGGAAAGGTGAATGATGGATAATGGATGGTTGGGTGGATGGGTAGATGGATGGATGATGGGTGGATCGGTGGATGGGTGGATAGAAAGATGATGGATGGATGGATGGGTGGCTGGATGGATGATGAATGGAGGTAGGAAGGGATGGATGGAAGGATGGATGATTAGATGGGAGGATGAGGGGGTGGATCGATATATTGATGAATGGGTGAATGAATTAAGGGATGGATGGATGGATGAATAGAGGGAAGGATCATTTATTGGGGGATGGATTGATGAGTGAATGAATAAACGGATGGGCAAATGAGTTTAAAAAAAGTTGCTATTTATAAACCAGGGACTTAAACTACCCACATAGACCCCAGAGGGTATGTCACACCATCCCTCTTGGGCCTTCATCCCACTTTGTAAAGTGGGTGAAATCAAATTAGTAGGAACGCAACAAGGAGCCTCAGAGGGAAGGGGGAGTAGCAACAGGCTCCTGACAGGCATGTGTGTGCACAGGGCCAGGGGTCCTGTTTGCCTTGGTTGGGGAGGATGGACGGCTATGGGCTGACCACACATCGAGGCACTCAGGACTTTCCCTGGCAGAGCCACTACATTCTGCTCAAGTCCCAGAGCATCCAAGTCATCTCATTGCCAGGGTGTCTGGCGCTTCACACCCTAGATGTCTCGTCTGTAGACAGAAATGGACTGACGGACAAGAGCCAAGAGTAACACAGCCCTCCCATCTTAAAACAAGTGGTGCATTTTAGTGGGCTTTCTAGGGTAATTTTTCTCTGAAATCCTCTCTCGCAGCTGTTTCTAGGAGCTATCAGCTCCAGAAGGATCCTGTTTTGAACCCCTAGCATCCCCCAAACTCATGGGGGGCCACTCCCACATGGCGGGGAGGAGCAGGCCCTGCAGATCCATCACGCCGGCTGTCACCAGCACTCACTCGCCTGCTGTGCGCAAAGCCTGGGCGGGGTTCAGAGAGCTCCTGCTCGGCCCCTGCTGCCCTTCTGTCCTGACGTCATGTTGACATCACTCACTCGCTTACTGTTACTCCCCTAATCAGGATGTCAGCTCCTGGGGGAGGAGCTCTGACTCCTGACTCCCTGGTGCCCGGCAGTGGGCACAGTACATTGTGAGTGCTCCCAAAAATTGTTGTCTAAATGAATGAATGTCTCTCCCACCTCAGCCCAAATACTCCCTCCTCTTTCTTCATTGCTAAGACCTGTCTCTTCTTTAAAAACAAAACAGAGACCTCCTCTGGGACACCTTCCATCTAATCCCACGCAGTCCGGGTGACCCGTTACCCTACTCTTTCCTCGGTTGTCGCAAACCTGTGTTCACTCATTTATGGCTTCCTTTCAAAGTCTCTTCAGGGGGTGTGGTGTGTCTTTTTTCTTTGATCAAACCTGGAGCAGTGGTTCGACCTCTGCTTTAGAAATTTGTCTCCCTAAAGGAAGGGCGAGGCCCCCCATCGAATTGTCGGCTATCTTTATTTATTCCTGGTCCTTTCATGCTGTCTGCCCCCCTCACCCTGGAGGTATTCATACCAAACGGCTCAATCTTTCTGGCTGTCTGGACTGTCTCCCCTCAAAAATTTAGGGCACAGCAGGCAGAAGAGCACAGACAGGGAGCTGGCGGAGGAGCTGCTGCCTGGAGCGTGTGTGGACAGGCAGCGTGGAGGGTGGAGGGTGGGTGTGTGTGTAGGGACATGCTCCGTCACCCTGTGCCTCTCCCAGCCTCAAGCAGAGGGTGCGTGGGGCAGGAAGGGCTGAGGCTCAGACAGGGTGGGGGGTGGCTCTTACCAAGAAGCTGTTGTCCTTGGGGTTGGTGGCCAGGCTCAGGCCGAGGCGCATGTTGTCCTTCCGCTCAGACACGTTGGACAGGGTAACCCTTCCTGGGGTGGGAGGGACAAGCTCAGCCTACAGCCCCTCCGGACTGCCCTCGGCCCAGAGCCTGCTGCCGCCGGCTACCAGAAGGGCCTGTGGCAGGGCGGGTACCAGGCAGAGTCCTCCTGATTCTCCCAGCCCTCTGGGCCCCTCCCTCACCCGTGCATTAGTGCAGCCCTTCACAGTTTACGAAGCCCTTGCCAGACACGGTCTCGTTACTTCCTCACAACACCTTGTGAAATGAGGAAACCAAGTCTCAGAAAGGCCAAGCAACTTGCCCAGAGTCACACAGTACACACATAACAGAGCCTTCCATCCCCTAGTCTGGAGCTTTCCCTCCTTCAGTCATCTGACTGGACGCCAGCATTCCCCTTGAGTCCCACCCCCCCACGTACCAGGGCCCCCCACCTAGGCTGGCTTCTCTGTGCAGTGTCCCCTCCACATTTTCCTTCGAGCCAACCTGTCATCAGCACTTGCCAGCCCCGTGCCCTCCTCTCTCAGGGCCCGCCTCTCTGCTTGTCTGACAAACTGATGCATGACAGCTGATTCTCTCTCACAAGTAATGAATAGCCAACTTAATGAGAACTTCCTGAGGCTTCAAGGTCTTGCCCAAGAATGCCATTCTGTGGTTGGCTGCCAGGAGAGGTACTGAGGGGCAGGATCATAGCAACACGGTCTAGGGAGAGGGTCTGGCAGGTTAGAATTATGGAACAGAGTTACATGGCGAAGGTTTTATGAGATCCTTCCGCCAGGCCACTGAAGGGAAGGAAGGGAGCTTGAATTCCCCAGACGTGTGTGGTGTGTACGAGCGTGTGTGCACGTTCTCGCACCCGTATGGCCACGTGGTGGGGCAGAGATTAGGGGAAGCGAGTTGGGCATTAGATTGAGCCAAGAGCGAGTCCTGACCTGCCGTGTGAGGACCTAGACGTCTCTGTTTGGGGGAGGGGCGGGATCTCTAAAGACCTGGGAGGCCTGGACCAAGAAAGGTCTGCATTTTGCTTGGTGGGCGATGGGAAGCGTGAAGAGCTGGCCTGCCCTTCGGGTCACAGGCCTCCGCAGAGACCAGGACTTCAGGCTCCTGACTGGACGTGGCTGGGCGGGGGCAGCTGTGTTTGCTGCTTGTCCCTTTGGTTCCCTCAGTTGGGAGTGAGTCTCCTTTATGAGACCCAGCCCCTCGAGGCTGTGCTGCAAGTGACTGGGATTGCTTTCTGTCTTGTCTGTCCACAAAAGGCAGAGAGAAAAAAAAGTAATAACCCTGGTGTTTTTATGGTGCCTTATCATTTAAAAAGTACCATCCCCACGTGTCCTCCCAGGATCCCCTCTGGGTCCTGGGAGGCCCAGGAGTCACCATTTCCATTTTACAGATGAGAAAATTGAGGGGCAGAGAGAGGCAGGGACTCCTACTAGACCAGTGAGTGGCAAATGACAGAGGGGGACTGGAACCCAGGCCGTCTGACATCCACCTGAGTTCTCCCGTCTGATGGCAGGCCTGCGGCGGCAGTGGGATGGTAGTGAGGAATCTGGAGAGGAAGCTCCGAGCCCTGACTGGGCACCTCCGCCCCTCGGCGGCTTGGAGAATGCTGCCCCCCACTGATGTAGGGGGCACATCCCGCTCCTCACCCTGCCTCTCTCCTTCTGCCTCGTCTCAGTGACCTAAGTCCTCACTGAAACTGTGCGGGCCCGGAAGCAGAGGGCACGGTAGGGAAGACCCCTGCGTTGGAGTCAGACGGAGTCAGACATACTCAGGTTCGAGTCCGGCTCCGCGGCGTACTGGCTTCCTGCATTTGGGGCAGTCGGTCGCTAACCTCTCCTGGGTTCAGTCTGCCCCTCTGAGAGCCGGAACACTAACACCTTTCTCAGCGGGTCTCTGTGAGGGTCCAGGGGCACAAGCCTGTCTGCACACAGGCCTGCCTTCCAGATCACACCCCTTCCCGCAGCCTCTGCCCTCGGTGGAACCCTGCCTTCATCCAGGTGCTGGGAAGACAGTGCCCGCGGTGGACTCTCCCACACTGAGGTGTGAATGACTGACACCCACTTAGCCTTCCCTGGGGAGAGAGGAAAGAACATCCTTGACTCAGTGTGACTCAGAGCCTGGAAAACCTGGGACTCAGGTTTCCCGGCCTCGAGCTTCCCACCGTGGGGTAAAATGACGGAGAGGCTTCCTGCCGAGCCACTGCCCAAAAACAGGGGCTTCCTGCCCAGCACTCCTCTGTCTCCCTTTGCCGCCTGCGGCCTCCCGTATCTGCCCGGTTCAGGGCAGTTTCCCAGGGTCTGCCAGCTTCATGGCAGGGGCTCCTCTCCTTTGGAGGGAAATCGGGACCACACTGGAAACCAGAGCAACAGAGGAAATGAAATGACCAGTTCCTCTGTGTCCCCACCTGGAGCAGGAGCTTCTCTCAGGGGCCCAGGCCCTGAGCCCAGAGCCCACCTCTCCCACCACCCGCCTCACTCCCTCTGCCCCAGCCACATGGCCCGTCTTTCCATCCTCAGAGCAAGCTCATTCCCACCTCAGGGCCTTTGCACTTGCTCACCCACTGCTTAGAATGCCCCACCTGACTCCTTCTCACTGTCAAACCTTCGCTTAAGTGTTACCTGCTCAGACAGGCCTTCCCTGACCCCCTTGCTAAGATAGAAACCCCACCCCTGCTCAGCTCCTCTTATCACAGCACTCCGGTTGATGGCACAGCATTTATCCCTGCTTTCTAATTTGTCTACTTGCTTACCGTCCCCTCCCAGCAGAGCCCGTGGAGACAGCCCTGCTGTATCCCCAGTAACTAGCACAGTGCTTGACATAGACTGGGTGCTCAGCACAGGTTGGGGGACATATTTGACCTGGAATGGATCCTGAGGTCCTTGAGTTGACCTCCTCTCTTTACATATGAGCAAACCGAGGTTCAGAGAGGGGATGTGAGCTCCCCATGGACACACCATGAAGAAACTGTACAGCTGGAAGGAGAACGCAGCTTGGCCTGTTTCAGAAGCCTGCATTCTCAGGGTGGGGATGACTGGGATTCTTGAGCCGCTGGCCAGGCTCCCGCCTCCCCTAGACTGTTTCCTCACTGGAGTCTGGGCCCCAGCTGGGGTCTGAACTTCCCATCCGTGGCACTGACGCAGCTGTGGACAGCGGGAGCATCCCGGACCACGTGACGGGACAGCTGGCCCGGGTATCTGAGTCTTCGGGCATTCTCTTTGATGTGGGCCTTTTCGTCCATCTTATCTCTTGAAGCTCTGCCATGTCCCCCACCAGGTCCCCCACCAGGCCCCCGCTTCCCGTCCCCACCTCCCCAGGGAGCCCCACGATGCTGCTCTAGGGCAGAGGCTCCCCTCCTGGGGGAGGGGCGGCCAGTCCTCCAGGGCAAGGCCTGGGAGTGTGGCTTCTCAGCCCAAATGGAACTTCTCCTTCTTCTGAAATCAAGGCGATGGCCCAGGCGCAAGTGTGTGTGTGTTCGTGGATGCATGCGTGTGCACACACACACAGGTTTTACGAGGGCTTGGAGGGCGTGAGGCAGCTCACGGCATCTCCCCTGGGCCTGAAGGCTCTCCAGAGAGGAACGAAGCCCCGGTTTCAGAAAGGCAGCATGTGTGGTGGTTAAGGGCGGTTGTGGATTGCCTGCACTGGCATCCCCCCCTCGCTGCTTATGAGCTGGGCCACCCCGGCAGGTCCCCTCACCTCCGCAGGCTGGCATTCCCTCCTTTGTTAAGTGCTCGAATCTCATATGGTTGTTGCGAGGATTAAATGAGTCAAAATACCTAAAAAACCAGCGCCTGGCACACGGTGCACATTATATGAAATGGATGAATTTTCGCTATTGTTGTTATTTCAAAATCAGAAAGAAGACAGACAGTGTTTTTCTCCTGCTGGGAGAGGAAACCTTGAGTTGAGGGGCAGTGGATAGGTCAGAAAGCAGTGGCCTGGGACACTGGAGGCCTGGGTTTGAATCCTAGCCGGCCCCTGACAAGCTGTGTGACTATGGGCAAGTCGCTTTCTCTCTCTGACCTCAGTTTTCTCATCTGTGAAATGGGGCAGCGATACCAGCTGGGTCACCTCACTGGACAGCTGTGAGGAGCCAGCGTGACTGCGGGCGTGGATGTGCTTTAGAGCCTGCCCCACCCTGGACAATGGTGGCCTCATCGTGGAGAGGCTAGCAGCCCAAGTTACCCAGGTTGAGCTTGGTGCAGTTGCCCTGGGTCACCGGACACTTGTATACGTCCCCTGTCTTCTGGTGGCCGTTGGTTTCCAATGGAGCGCCCACGACCAGCCTGGGAAGGAAGAGAAGACAAGTAAAGATGCTGAGGGAGGTACTCTCCTGGCAAAGACTGGAACCTGGAGGGCAGTGTTGAGGGGAAGACGGGGTGGGGAGGGCGGGAGGGAATCCTGGAGGAGGGGCTTTTCTCTCTCTGGGGGAGATGCTGGGCTTTCCGCGTAAAGTCACAGGGCCTGTGGTCTATGCAGGCCGTTGCCAGAATGTGGCGATACGGAGATGAAGACCACAGTGCCCTGCAGCCAGTGGGGTGGAGGCAGTCCTCGGGAGAAGAGGGCAGGGCAGACAACATGGAGGAAGTGAGGCTCGAGCTGGTCTTAATGAGGGACTATGAGTTTGTCCCTGGAGGGAGAGTGGCAATGGTGGTCATTCACGCAGAGAAAGGAGGATTTTGGAGCCAGAGTTTTGGCCATCTGTCACTGCCTGCAGGTGGCCTCATTCCTCACCTTATATGACAGCCTTTCAGCTGGTGACCCAGATATGGGCATGTTGCTCAGGGTTGTGGTTGTCCCCTGAGCCACTAAGTCTTTGCTCAGAGTGGCATGGCAGCCAGCAGGGCTAAAGAGCGGCCGGGGCAGCTGCCCAGCTGGGGCTTCTGCCCTGAGCCTAGGCCTTTGTGACCTTATTGGGAAAAAGGGATTTTGCAGTTGTGATGAAGGATCTTGAGATGAGATCATCCTGGACTGCCCAGGTGGGCCCTAAATCCAAGACAAGTGTCCTTACAAGAAACACACAAAGGAGAGACCAAGAGAGCAGAGAAAGCTATGTGAAGACGGAGCCAGAGCTGGGAGGGATGCGGCCACAAGCCAAAGAATGCCTGGGGCCACAGGAAGCAGGCGAGGCCAGGAAGGATTCTCTCCCAGATCCTTTAGAGGGAGCTCAGCCCCTGTGGATGCCCTGATTGTGGACATCCGGCCTCCAGAGCCTGAGGGTATAAATTTCTGTTTCTGTAAGCCATCTACTACGTTGCAGTAATTTGCTATGCAGCCACAGGAAACTAACACATCTTGCTGACACGCATGCATAGAGAGAAATGAGGGCCACTCCTTCTTGACCCGGCAATGCCCTGGCAGTGCCTGGGATGCAGAGCCCGTGGCCCTGGCGGCAAGGGCTGGGGACTCACCTCCCTTGAAGCCAGGGAGAATCCCATCTCAGACTGGCCGGCCCAGGCCCTCTCCCTAGTGCTCCTAAGCCCCCTCCATGCCCCATCTCCAGCCCACCAGAGGGCAGCACCATCAAGGGCAGCCCAGAGCGGCCTGGGGAGGGAGCCGGAACCCAGTGCTGATGAGAAGTGACACCCTGAAAGTGGGCGATGTGTCCCTCTGGTGCCCACCTGCCAGTCAGTGCTGCCCACCTCTGGCATCTCTGGAACCCTCGAGGCTCCGGGTGCCAGTCGCTCTCAGCTGCAACTGCCTCTGCTCAGGCCCTCGTGACTGGAGAACGGAACCCTCCAGGGACAGCTGTGCTGTAAGGGCAGGGGGTGCCACAGCTCACTCAGCCCTGAGGGATCCCAGGCCCTGAGGGGCAGAGAATAGGTGGCAGTGGCACTTGGGGCACAGGCACGAGTGAGACATTGGGAGCGAGGAGACCTTGCTGGAGTCCTGCTCGCCGAGCAGCCTCCCAGCCCTGGCAGTGCAGCCCAAAGAAGAAGCAATCATTGTTTTTCCGATTTAAGATGGTTGAGAGGGCTGGGGCCGGCCCATGGCCGAGTGGTTAAGTTCGCTCGCTTGGCTTTGGTGGCCTGGGGTTCACTGGTTCAGATCCTAGGCGTGGACCTAACGCCACTGGTCAAGACATACTGTGGTGGCATCCCACATAAAAAAATAGAGGAAGACTGGCACAGATGTTAGCTCAGCGACAATCTTCCTCAAATAAAAAGAGGAAGATTGGCAATGGATGTTTGCTCAGGGCCACTCTTCCTCACACACACACACAGACACACACACAAAGGATGGTTGAGAGGGGATGGGCCTGGAGGTTCAGGCTACGCAGGACGTCAGTGGCTTCTTGTGGTCAAATTCCCCCCTGCCCCCGCTGGGTGCTGTCAGGAAAGAGAGGGAGGTCTGAAGTGGGAGTTAACAGAGCTCTGTTTGAAATTAAGTCTGTGAAATAAGAGCTGCAGTTTCTCCCCCGGGAACCAGATAATGACAGATTCTAAATATATCCACTTATTAAGCATGTCTATTTTTGACCAGCAGGAATTAATTGGACCCATAAATTCTATTTGTCTAGACGATGTGATTTTTGGCTACTTAATTCTGCGAGTGATTGTGTAGTCAAGGCGGCTCCATTCTTTCCAGCAAAAAAACCCCCAAAAACAAAAAACAAAAACCGAGAGAGAGAGAGAGAGAGAGGTCAGGAAATGAGGTTTGTACTCCAAGCTTGCTTTTCTGGCTGCGCTGGTTTTCAAGGTCACTCTGATATGTGAGCGAGTCTTCCAGAAAGATGCTCCCTCCAGGACACCACTGCCCAATGTGAGTGCTTTCCGGAAAGAGTGCCTTTGAGGAACACTTGCCAGGGTGTTTCTGGGAGAATCAGGCACAGCAGGTTCTAGATTAGGAGAACCATGACCATCTTCCAGACAAGACCATCTCCTCATATGTCTTCCAGAAAACACCCCAGCAGCCTGACAAGATGGACTCCTCACAACTCTGCCCATTTTACAGAGAGGAATTCTGAGTTCTTAATGGCGACGTGGTGGGGCCCCCAACACAGGGTGAGATCTTTGGGCTGAGAATCCAGGGGCCAGGTCTTCATCCCAGTTCTGTTACCAGCTGGCTGTGTGGCCTTGAGGTCACTGAACTTCCCAGATCTTTGTTTTCTTGGCTGTGAAATGGGGTTAACGATTCCTGCACTGCTTACCTCCCAGGGTCACTGTGGGAAGTCACAGATGTCAAAAGGCATCGAGAAACCGAAGGGGCTGTATCTAGATAAGCTATGTACGAAGACTGGTGGCTTCCTAGAAGTCATGTTCTGGCAATGGCCAGCATGTGACTCTCTGCCAGTAAATCTACCAAGTCATTGTGACCCCAAATTTGCTACAAGCCTAGGCTTTGTCCTTTTCAAAGAACCAGGGCTGCCCGCTGTGGCCCCTCTCCATTCTCCCGGACTGGATTTCTCGGGGTGTCTTTGGCCCTTCACTCGGGGGGTCATGGCTTACTGTTTCCCTATTACAGATGCAGAAGCTGAGGCCCTGAGAAGGGAGCTGACCCAGGCCCCACAGTTCGTCTGTGGCCGGGCTGGCACTAGTTTTCCTGGGACAGCTTTCTCTGTGTGGCCCCAAATTTCTTCATCATGAAGTGGGTGCCTGGGTTAGCTCTGTCTGCCGTCCTCGAGTCTCGGCATTACGTGTGCCTGTCGGGCTTGAGGTTTTGAGGAGATGATTCAGTCCCGCTGTGGAGTGCAGGGAAAATGTTTGCATCACCACGGAGACCAGCCAAATTGCTCCTGGGGTCTGGCAGCCCCTGCCACCTCCTGCAGCCTCAGCCTTATATAGCCATCTGCATCCTCAGGGCCTGTTGTGCCTCGCAGGGGCTAGACACCCTATCCCCTCTGGCGTGGGCCCCAGACGGCACGGCAAACCCCAAAGGTCGTGGCGAGCAAGCATCGGGCCCTTTCCATGGGCCGCATGTCGTGACTCACTGGCTGCGGGCACTAGCATCCTTCCCGCAAGGGATGGGGCGCAGGGCTGCTGTGGATGGGAGCGTTGACAGCATGCTTCAGCCGCAGCCCTGTAGGACCCTTCTAAGCAGGGCCTTGCCAAGGGAGGGGGCTCGCCATGGAGATGGTCACCTGTGGAAGGCAGGACATGGCCCCTTGGGCGCTGGGCCCTTGGCTCCCAGCGGGACCCAGGCTGAGAGAAGGGGCCCCTCGCTCCCTACCTCACACCCTCTCCATCGAGATTCCTACGGGACTCATCCTGACTTCTGCTTATCCTTGGTCCATCCTTCAAGGCAATTTTAGTCTCTGATCCTTTTAAATTGTACTCTGCTATCAGAAAAAAGGGTAACACATCCTCCCAATATGTGTACATTATACTAGTGTACAACTGTCAGTCTGTACATTAAATATCAGTAATCCTGTTTTTTCAGATAAAATATAACCATAAATAGAACTTGAATCATTTTATTTCTGTCCTCCAGTATACTGTCTCACACATCCCCTGTGGTGTGCACACCCCACTCTGGAGGCCATCCCTTTAAGATCCAGTAGGAATTCCCACCTTCTCCAGGAAGCCCTCGCTGATCACCCCAGGCTTGCCCGCATAAACCAGCAGGGAATCCCTGCCACCTGCTATGGCCAGCGTTTTCGGGCTGTCATTTCTTGAGAGCCTAGACATCCTCGTCTGCCCTGCTGTACCCGCGCAGGCTGGTCTTGAAGCCACCCGTGGACTGGTGGGACCCTCTGTCTGACAGTCTATAGCAGCAGCAGCTTCAGGAGCCTCTGGCTTTGCCTTGGGCCTAAGGGAGCCCCCATTTCAGCACCTGGAGAGGGGCTGCTGAGAAATGGCGTCTTATCCATGCCTGGCGGCTCAACGCAGTGACCCAGCTTCCGTGGAAAGTCCATGTTGCTTGCCTCCTGGTTTCCATTGCCCTCTTCTCCACAGTCTTCACTTCTGTTTGAGGATCCAGGGACTCTGGCTGCATTCCTGGTTCTAAGGACCAAGCACATACCTCAGGCCAGGCCAGTTTGATCCCCTGGCTGCAGTGATTGACTTAGGGCAGGCAAATGACTTAAGTCACCCCAATCAGCATGAATCTCAGGACTTCTTGGGACTCAGAGACCAAAGTGGTCCCTTTTCTCTGGATGCCATAGTGTGTAGATGCAAGGCCTTGAACTGCTGGCAGCCACCTTGTGATGATAAGGAGTATGAGCTGATACATTGAGAGAGGGAGGATGGAGAGAAGCATCAAGAGAAGGAGCTAAAGTACTGATAACATGGTGAAGCCCTGGATCAAACTAGACCTGAAGCCTGAAGTGCTGCTGGACTTTTCAAATATATAAGCAATAACTACTTTTTACTGTATAAGTCTGTTTGAGTTGAGTTTCCAGGTATTTAAAACATCCTAACTAAAATATGTAAGGCAAGAAAAAAAAGCAAATAGAGCAAATAGTTAAAATTAGCCATAGAAATTCCATATATTCCTATGCTATCAGAAGAACATGGCATCCAGGATCAATGCTCTCATTCAGATTCATGTCCCCCCAGCTCAGGCTCCATCAAGGGCAAACACCTACTGCGTGAGTGGTGGGCAGACTTGCTGACAACATGTGTTATTTCTCTTTGGTTGTTTAACTAAGTGTGTAAAACTGTCCCCTGGCCCAGGCTTGTGGGAACAGAAATCCTTTTGATCTGTGTGCATCCCACTTATAGCAGCCACTTGGACAGGGAGCCCTGCACTCTAGATGCTTCTGGTTACCTGGTAACTGGCCTCGCAGACCATCAGGGCTGGGGGGAAACATTGGGCCAAGATCATCATCAGTGAGGCATTGGAGGCTCGGAGCAGGGAAGTTCTGTGTCTGAGGTCTCAGAGCAGACGGTGGCAGAGCTGGGCTGGTGCATGGTATCCTGAATCCCAGGGCAGCGCTCCCCACAAGCCAGGGAGGGTGGAAAGCCTGGAAGTAGGGGCTTGAGGACCTAGGCCCAGCCTGGCCTTTTACTGTCTGTGTCTAGGGAGGCAGGTCTGAGCAGCTTAGCTCCCTAGCAGATGGGGTGAGCAGAGGCCATGGGCACAAAAAGGCCATCAGATGCTGGAGGAAGGAAGGAGGAAAGCTGCAACTGATGGGCCTGCCCCTGGAGGAAGCCCTGAGCCCAGAGGCCAGCACTGACTGCCTAGGAAAGGCAACATGTGGGTTTAATGCCCTCCCTGGCCAACCTCTTTGCCCCTCTCTGCAAGACCTGGACTTCACATCCCAGGAAATCCAGTTACCACTGATTATTCTTTTATTTTAGTGAATAACTTTTGACGCAGTTGAATCGCACTTGATTTTGATTACCAGGACAGCTTTGAGCTGGAAGGGCAGTGAGCATCTGAGGCTCAGAAGGCCGATGTGACAAGCCTGGAAAGAGACATTGGTCTGCTTCAGAGCTAGGACTCCAAGTCCAGTGCTCTTTCCACCACTATGAAGGACCAGGAAGTTCAGAAAGCCCAGCTCCAGGGGCTGGGCAGTGCCCAGCATGGGGAGGGGGCTGCTCTCCCCTAGCCAGCTGGGCCTGTCCCCCAGGGGCCTCTTGCCCCCTCCTCTCTCAGCCCATTCCCTTCTTCTTCTGCTCCTCTCCCCCAGCGCCCCCTCCACTCAAACCCACTCAGGTCCCAGTTCCATTATTTCCTGGCTTCATGGTCCTTTCCTGAAATCAGATAAGGGCATCGAGGGGTGGGGGCGGTGGGGTTCCCCTGGAGGAGCAGAGAACTCAAGGGAACAAAGGAGAGAGTATTCCTTTAGCAAGGTTTTTTCTCTCCCTCTCTCTCCATGGAAAATGGAATCTCCTCCAGCCGGCGTGAGCGCGGTGGCTAATGTGTTCAAGATGGGGCTGGGGAAGTGCTGATCGCAGCAAACCTGAATGCTGTGGGGGAGGGCCCTGGGGCTGAAAGTGGCTCAACACAAGGTTGACATAAGGGAAGCCATATTGTAGAAAAGAGACCATGTTGTAACTTTGCATGACCTCTGACTAACTAACCCAGCTGGATTTGCACCCTCCAGGAGATCCACCTGTTCTGTAGATTTTTTGACCCCTGCTTGTGCATATACCGCCCAGCTGCGCTAAAACGATAACTTCGTTCTTTTGAGTTCCTTAGGAATGTGATGACCCCCCCAAACAGAAAGTCTATGCTGACAGCCATCACCAATGACAACTGAAAGATCTGGTGTGGCAACTCCCAGTCTGTAACACCAGAGGGTCAACATTCCTAACCCCTCCCCTGTAACCCACTGGCCTATATAACTGCTTCAAGATTCTGTGCCCGACTTAAGATGGTCCTTTGGACATTAGTCAGCCATCTTCCCTCTTGCTAGCAAGCTGTAATAAAATGCCCTTTCTCCACCATCATCTTGCCTCTTGACGATCGGCTTTTGTCTTGCGGCAAGCAAATCGCGCCCTTTGTCCGGTAACAGGGCTGCACCGGCTGGAGGTGGCCTGCCCGAGGGAGATGGCACCTGTAGGTCTTCTGTGGGCTGGTTGGAGGGGCTTGTGGTTCTCTGTGACTCACATGCCTGGCAGGCCTGGACTCCTGGGGGCCCGAAAAATGAGGACCCCTCTGCTGTACATCCCTTACTCTCCCTGCCTCCATAAAACTCCCATCGGAGATGGGAATCCTTCATGTGTATTTTAAACAAACATGCATACTGTGATGGGTAATTTTATATGTCAACTAGACTGAGCCATGTGGTGCCCATTTGGTCAAACATTATTTGGGGTGTGTCTGTGAGGGTGTTTTGGGATGAGATGAACACTTAAATCGGCAGACTGAGTAAAGCAGATTGTCCTCCCCAGTGTGGGTGGGCCTCGTCCAATCAGCTGAAGGCCTGAATAGAAGAGAAAGGCTGACCCTCCGCAGAATAAGAGAGCATCCTTCCTAACTGAGTGCCTGCAGACTGAGACACTAGTTTTTTCTTACCTTTGGACTCAAACTGAAACGTCGGCTCTTCCCAGGTCTCCAGCCTGTTGACCTTCAGACTGGAACTACACAGTCAGCTCTCCAGGGTCTCCGAATTGCTGACTCAACCTGTATATTTTGGGACTTGCCAGCCTCCAGGATCACATGAGCCAACTCCTTATAATCAATCAATCAATCAATCCTCTCTCTCTCCATATATATGTACACACACATTCTATTGGTTCTGTTTCTCTGGAGAACCCTGACTATCACATTTACGTGGTGCTTGTTAAGTTCTAAGGGCTTTACATATATTATTTCATGTTGCTGATGATCCACAGCATCATTCACTCATTGAATCATAAGCAGTTATTGAGTTCTTACTAATGCACCCAGCACGGGGGGCACGATGTGAACGCGGCATCTCTCTGCCTTCAGGGGGCCTCTAGCCTCATAGAGGAAACAGGAAGCCAACAGCCCACTGCAGCACTGCAGAGGGTCTCAAGGTGGTTCCAGCCCAGTAGTGTCAGCCTCCCCCGGGAGCTTATTAGAAATGCAACATCTTGGGCCCTACCGACAGATGAGAGCTGGAAGAGGGGCCTGGCATCCGTGTGTTACAGGCCCCCAGGGGATGCTGATATGCACTCCCCTTTGAGAAGCACCACCGTCCAGTGTGAGAACTGCTGACGTGGGGGAAGCAGAGGCTCAGGGACCCGCAATCCTCTCTGGGCTCAAAGGGCCAAATCCATGCCAGTGAGGTCAGCCGCTTCACCCCAAGGCTCTGCATTAGCTCCCTGCTGCTCCCCAGCCTGTCCTCACTTTTACCAGCGCTGCTGTGAACACTGTGCACAGCCAGGTCATCGTTTAGGGCTCAGCTCCAAAGTCACCTCCCCAAACAGGCCTTTCCTGACCATGTGTCCCTTCATGCCTCACCACCCTGCCTTATCCTCCTCGTGGCCCTTTGCACTCTCCGATGCTGTCTTCTTTATCTACCTTTTAATCATCCTTTTCTCCCAGTAGAATTTGAGCTGCCGAGGAGCTAGGACCCTGTGGGCCAGGTGGGCAGCTCTAGATACCCCAGCACCCAGAGCAGTGCCTGCAGTGAATAGGTCCCTAAAATACGGTTGTCGAATGAATTAGCTAATCACACGCCTTAGTGGGACCCCTGGAATCTGGGAGCCTGCAAATGGGGACCACTGACTGCCAGCCCGGGTTGGTCTCCCAACACCTGTGACCTCAGCTGCGGGAGGAGAAGAAGTTCCAGCAGAGGAACCAAGAGACTGCGCACCCTGGCCTGAGACGGGGCTGTTAGCTGCCGTGGGCCGCAGTGTCCCCATCCACCACATGGGGCTGCACGTACCGGGGACACCTGGACCTTGGTGGTGATGAGAACACCTGGGGAGTTACAAGTGCAGGTTCCTGGCGCCTGGCGGTTCTGGTTCAGTCAGTTGGGCCCAGGGCCTGGGGATCTATTTTTAGAAGCCCCCAGCTGCACAGGCAGGATTGGGAGCCCTTGTGTGAAGGATCTGCTGAGGAAGTGGCTCTGAGGCCCTCTGGACGAGGGACAAAGCATGTGAGTCCAGGGAATTTTCCCTCCCTGTGAGGGTCATGACCACAGCAGCCTCCTTGGCTGTCCAGGGATGGTCCTAGATTGGGGTCTTTACAAAATGTGTTTTGTTTCTTTTGGTCACAAGACAACATAAGAAATACCTACTTTAACTGGTTCAAAAAAGTACTCACTTATTTAAAAAGTATTATTGAAAACTCGTTTCGATTATAAAGGTAACACACGCTTGTTGTATGATGCTCATAGAGCAAAACTGTGCAAAGTAAAATGTGCAAGGCTTCTCCCTCCCCTGCTCTGCCCGGCCCTCCACAGGCAACTGCCACCAGCAGCGGGGCTGCAGACGATCGGCTAGGCATTTACATAGGGAATTTAAAAAACGGAGTCATTCTACATACAAGGGTCTGTAGCGTGCTTTTCTCACCTAATTATTTTATACTTGAACACCCTTCTGTGTCAGTATATATCAATGCCACACTTAGACCTGGTCACTGGGGCCCCCGTTGTGGGTTTTGTTCTGACTCTTCTCTGGCTGGGCCCCCTCCTATGGGGAGAGGAGTCCTAGGGGTGCAGGGGACAGGCCACCTAGAGCCTGTAGCCTCCTCTATGTACCTGGGGTACCAGAATCTCCTGCCCAAACAGCCCAGGACAGGCCTCTTCCCTGGCTCTGTCTTGCTGATGGTGGCTCACACCACCGATGGGGCTAGCCGAGGGGGCTGCTTGCTGGGCATTGTGGACAGAGCTCAGATGGACAGGCTGGGGTGTCCACACATGCAAGGCCCGTCAATTACCAAGAGATAACTGTAGGTGGGAAGAAAAGATGAGGGGCCGTGGGCCAGAGCCTCCATTTACTTTCCAGACCCAGGCCCCTCAGGCGTTGGGGCGGGCCTGGTAAAGACAGGTAAGATGGCTCTGCTTCATTCTTTACACGGTTGCACAGTGTTATACTTGTCTTTTTAACCATTCTCCTCTTGATGGATATTTAAATTGTTTCATCTTTTTTCCTATTGATAGATGTTTAGGTAATTTAAAAAATTTTTTCCCACTGCACAAGCCTTTTATCAATACTGTATTTGCATCACTTAACAACAAGGATCTTTTGAGAAATGCATTGTTAAGTGATTTTGTCATGCGAACATCACAGAGTGACTTACACAAACCTAGACGGCAGAGCCTCTGACACACCTAGGTCATATGGTGCTAACCTACGGGACCACCATCCTATATGCAGGCTGTTGTTGACCGACATGTCGTTACGCTGCACGTGACCACACAAATGAATGAAAAAGCTGCCATGCGCAAGTAGCTGTGTGTAGCCACGCAGGCTGTGGGGACAGAGCCTGTGTGTTCCTGTGCAGGCTGGCCCTGGGGCCCGCCCCTGCCATCTCGGGCACAGAGCCTGCTGACAAGCATCAGCTCAGATGTTGATTTCACAGGCTTGGCTTTCTGCTTTGTTCCTGGAAACTTCTGGGTCCTCCTCAGCTTACATCCAGACAGCGTTTTTTCCTAAGTTGCAGAAGTACTCCGACGAGAATAGGAAAGAGTGAGGGAAGGTGACCACAAAGGACATTTTCAACCCATTTGAAGGGAAATGAGAAGCTGACCCACTGACTGTGAATGGCCAGCTTGTGCCATTCAGCTCACTGCCCCTCTCCTTCCCACATCCCGAAGCCAGGCTCACGGGCCACTTGTCTTTTCCTCACCACACCTGGCACTCTCCTTCCTGCCTCTGTGCGTGCAGCCCCCTCATC
Source organism: Equus quagga (assembly GCF_021613505.1). Lineage (NCBI taxonomy): Eukaryota > Metazoa > Chordata > Mammalia > Perissodactyla > Equidae > Equus > Equus quagga. The sequence continues at coordinate 7,799,046 of NW_025796915.1, read as the reverse complement.
CTGAACTCACACTGGCCCATTCCATCCACCCTTCAGTGCTTCTTCCTCCAGGAAGCCCTCCTTGATCTCTCAGCTGAAAGCTCTCTCTCAATTCCCATGATGCTTTGTTTGTACCTCTCTTGTCCGTTTTTTCCTCTCCTTTAGATAATTTGCTTCTAGATAGTAGAGACCCTGGTCCATCTTTAAATCTCCCTCTCAGTGCTGGTCAAAGTACCTTGAACACAGTGAAGGCTCAGTATTTGTTTGTTGAGTGAATAAACAGATGGACAGATGGAAGAGGCTGCTGGTTTTGCAATGACGAGCTGAGTCTTCACTCTGCATCTTGGGGTAGAGCTGAGAGCAGAGCTGGGCTGAGCTCTCCTAGGTCTGCACATGGACCACCAACCTCGGGGTGCCCGGCCTACCTCTGCCCAGGAAGGCAGCTGTGGTCTGGTGTCCCCCAGAGAGGCTGAGTCCACTTTGTCAAATCTCCCATTATCTTTTCAAAATGTCTGATAAACTCTTGCTTGTTTTTCCAAGTCCTGCTCAGAGGGTTTTTTTCCTCCAGTTTTATAACAATGCTTCCTCTGAAAACGAAACATAAACACAGCAATAGTTCGGGCAGATGTTTCTCAGGGGGATGTAGCGTTGCTTTCTTGGTCTGTGCCAGTCTGACGGTGTCTCGGCAGTTACTTGGCAGGAATGAGAGGGGCCTTGGGATGCCTGCTCTCCGCGCTGGTGGGCCCGCGTCCTTTGGGTCATAATTAGGACGAGGATCCTTTCTGTGTGAGCAGCGCACACACCCAACGGCTCATTTCATCGTTCCTGTGGCTGGGGGGACAGACGAGGAGGGGTATTCCCATTCAACTGGAGAAGAAAGAAGGCCCAGAGAGACTGAGGCACAGCTGGGAAGTCCTTTATTCCAACTGCATCCACTGCTCTTCCCATGAGCCACGTGGACTCAGGTAACGTGGAAAAAGAGGAAAAGGTCCAGAGGCAAAAGGACAGGTATTTTTTTTCGGTCTTGGGCCTGTTGACACGTGTATGGTTAACTCCGATTCACTCCCAGATGGGCAAAGTGACCTGGGGTGAGCCACCTACCCTCTCTGGGCCTCAGTTTCCTCATCTGCAAAATGAGAGGCTTGGACAAGTTTGGTTCAAAGAAACAGCCATTGAGTGCTTTGCGCTGGGCCCTGTGGACTGAGAGATGAATGGAGCGTAGTCCACACCCAAGTCTGACGGGGCTGAGAGACCATGCCCGCCGATTGTGGAGTGGAGGCAATAAGACCAGAGGGGTGCGCAGGTATGGCAGGGGCACCGAGGACGGGCCCCGGCTCGGCCATCTGGGAGGCTTCCTGGAACAGGTGACTCCCGGATGGAGCTTCGCAGGATGACCAGGTGTCACCCAGGTGAAGAGGGGCAGAGGCCCTCAGGGAGGAAGGACAGCCGAGTGCTGATGGCGCTAAGTGTTCATGTGTGTTATTCTAACCCACCTTCCATAGAGAAGGCCGGGCCCGGGATGGACCCGACACGAGGGATAGACAAGTCCCTACCTTCACAGAGCTGGGGTGGAGCAGCTTTGACCGGCTCAGGCCATTCGTCTCCCTTCTCCCTCCCCACCCACGCCTCCCTGACATTCCAAATCCCCTCCCTTCTCCCCTCACTGGTCCAGAGAACGCTATTTAAAGTGGCCGGAAGTGTAGACTTCGGTCAGATGTCCATGTGGGTTGACAAACATCACACTGTCCCCCTGATCAGGTTACCCCCCCACACCCGATTTTCAGTGCCTCTCAATTCCTGCCACCGGTCACCCCTTCAGATTCAGGCATCATGGGTCACTCTCAACATAAGCCTGGAGAGGAGTTAGCCTACGAACCCACGAGAGCTCACAGACCTCTGAGAAAGGATAAAGTCAGGGGTTCCAGAACGCAGCTGGGCTTATCTGTGGGTGTTTAAAAATACAGATGGCCAGATCTACAGATTCCGATTTTGTAAGTCTTGGATTGGGCTGAGGAATCTGAATTCTTTTTCTAACTTAACTTTAACTCTTTTTCTAACTTTAATTGAATTTTTAACTCTTTTTTAAATTTAACTTTCACTTTTTAATTCTTTTTGTAACTGTTCTGCCAGCTTTGGGAACCCCTGGATTATATTATCGGGTGATCACCAGGCTTTCAGATAACGGAAGAGAGGTCACGTGGGAATTGGGCACAGGATGCCCAATTGAGAAACAGTTAACAAGCACCGGGCCATGAGTTCATCTACTTTCAAAGTCCTCAGTGTGAACAAATGCATTAACGCAAGCGTGAATGCACGTCTGGGAGGGGTTATGCTGAGTCAGGGGGTGTGCTAGGTGCGTCCTCTGACGTGAACTCACTCAGTCCTCATGACAACTCTGGGAGAGAGACAGCAGTCCCATCTGGAAGCAGCCACACAGAGAAGCTGGGTGACCCACCCAAGTCCCCCAGCCCGCCAAGGCGCAGCTCTTCGGCCTCAGTGTCCCACCCGGTCCTCTCCCCGCCTCTGGGTGCAGGAGAGCAGAGCTCACAGAAGGCAGCCGTGCCTTCCCTCAGGGAGCCCTCGGCTGCATCAGGAATCACTGGCCATGCAGAATCCTTCGAAGCACTTTCCCTCCGGTTCAGAGCTCAGATTGACTTCCCTCCTCTCCCTCCCGGACTGTGGGCAATGGCTGTTCGCACAGCATGGTTCTTACTGTGAGAAGCCATAAAGAAACCGAGGCAGCGGCTCCACTTGAACCACTGGAGGGTGAAGGCTGTCACTGCATTTTTGGAAACGTCCTCCTCCTTGGGTTATGCGAGATCATTCCCTCGGTGGTCGGGGAGAGGCAGAGGGGACTGGACGGCGCAGAGAGCAGCTGGTGTCGCAGGGTGAGCCGCCTGGGGTTGGGCCAGACCGCCGTCCACCACCCACTTGCTCTTTCTCCTGACTTCGCGTTAGCGGGGCCCCTCCAAACTTTGCAGGGGAAAGAAAAGGACGGGGAATCTCAAGACCTCTGCCACACAGGGCCATGGTCCCCAGGCCCTCGATAACAAGAAGATCCAGCTTTGAGTTCCCCTGAGATTTAGCTCTGGTCACACCCAGACTTCCAGAGCCATTCTCTCCTCCTTCTGTGGTCCTGTGCCAAGCACGGAAGATGCAAAGATGAATAAAAGGCAAGCCCTGCCCCTGGGCTCACAGCCCCCTTTCCTTCATCACTCTCTCTTAGCTCTTTACTCTTCATTTCATTTCTCCTCTCCTCTCCCCTTTTCCTTATTTCGTTTTCCATGTCTGTTAATTGGCTTTTTCTACAACTCTTTCTCCATGTCTCTCTGCGTTATTGGCTTGGGGTGACTCATGACAGCTAAACCAGGAAAAAATAACTCGAGAGAAAGTGGGGGAAGATTTCACAATTTAACAGAAAATGAGAGAAACTTTGTCAAGCAGGTCTCGAGTCGATAACAAGTATTTAGCATTGGCCGTGTGCCTGAGTGTTGCAGCTGTGCAGGAAGAGAAGTTGTCAAGAGAAGAAAAGCCATTTGAAAGAGTCTGAAATCCCCAGGAGCCCTTGATTCTTCAGGAAGGAGTTAGGGAAAGTTAGAACGAGGTGTTCTATCCAAGCCTGGAGAAAACGAGGGTAAGGTTAAGTAGCGATTGATCACAGTTCAGATGAGGGAGAAAAAGCAGGAATAGCACATTGATTTGTTTTCATAATTGTATATAACCTTAAAACATGTTTATTCCACTTTGTGGTTTTCAACAGGGAGTTCTGTTTTGCACGTTTTATAGCCTCACTGGAAGCACACGCTGCCTAGAGTTAGCGCCATCCACGCTTCTGTGGGAAGCTGAGATGGTTGAGCGAGGAGCCGTTACCGGGCAGCCTTGCTCCCCCTAGTGTCAGTTAGTGGTAATGCAGATAAAGTTCCACGGAGCAATTAAAAACTACCAGTCTTGAAAATTCAAACCTATGCAATCATAGAAAGCCATTCTCAAGAGAGAGTGAATTTCAGCATTAGTTTCCTCTCCACCTCCTGTGAGCAAGTCCCCCTCCCTCTCATGCCCTGGGCTTAGGAAGGACATTGGAGTCACAGAACCAACAGCCTTGGCGTCAGACCAGGGACGGGGTGGAAGAGACCACAGGCTGCTGGGGTTGGGGGGCGGCGAGCAAAGACGATGCTGAGTTGGCAAATCCCTCTGGCTTCCATGAACTGCTCGAATTAAATTTATTTTCTTTCTTGGAGGTTAGTAACCAGGAAACTTTCCTTTCAATGTTTCCACTACCAAGATTGTGCGTCTTACCCCCAAAGCATGCAATGGTTGGCTCCCTGCCGCTCGGAGCTCAGCACTGGGGTCCTTCTACGGCCCTGAGGACTGGCCTCAGCTCCGTCTCTGGGTGACCGGTTTGTGTGTGTGTCAGAGTTTACCTGGGCCCTCACTGACATACTCTTCAAGTTCTGGGACGTTCCTGTGTTGATTTGACATTAAAAAAAAAAAAAAAAAAAAAAAGGGGGGGGGGGGGGGGAAAAAGGAAAGAAGAGAAAAAAAAAATCCCGAGATGCCAGGAGCACTGGGAGCCCTTTGCAGGCTGCGTCTCAAATGAGAGTTCTCGTGGGGTTCTGGGGCTGACAGGCTCTCCTTGGCTGCTCTCAATGCTGTGTTGTGTTTTTGAGGGCCTCAAGGTGCCCTCAGTTCCTGCCTGTGAGGACCCCTGTCTGGATTCCCACTCCTGCAGCCCTCTCCGGTTCGCTCTCTTTTTGTCCACGTGCTGGCTGCCAGGGTCTGCTGGGTGGCTTGGTCTGGGGCCCTGAGCCAACATTTCCCCAGAGGACAGTTTTTCTCTCTCTCTTTCTCCCTCTCTCTCATGTGTCGGGTGGTTTCATCCTATCCTGGGCTTTGCTTCTGTGGCAATTTATCCTTTAACCAGAATGAGTCATAGTACCGGATTTTATTTGTTCCAAGAGAAAATAGCAGAGGGCATTTATGCACTGCGGTGTCGGGAGCCTGCTCGGGGGGCCTGCGCCAGGAAAAGAGCTTAGGGTGTTCCTCAGAGAGATTCCACATCAACAAATGCTGAGGGTGCCCCAGCCTGACCACCGGCACTGCCTCCGAGGAGGAGAGACAGACTTGGACACAATCTGTCATTCTGTCCAAACAGCAGGTCCTGGGGGTCCTTTTCCTCGAAACCTCTCCGGAACACCACATCCTTTCTTGGGGGATAGGCCAGTGTAGGGACTAACTTATCCAGCATCTGCTCACAGTAGACACTTCACACACTGTCTCCTCACAAGAACCCTTTGGGGTTCGCATCACCATGCCCATTTTGCAGAGGAAGAAACTGTGGTGCAGTGAGTGGATGTGATGGATTCAGGTTCCCAAGGCTTGGCAAGTGGCTGAGCAGGGAAGGGAACCCAGGTTTGCGTGGTTCTGAAGCCTAGACTTTTCCTGCAGTAAGGAGCCACTCTGTGTGCCTTCTCTTATCTGCTGAGGCTGCAGGTCTGCACCCGCCCTGACGCACTGCTAAACCCTGCAGAAATGGCCACAAATGCGAGGCTGGGAAACCCTGGAGCTGGGACGGGAGGGACGTCCAGGCCTGAGGGCATCACCCCCGGGCCTACACTTGACAGCCAATTTTCATGGATTTATTCCTCATGGATTACGTCTCCAGTCAACCCCGAATTCCACCATCAGTGGGCCTCTGGGTTTAGACTTGGAATATCCTGGTGAAAATACAAACTTGTTATCTGGGAAGGTCAGTACAGAAAGGCACTGTAATAGAATGAATGCCTTACCCAAATTAGAATTTAGTTTAGGTAGCTATCACCTAGTTATCTTGAGACAAGGGACCTGGATGGCGGGGGAACTAACCCGCTGGCAGTTTTCACTTAAGTGCCAGGTGGAAATATCACAGGAAGTAGAAAGCAATGGGACTGGGAGTTGGGCCACCTGGGTTTCAGTCCTGGCTCTCCCACTGACTTGCTGTGTGACCTTGGTGTGTGTAGTTTCTTTCTATTTCTGGGCCTCAGTTTCCTCGCCTGTAAAATAAGCAGATTGGGGTAAATAATTTCTAAGACCCCTCTCAGGCAGCGGGAGATGCCGCAGGGGGTCTCATAGCCCTGAAGGCCAGCCCACCATGTTTACTTCATGTCCATCCATGCCTCCTGGGCCTGCTCCCAGACACCTTGTCCCTCCCCAGCCGACCTCTGCCTCTATAATGGGAGTCCACTGAGGACCATGGCGGGGGTGACCCTGTCCTGAGGCTAAGGAGATAGCCCTGTTCCCTGGGTCTGCACCAGCGGAAGACACTGCACCTGAAGAGAGGTTTCGGGGAGAGGTGGGCTATCTAGCTGTGTCAGGCAGGTCTATTCCAGCTTTGTCCCCCTTAGGGGCTGAGGGGGCCCATCCCCCGAATGACACCAAGCCTTTGGGAGGAAGTACAGGCTCCTGGCAGGACCTGCACTTTGCCTAGAGTGGAGGATTTGCTTCCAAGCCTGGCTGGTTTCTGGGTCCCCCTCCCCAGTCCCTCAAAGTCCGTATGTAGGGCATCTAATCACACAGACCCCTCAGCATCTGGGCACAAAGGCTTGAGTTAAGTTATTACAAAAGAATCCGAAAGGACCCTTCAAAGAGTTGGGAGGCTGTCTAGGACTCCCTGTGACTTTGGATGAGCCAAGCCACCAAGTCTGTCCTTCCGTTGCTGAGAGGGATGACAGTTATGTTTACGATGCTCCTTTTCCCCCAAGAGAAGCTTCTGTTTCTCATAAGGACACTCCGGCATTTAGGAGACCGAGGCTCCGGGATGGTTCCCCTAACTTCCTTCTCAGTCTCCCTCTCCACTGGACTCCCTTTCTGGATTTTCTCTCGGCCCCCAGGGCCCTTCCCTCTCACTGCCCTTGTCCCTCTCTGTGTCCAAGCTCTGCTCGCCAGGTAGCGACCCCCGAGGGCAGCACAGCTGGCCAGGTGAGCAGGTGCCGGGAAGCTGGGGCTGGACTCCTCCCTCCCCTCCCCACAAGGGGACACGTGGGGCTGATGAGACTGAGAACACTGGTGGCTTTGTACAGAAGTAGAGAGGGGAGTGGGGGACCGGGACAGGGAGCTCTGGGGGCTGTCGGGCTCCTGCTCCCCAGCGCCCTTGAGGGTGGCTGGCAAAATGCCCCACTTGGCCGAGAGCTGAGGCTGCTCTTCCAGGCGTAAGAGCTTCAGTGACAAATTGGAAACTTGGGGGGCCCAGCTCTCTTTTTTCTCAGCACCAGGAGGCTTCCTGCTCCAGGGGACCAAAGGCTTGGAGATGCCCTCTGCAAACCCTCCACCAGCGCTTCTGGGACATCAAAGGGTCTTAAAAACCAACTGACCTCACGATTCCAATGTATACGCATGAGAGTCATGTGGATTAGATTCCTCTGAAAATACACAAGGGCTTAAAGAGCAGGGGCAGAGAACACTCAGGCCAAGAGGAATTTGTTTTCTCTTTTCCTTTTTGTGTGTCTGTGAATGTTGTTATTGTTGCTAAAACCAAGGCATGTGGAAAACTGTTCAAGATGTACATTGGGGTACAGCCAGCTCTGCCTAGTGGGAGTTCTGAGTTGGGGGTGCGGTGGGCAGAGGGGAAGGGTTAAGAAAATACAGTGGCAGCCCCACGGGGTCTGTGCCCTTGTCCTCCGGCTGTTTACATCAGGGTTCGGCGCCCTTGATGTGCAAGGAGGCTCACAGCCTGGTAAATGGGGGCCAGACCCCGCTGGTGTCTCACGGGGAGACAGCTGTGGGTCCTCTGGGGCAGTGTTGGGACCTGGATTTTGGGCAGGGGCTGGGGAGTGATGTTGCTTCCCACCGACATGTCCCTACCCTCAGTGGAGATGGCGATCCTTAGACGCCCCAGCCTCCCTGCTAGAGTCTCCTGGGAAGCTCTTTGAAACACAGATTCCCTGGCCCCAGTGCAGGCCCAGGAGATGCAGACAAGGTGTGCCACCTCTGCCTTGAGGGCCGGAAGCCAGGGCCCCGCTCCGGAGGCAGGAGGAGCCTGGGGCAGAGGGAGACTCTCCACCAAGCCTCCGTAGACCTGACCTTAGGTTTGGCTGCCCGCTGGCTGCGGGCAGTTCAGTCCTCCATTTCCTGCTTGACAGATTACAAAACACGTTCGAGTTTTGAGTATTCTTTGATCTTGCGTAGTACCCTGAGATGGGCAAGTTTATTCCCACTTTATACCTGAGCAAACAGGGGTGCAGGAGGCTGAGAGAGCTTCTCCCGAGGGCTGCCTCCAAGCGGCAGAGTCTTGGACTTCCAACGCTGGCTCCTGCTCTTCCCCTGAGGTGCCTCCTGGCATGGAGCTGACGCCACACGTGCCCCTGGAGTCGCATGGAACAGCCGGCCAGCGTTCCCCAAACGACACCGGCCTCACTGCTTTTCCCACGATCAACATCCACATGGTTTTATGTCCGAATAAACTCTTGGAGTGCTGCCTACAGGACAGGAAACCTGGGGGCCAGGGGAGGAAGCAGGGAGGGGAAGCGACCGAGGAGGCTGTGCAGGGGGTCCACGCAAGGGAGGAAGGAGACTCCTAGAGGCCCTGTGTGCTCCAGCCCTCGGCATGAGGTGCCGTCCCTGGGGCCCCAAGGCCTCTCTGTCTCCCAGCTCAGTTGTGGCCATACACACGCTCAGGCCAGGCGGCCGCAGCGGGTGTGACCCCGCCAGCCTGCAGCACCAGCTCTCTTCCGTGATACCTCTGGCTGAACTCAGACCAGCAAAAGTCACCAGGAATTAATTCTATCATAGCTTTCTTCTTCTCTAAGAGCGACTTCCAAAACCCCATTCCAATGCCCGTCTCCTCTGAAGCCCTCCCAGAGAGTCCAGGCACAGCGACGACTCCTTCCAGGCTCCGGCTGTGAGCAAGACACTGTGGCGGCTGCTCTCTGGCACGGGGAGATGAAGCTGGTGTCCAGTAGGGTAGAGGGGCCACGGGCCGCAGCCACTCCAACACAAGGTAGGACGCGAGACGTGCCATCAGAGAGAGGGCTTGGGGAAGCTAAGGCCATTTTAGGCTAGGAGAAGGATCCAGAAAGCCTTCATGGAGAAAGTGGCCTTACAAAGATGAACATAATTAACATTGTCTTGTATTGTTTTTTTAATTATCTCAAGGATATTAGTGTTGTCTCCTCAACTGATCTGTAAGTTATTTGAGAGTAAAACCATATCTACTCATACCAAAATTTTGCAGAGTCTAGTAAAATTTCTTAACAGAAGCTTAATAAACAAATATTGGTCAAAATAAATTCTATCTTGGAAAAGCCAGTTGCATTTAATCTTTAATCCTTCATACAACGTAAAGAATCTGGATGCTGTGCATCTTATGTCTGGGCTGGTTGAGAGAGGTTCATATAATTAATTCAGCCTTGCAAAGCATGTTCTTTTGAGCATCTACTAAATGCCAGGGCTTGCACCCTTGATTTCAGGAAGAAAGACAATGAAACAGGCAATTACTATCCGGTTTGATAAATGTTTTCTCAGAGGAAATGGTATCTAAGTTGATAAAAGAATATGAACGAGGACTTTCAATTATAGCTGTTAACAACTGTACACGTGAGACAAAACATATGACAACTATGTGCAGGCACTGGACGGAGGTCACTGCAGAGCTCAGTACTGGACAAGAGGGAAGGACAGGTGCCAACCCCACGTTCAGCTGGCTCTCTCTATGAGGGTACTTTCCTTACTGAGCACAGGGAACAGAGTCCAAATAGAGAGTAGCAGTTTTTCTGGGTGGAGGAAACTGATTGGAGCTGGGGCTGCAAAGATGGCTAGAATTTGGTGGGGACATGCAGAAAGGAGACAGCCACAGAGAAAGATCTCCCAAACCCTGCTGAAAGTTTCCTTCAGGTCCTCAGCTGACTCCTAAGCCATACATGCACAGAGTGAGACCCTGGAAAATCTATCACAGAACAGCCACTGAGGGCAGAGATTTTAGAGGCCGCTCAGTGCTCGGGAGATGTTGGGGTTCTTGCCCAGTCAGAGTGGAGAAACTTTAATGGATACTGTGGGCTTTCAGTTGAGACCCCAGAAAATCCATGCCCTAGGAGTAAAGACTGCACCCAAGGAATGAGGGCAAAACTAGATGACACCTGTGCAAACCAAGCTCCAAATCAAGCAATGGGAAGATCTAGGTGGTCTCACCAGCATTTTAATCACCTGTCAGAGAAAAGGTAGCCTTCTTTAAAGGGAGGTAACATAATCTAGATTCTCTACAGTGTACCATTCACAGAATTAAAAAAAAATTAAAGACAAAGAATCAGGAAAAAGTGACTGGTAACCATAAGATAAAATAGTAACTAAAAGCAGACCTAAAGATGACCCAGATATTTAAGGTAGCCAACAAGGACTTCAAAATAACTATGATCAGTGTGTTTAAAAAAAATAGAGTAAAAGATGGAAAAATGGGAGAAAGATTATTTTAATGGAAGTAGAGTCTATAAAAAAGAATCAAATAGAAATTTAGGAACTGCAAAATCAAATATCTATAATTAAGAATACATTGGATATGTTGAGCTGCACAATATATCTCACGTTCATACAAACAAAATTCCTGAGAATATATTAATGAATAGAATCCAATATATTTATGAATACATGATGACCAAGTGAAGTTTATCCCAGGAATGCAAATTTGATTTAATACTCAAAAAAATCAATCACTGAGTATAATTAACCATAATAACAGAATAAAGGAGAAGAACCGTATAACATCTCAACCTTTGCAGAAAAACTATCTGATAAAATTTAAGATATATTCACACATACATACAAACTCAGAAAACTAGGAATAGAAGAAAACTTCCTTAGCAAGCAAACAAATGAATAAACTGCAGTTAATATCTTATCTAATTATGAAGTTTTGAAAGTTTTCTCTCCAATAAGGGAAAAAAGGAAAGCATGTTCCATATCACAACTTCTATTCAACCTTGTACTGAAAGTCCTGGCCACTGCCATCAGGAAAGAAAAAGAAAGAAAAGCTAGGAAGATTGGAAAATAAGAAATAAAACTGTAATTATTTCAGCTCATCTGCTTGTATATGTAGAAAAGTCAAAAGAATCTATAAGACAACTATTAAAAAATAGTTAAGGAATTTAGCAAAGTTGCTGGATATGATGTAAATATACAAAAATCAATTGCATTTTTCTGTACACTAGCAGAAAAGATTAGAAAATGAAATAAGATCATTCTATTTTAATTAGCATAAAATATCAAATACTAGGAATTAATGTAATAAAAGATCTGTAAGAATTTTATACTAAAAACTTCAAAGCACTATTGAGAGAAAACTTTTTAAAAAACTAAATAAATGGAGGGATATACATGGTCATGGATTGGAAGATTCAGTATTATTAAGGTTTGATTTCTCCCCAAATTTATCTATAAATTCAATACAATCCCAATCACATTTTCGGCAAGTGTGATTAGGGGAAATTGATAGCTGGTTCTAAAATTCATAAGAAAATATAAAGGACCTTGCACAGCCAAAACAATCTTGTCCAAGAAGAACAATTAGGGAGAACTCACACCACCTGACTTCAACTCTTACTTTAAAGCTACAGTAACCAAGGCAGCTTTTCACTGGTGAAAACTTAGATAAATAGACAAATGGAATAGAATAGAGGCTAGAAGTAGACCCACAAATATATAGTCACCTGATTTTTGACAAAGATGATACTACAATTCAGTGGGGAAAATAGTCTTTTAACAAATGGTGCCAGATCAATTGGATATCCACACAGAAAAAGAAAAAAGATTTATCTCACACCTCACACAAAAATTAATTTGATATGAATCATTGGCCTAAATGAGGAAGCAAAAATGTGAGACTTCTAGAAGAAAACAGAGGAGAATATCTTCGAGATCCTGGGAGAGGCAAAGATTTCTTAAATGGGACACACAAAAAACACTAACCATAAAACAGATAGATAAATTAGACTTGATTAAAGTTAAGAACTTCTGTTCATAAAAAGACATCATGAAAAGAATGAAAAGGCAAGACACAGACTGGGAGAAGTTCTTTGCAATGCTTCTCATTGACAAAGGATTTGTATGCAGAATATATTTTTAGTCCTATAAATCAATAAGAAAAAGACACAAACACAATTTTTATAATAGGCAAAAGACTCATCAGACCAAAATGTCCAATAAATTTACAAAAAGTTGCTCAACATCATTAGTCATTACAGAAATGCAAATTAAACCCATAATGAGATACCACTATATATCGCCAGAATGGCTAAAATTAAAAAGACTGATAACACCAAGTGTTATTAAGGATGTGGAGCAACTGGAACTCTCTTATCTTACTAGAAAGAGCTTAAATTGGTAAACCACTTTGGAAAAAAATGCTTGGCAGATCCTACTCAAGCTAAACATATATCTACTGTTTAACTCAGCAATTCTACTCCTGAGTATATACTCAATAAAAATAAGTGCTTATGTCCATCAAAAGACAGGCATACAAATGTTAATAGCATCTCTATTTGAAATAGCCCAAAATGGAAAGAATCCAAATATCCATCAATAGCAGAATAAAAAAATTAACTGTGGTATATTGCCACAGTGGAATATTACACATCAGTGAAAAAGCATGGACTATGATACATACAACAATGTGTTAAATCACAAAGACATAATGTTGAGTAAAACAGGTCAGGTACAAATGTGTACCTACTGTATGATATCATTGAGATGAAGTTCAAACCCAGGCAAAACAAATCTATGGCGACGGGAGTCAGAACAGTGGTTACCTGGAGGGGCGCTAACTGGGTGAGGGGCACAAAGGAGATTTCTGGGGAGCTGGATGTTCTATGTCATATTCTGGGAAGTGATTACATAGGCATACACACACATAAAATGTCACTGAGCTGGACACTTAAGATGTCTACACTTTATTGTGTCTAAGTTATAGCTCAATAGAAAGATAATTAGTAAGATACTCCTTCACACACAAGATATGTATATGAATTAGCCAGATCCGAATGGTGGGGCAGGGTGAATGGGGAGGGTAAGAGAGGACATCACGGGGAGAGAGTACAGCACGTGCAAAGCAGGTCTGGAGAACGGAAAAAGTGAAATAATGCAATTTGGCTAGAGGGTTGGGCACAAGAAAACAAGCAAGGGGAGCGGAAGAAGAGATCAGGAGGGTGGGCAGAGGCAGACGGGGGAGAGGGCAGCGGAGGACACAGCGCGGTGTTCCTGGGGTCCGTTGACTTGGCAAGAGCTCCTAAGAGGGCCCCGCAGAGGCCTATCCTTTCCACTTCAGGAGGGCAGGCCTTGCCTCCTGTCAGCTAGAACCCCACAGAGGTCGGAGAATGGCAGTCACCAGGAAATGTGCACGAGGCATCCCACTGGGGTGAGGAAAATATTCTAGAACTGATGTGTAGTGATGGCTGCACAACTTGCTAAATTCACTTTTAAAAACCATTGAATTGTACACTTGAAATGAGTGAATTATATGATCTGTAAAATACGACCTAATAAGATTACTTTTAAAAATTGGAGGTGGATTCGTCCCTCCTCTTGATCCCCTCCGCCCCAGAGGGCTCCTTGGGATCCTTCTGGCCCTCTCCCTCCACTCGGTCTGGCTCTCACTTCCCTTTGCCCCGCCACTGCCTGTGTTTTAGCTTGTGGGCTCGCGTCCGTCCCCTCAGAGACACCCCGACAGCTCTGCAAGCAGCCAAGACCAGAGACGCTGCCCCCGTCGACGAGACACTGAGGCCCTGGAAGGGGATGGGAGGGGGAACCATTGGTCCAGGGTGCCTGCTGCCTGTGCTGTCACACAACCTGGAGAAGGAGGGCTTGTTCATTCCCATTTCTCAGGTGAGAAGATGGAGGGCCTGCAAAATGGGATGCTCAAGCTTTCATAGTCAGGAGCAGAGCCTATGCAGCCTTGGGCCTGCCAGGACAAGAAGTCAAGTCACTGGAAACGGGGGCGTCCACAGGTGAGGGCCAGCCAGGCGGCCGAGGGAGGGGCCGGCGTGGGGAGTCTGGGGCAGGGGGCGGCGGCCGCGCTCACTCACCACTTCTTGCCGCTGATGTCGTGCTGCTGCACCGTGTAGCCGAAGAAGGCCGTCCTGGAGCCAGGGATGATTCGAGGCTTCCTGGTGTCCATGTTGAAGGTGTCCGTGAACCCTGGGGCAGGGAGAGGAGGAGCGGACAGTCGGGGAGTCAGGTGGGCAGAAGTCCAGGCACCAGCAGTGTGACAGGCCCCCTGGCAGGTCACCTGCCTCAGAGGGTCTTGGCTGCGGGGGCATAGGTTCCCCTGTCCTGGGGGAGCCCCCATATGTGGCTGCCATAGTCCCTGCTTGGGGGAGCCCACAGTCTGATGGCAGAGGCCAAGTTCCTGCCTAGGGGAGCCATAGTCTGATAGGGAGACCCAGTCGCAATGGGAAGAGAATTCCCAGTCTCTCGGGGAAGACAGCTCCCTTCCTCCTCCATCACTCCTTCCTCCAGCTTCTGCTGGTCTCCTCTTCTGTGCTCTCCTCTCTCCCTCCTCCCCCTCCTTCTCTCTTCTCTCACCTCTGCCTGCTAAAGAGTCAGGGAATAGACTTTCCACCTCCCTCCAAGCCTGGGGCCCTAGTGGCCACGGCACCGGCACTGCTTCTGAACCAGTCGGCCGAGCTCTGCCTGCCTTCAACAGGGGCCGCTGCTTGGCTGGGGCAGCTGCTGCAAAGCAGAGAGAAAGTCCCACAGCCCTTTTGCCCTGGCCCCAAAGGACTCAGTTTGGCTAACTCCCATGTCAGTGGACTGATTCCACCTGGTGGACAGCCTTGGTGTGAAGCCACATGCTTTCTCCCTTTGGCATTCCGGTGGCAAATCACAAGAAATAATGATTCACATCTGTATGCAGTTTGGGTTTCTGGGTCTCCTTACATCCGCCACCATTTACCCGCCTAGGACCCTGGGAGAATGAGCTAGTATCATCCACATTTGGCAGAGGGGGACTCAGCCCCAGAGAGGTTAAGAAGCAAGTCCAGGGATACACAGCAGGTCAGCAGCAGCATCTGAACTAGGATCTGGGACGCCTGCTCTGTGACTCCCTCCCTCCAGAAGGCATTTTCAGGCATGTCCAGCCTTGTCACACGTCACTACGAACAGGACCAGCAAACTTGGGACCCATGGGATTTAAGGGGTGGCATGCTACCACGAGCTGGAACTTCAGATGAGTGAAAAGCAATCAGCAGAACAGAACAGAACAGACAGAAGACCATGGTCGCCCCTTTCATGTGTAGGGCACTTTCTAAATGTCAAAGAACGGTCCCATTTATGCTTTCAATCGCTCTCCATGACGGCCCTGTGAGGCGAGCAGCGGAGGGAAAGCCGAGGGTCAGAGAGGCTACCTGACCTGCCAAGTCCCGGAGCCTGTGGAGAGGGACCTGAATCTGAGGCTCATACCCCTGAACGTCCCATGGGGCACTGACCCCCATTCTGAGTGTTCAGAGGTGATGCCCGGGGCCCCTACCTGAATCAGGCCTACTGGACAGGAACAAGCAGTTTCTTCCACACTTCCTTTCCTGCTTTGCAGATGGATACAGGGGATAAAAGTTCTATCATTAGGGTCACAGAATTAGAGCCCCCAGAGGTAAAACTTTGGAACACCTTAGAGCAGGGATGTTAGATATGTTTTATCTCACCTACCCATGTCAATTGGTTATTTGTGCTGCCTGGAGCACTGAGTTAAGAAAGATTCTGAGGTCAAGTCTGGGCTCAGTGGGCAAGACTAGTGTGATCAATCAGCAGTGCCTGCTTTGGGTACAGGAGAGGACAGTGGCAGCAAGTGGCCATGTAGCTGCCAGTCCTGACTTCATGATTCCTAATCTGCCACATGAATTTGGTGTCATAGCCCTGAGTGGGAGTGGGGAAGAGGAGCGCATTAATCTGTTAGTGCCTTATGTACAAAGCCCAGCCCACAAACGGACGCATTAGCCTGGAAAGCAGCAGCTAGGGTTGGGGAAGAGGCCAGGGTCAGGCGAGCACAGAGGGATGAAGGAGCACAGGACCCTGGCCAGCGAGGGCATGGCACGGAGGAGAGAGAGAGAGATGCCACTGTCACCTGTGCAGAGCTGGGAGGTGGGCAGAGAGGGGTCAAAGAAGTGGAGTTGCAGATGAAACATTCTCTCTCCAGTCTGTCTCAGGGATGAACACACACACACGCGCGTGCACACACACTGATGTCATACATGTGTGCATGAACATGCATGCACGCACACACATATGGAAATGTACACACAGGCATGCATGCGTGTGTACACACAAAAACACATGGACACACACCTGCACACACCTGCACAGGCTACACACATTCCCTGATTGTGGGGCAACACTTTCTCTGGCCCCCTGGCGCCCCCTGGAGGTGCCCCCCAGCGGTCCCTGGTCCTCCTCTTCCTGCATCTGACCCGCGCAGGGGAGGTGGCCCTGAACAAGAGGAAGGCCGTCGGGAAATCCAGACCTACCCACCACTCCTGGACCTGCATGGGAGTGAGGGCCAGTGAAGACCAGGCCATCAATTGTGTCTTCAGGGCCCTCCCACCATCAGGGCCTCTTGAGTGAACGTGGCCAGAGGGATCCTTCTGAGATGAGTCAGATCCCATCAGTCCTCAGCTCCACACCCTCCATCAGTTTCCCACCCCCTGCCCCCCCGTCAAAGCCAAACTCTTCACCTGCAAGGCCCCACGTGATCCCACCCCGTCCCCTCTGCCCCTCATCTCCTGTCCTCTGCTGCAGCCACGCTGTCTCAGGCTCCTTCTCTCTCAGCATCTTTGCCCTGGCTGTTCCCTCTGCCTGGAATGCTCTTCCCCTGGTTATCCACATGGCTCACTCCCTCAGATCATGAGAGTCTCTGTTTCAGTGCCATCTTGGCCATCACCAGGCCACCCTGTCCCTCTCTATCTCCCTTATTCTCCATTTTTCCTCAGAGCACTTCTCACAAATATATTACATACTTATCTGTTTATTCTTACGTGGTTGATATTCTATGATATTCTTAAGTTCTCTAAGTGCCACGAGATCCTGCCATGTGCTCACTGCTGTATCCTTAGCGCCTCGAATAAAGATCTAGCTCAGAGGTAGTGGTCGAGAGATATTGCTTGATGGAATTGTTAGAGACCAGATTCATATTTGGCTGGGACGCTGTCTTCCCTCGATGACGAAAAGGAGGAAGAAAAGCATATTGACCAAGCACTGATATATTCCAGGCACTATTCTAGATCTCTAACCATTAGTTTTACATTAAATAGTTAACTCTCATGCCAGCCCTGTGAGACAGATATTACTGCACCTCTGGGAGGGTAAATAATTTGTCCCAAATCACTCAGCTGGGAGACTGGAGCAAGTTCAGGATCAGAGAGCATGGGGCACTGGGGGGATGTGACCCCTGGGAGATTAGCCTTTCAGAAGAAGGGCCCACGGAGGGAGGGAATATTTTTTTCAGGGAAGGGGGTCTCCCCCATCCCCTGCCCTTGGGCTGGCCGCCTCTGTCTTCGGGACAGCTGAGAGACGCAGATGGGAGAGAAGGCAGGCTGCCCCGGGTTCCCTCCCTCCCTTGGGGCTCTGTCTAGGACTAGTCCTGTCTCCCTCAGCACCCCCACCCCTGGCACAGGATTAGTGACATCTGGCCACGGGGAAGAGGACAAAAGCCCGCAGGCCAGGGCACTAAGTTACAAAGTGCTGGTTTCTTCCCCCAGTCGGCATTTGCTTCTGAGCAAACCAAACCAACCAGAGAATGGATTTTCTAAAAGTGATGTCAAGTCCGACATGCTGACCTTGGCTCCCAATGAGATCTCTGGCCGGCTCATCTGATGGCGGGTGGCTTTCAGGATGGAGAATACACTCCTCTCAGAGATTTATGAACCCCAAATACCAACAAAACAAAGCAAAGTTGTTTTTGACAGGAATCAACAGGCTGACTGCAGAGACACTGGGAGCCTGGTTGGGCAGCTTGCCACTTATCTGTCCTTGATATTGATGACAGGGGGGGAAAACCACAATTCCCGGGCTGCTCTCCTGTGGGCTGGGGCCAAGGTTACATCAGCTGCTGCCCTCTTCTCAGAATCTTATCTGTCTTTTAAAAAAGCTTCAGTCCGTCCCAACAAGGCACCAAAGCCATAGCATGGAGCTTGATCATCGCTTGGGGCTCATGGTTCTCCAACACATCACTCCAGGCTGCCGTGGAGGCCCCGCCCTACCACCAGATGGGGCAGTCACAGTCCCAAATGCTGAGGCCACATGTCCAGGGCTTCCGTCAACTCCACAACTCCACAGCTCCCTGGGGAGTGCTCACTCTAGCTTAGGGAGCATCTGCTGAGCATCCACACTGTGCCGCTCCACCCTCCGCCCCTCAACTCCCGTTTCTCCCCCTCCCATCCCCCCCAGTTGCCAGATAGTTTCCCAGGGATCTTGGGAGAAAGTCCAAAATCTCCATGCGGCCCCAAGGCCCTCCGAGCCCCCCAGCCTCATCTTGTGCGAGTTTTCCTCTGGCTCCCTGCAGTCCAGGCACTAGAGCCCTTTTCTGCTCCCCGGATGTACCTTGCTTCCTCCTGCCTTGGGGCCTTTGTACATGCTGTGTCCTCCGCCTGAGCCTCTCTGATGAACTTCTCCTCATCTTCAAATCTCAGCATAAAGGTCACATTCTTCCCCGGCCCTAGGAAGCTCCCTGACCCCGATTCTAGCAGATCCTGGCTAACGAGATTGTCACCCCTCCTACCTCACTAATAGGTGACCATGATGCCTCTTTTTCTCATCACAGTTAGTAATTATACACGACAGCTGTAAGCATTTGACTACTCCTGTCTCCCCATCAGGACAGCCGCTCCCTGAGGGCAAGATGGGGTCTGTTTACTCTGGATCCAGCACTGAGCGTGGGGCTGGCCCCGAACCCAAATGAGGTGTGAGCAGGGCAAGAAGAGCGTAGGGACCCTACCAGCCTGGGGGCACGGGCGGTGGATAGACGGCGGCGAGTGGAAGTGCTGTGTTGGGAGCAGCGTGGTGGTGGTTAGGGAAGGGAGGCATGGCTGTGCGCTGGGGTGTCAGGAATCTTCTGGAGGCCTGACCCCGGCCTTGAAGGGCGCCATGTAGGAATCGATGAGGTGGCCCAAAGGTGGTAGGCAGGAATTCCTCATATGACCGTGGGGCCAGGGAAGGAGAAGAGACAGCCCGCTGGGGGGAGAGAGCCTGGCCTGTGAGTTCAGGGCGGGCTTATTAGAAGCCTGGCTCCAGCATTCATTCACTAACGGTGACCCTGGCCAGTTACTTCTCCTTTCTGGCTCTCAGTTTACTCATCTATACAAAATGGAAATAATAATACCTACCTTGAAGTGTGGCTGACAAGACTGACTGCAGTAACTAACCTTTGGCAGTGCCTGGTACATGGAAGGCACACAGTACATCTTGGTCAAATTGAACTGAATCAAGATTCCCTGTTCTCTGAGCTGCCTCAGTACCTCTGTCCATGCTGTTTCTGCTGCCCAAAGTGTGGGCCTTCTCAAACGTCAAGACGCAGCTCTAATGACATCTTTGCTACACCGTGGTCCTTCCTCTGGGTTGCTCATAGCTTCTGCTGCTTTCTATTTCGGATCACAGTTGTTTCCACATCTGCCTTGCTTTCTTATCTGGCTCTATACTATTCAGGGCAACATCCCGGAATGCCTTTTTATCTTTGCCCTGAGCCAGGAAGGTGCAGACAGACTTGCCTGATGGATTTCTTACCTTCTAAGAGCCTATTCTCAGAACCAGCACCTGTTGGCTTCTTCCTGCCTTAGTTTACCTCCTAGCTCTCTGACTTAGGTACTGACAGTCCCCTACCATTTCAATAATAATAATAAAAATTATAGGGTACGTGTACATAGGAAAGCACTGTTCTAAATTCATTTAGTCCTCACAACAGCCTTTTGAAGTAAGTATATTATTATTCTCATTTAACAGGTGAGGAAACTGAGGCACAAAGAAGGCAGATAACCAGCCAAGGTCCCACAGGTAGGAAGTGGCAAGGATGCACTCCGAGGCCTCATTGGTCCTGCCCCATGCTGCCTGCCGCCATCGAGCCTTCCTCCCCCCCGCAGCCCCCCCCCCTTCAGTCACTTGAGTCCTCACTGTGGTGTCTCACCCCGGCCCCCCCCCCCCCCCCCCCCCCCCCCCCCACTTCTTCAAAACTCTCCCATCCTGGGTGCTGTGCCCTCAGATCCTGCTGGTTAGAGAACTGACAGGTGAACCCCTGATCACCCCGCGGGAGACCAGGCCTGCCAGAAGGATGCAGTCAGAGTCCTAGGGGCCTTGAAAGTCTGCATGAAGCACCTGATTTGAGCTGATAGTGAGAGGAAGACACTCTGCGGACCCCGAGAGCAAACAGCTCTCAGCAGCCTTCCATCTGCCTGGACGCAGGCCTCGGCTCATCCTTGGGCTCTGCTCTGGGCTGCAGACGCACCTGTGTAAGCAAGAGCTTTCATTTTCCTTGGCTATGGGAGCCAGGGTGGGGGCGAGGGAGGCTGAAATATTACCCAAACTCTCTGCTTTATCTCCCTCTTCCCAGTTTTACTTGGGCCCCAAGAATCTTCACATCGAAAAGCAAATTACAGATAGGGAGAGGGCGTGGCAGAAAAGACCCTGAGGCTGGCCTGAGCAAAAAGAAAGGGTAAAGTGGACCTCCCACTGCTATGGGAAGCAAAATAACACCTTCCAAAGGGGGACATAAGTGAGCCTTAGAGGCCTGGCTGGACAGACAACAGACGTGTGGCGGTCCTTGCTCTGCTGTCAGCCATCTTTCCCTTCTGCCCCGAGGCCACTGTTTCACAGACAGGCATCTAAGAAGGCGATGCCAGGTTTGGGGTGTGGCTGGCAAGGCAGTTTACCACTGGGCCAAAGGTGGTGTGGAGCAAATGTGGCATCAGGGAAGGGTAACGTAACAGGGTTTTATTTTTAAGAGCAAGCAAGGATCTTAGAGATCAATAGTCCAGCGGTCTTGAAACTTTGCTTTTCCTGCAGTGAATCCCACCTTTTTTGTACCAAATCTATACATGAAAAGCAGACACAAGAAGTCGAGGTAGGGGTCAGGGGTAGGGGACAAGGAGCAGCCCCCCATCCCCAGTGGCAGTCCTAACACACTTCCTTGGAACCCTAGGGTGTCCTGGAACATAGTTTGAGAACCACTTGCTCAGCTTTAAGATGCTTCCAGTTATAAATGAGAGAACTAAGGCTAGGAGAGGAGTGGGGCTTTGTCTGAGGTCACCAGCTTTTCTTCACGCCCATCCTACTCACCACCACTCCTTCTGTATAACTCTCCTTGATGGTCCTTTAATTCAATAAAAGTCTCCTTGGGCCTGTGATGCTCCAGGTTCCATGCTGGGTAGTGGGGACACCAAGTCAGAAAAGACATGACTTGTGGTCTTCAGAGGCTACAGCCACGTGGGTGAGCCAGCAGACATGTTTGCAACTCACCAGAGCCCAAAATGAAACCAAGAGATGGCTGGACCAGGGCAGGGTGACCTGGCTTCTAATCTCAGCTTCCTCACTAACTTGGTCATGCGTCCATGCAGAGTCACTACGCCTCTCTGGGCCTCAGTTTCCCCATCTGTAAAATGAGAGGGTTCAGCTCCCTGCCATGCAAGGCCCAGCCCTACACACGTCAAGAAGTTCTCTTAGGCAAACACACAGCCAGTTTCCAGTTGTCGGCACGCGAGCATCTGTCTTGAGTCTCCACAAACAATTTAGAATTGGAGGCCAGGCGGTGTGGAGGAATGCAAGCTCATCTTAATGTTGGACAAAGCCAAACACATTTAGGAAGGGAACTCTCCAGGCAAAAATGATCCTATTTTGCATTCTCAAGCCAAAGGGAAGGATTGAAGAAAATTGTCATCTAATGCTCTGCAGCATCCAGGCGCAGCTCCCTTTGCCCTTGCCTGAACCGTGGAGACCGGGCCCCAGGGCTCTGCTTCCCTGGCTGCAGCTTCTGGGCACGCCCAGATGTCAGAGGGCATGAGGCCTTGGTGAGGGTCCAGGAAATGTGGTCACCTTTCCAAGAAAGCCCAGCCCTGCCCTGGAGCTGGACCGTGCTGCTCAAATCTTAGTGAGGAGATTTGAAGCACGTGGGCAGGGGCTACCACGATTCTCTTCAGACCCCTCTTATTTCAAAAATTGTGGATGCCAGGCTGTGTGCATGGACTCCTCAAGGATATGACTATGTGGCCTTGGAATGACAGAGGTTCCTCTCTCCCTAAGATCTTCTAGGAATGGGAGTGATGACCCCCTTGGAGGGGAGAAATGGCAGGAGGACCACTGCCAACATCAAAGTTCAGAGGATAGACTCCTGACTCTGGACAGCTGGTTCTAAGACTCAGAATAGGGGACATGAGAATATAATGTCCACCGACTGAGAGTTAGGACTGCTGTGGTAAGTGGAACTAGGCTGGGTTCTCTCCCGGGTTCTGCCACTGGCCAAACCTTGAACAAGATGTTTCTCTTCTCTGTGCCTCAGTCTCCCATTATAGACAATGAGGAAGCTGGACCAGGTGGTCTAAAATCCTTTAGAGCCGGGATGTTCTGAGTCTGCGTGCCCCTTCTCCTCTGAATTCATTTCCAAATCCATCTCCCTTCGGAGAGGAGGAGGAGGCAGATGGGCACTGGGGCAGCCCAAGAGGCCAGGCAGGTGGCCATTGCCCCTGCAAGTCCCTATCAGATTGGCTTCAGGGAGTGGGGCCATTCCCTCCCTCCTCTCCAGCACTTGGGGCCAACACGTGTGCCCCTCGGCTTCAAGCCACTCAAAAAGGGGGCTCTAACACCCTCCTGCCCACCCTCCGTGGCTCAGCACTCAGCTGGGCCTGAATGCCAGAAGGGGGGCTGTGATTGGCTGGGAGGGGTCTGGTGATACCAAGCCAGTTCTCACCCTGGGCCCTGATGCCCCCTTGGTGCTTTAGCAAATGAGCCCAAACTTGGTCTCCCCAGGAGAGGGACAAGTCCCTTCTCTTTACTCTTGCAAAATATCCCCGTTTCCCAGCTTCTCTAATCAACTCATCAGCGTCTTAGTTCTTTACAAAGTGACTTCATGTCTCTCTGCTAACTGGTCATTATCCCACTGCCTTTTTCTCTGAAAAAACACTACGAAGTCCATCCTATTTCATATTCCTTCAGCCACTAACATCACTCGCCAACCTCTGTCCTTCCTTTCCCTCCCCTCTGCTGAAGAAGCACACAGAGCTTTGTCTCGGGTGGAGTCTCATCTCCTTGGCTCCCCAGCCTCGTGCAGGTCAGAACATGGCTCACTGTGGGACCCTGTGTGTGTGTGTGTGCGTGTGCACACGTGCTTGGGTAGCCCAGCGGTTAGCCAGAGAGGACAGGATGGGGAGAGGTAACAACGGGCAGGAATGATTCTCCCGATGGAGTCCAGAGAAAGGAGAGGGTTTTGGGGATGGAGGTGCGGAAGGACCAGCTGTCTCCCCAGACGGGACAGAGAAGGGGAGGCAGAGGGAATGAGTGCGCAGGCTTCCGTGGAAAGGCGTCACCCCTCCCCGTGGAATGAGTGCACCGCTCATTTCTTACAGGCATCTCTCAGGGACATGACCTCATCTGGGAACTAGTGTGTTCCCAGCTCACCCCGCTGTGCTTCTGGCAGCAAGCTGCTCTGAGCACACCAGCGGCCACATGTCCACCTTCCCCAGGAGGAAGAGCCCGGGTAAATATGTACCTTTATGTCCTCTTGAATGTGAAATGTGTGAAAAAGAACAGAAAGGTTCCTCATGTGTATGAGGAGGAGGGCAGGGCGTCATCAGGAGTTGAGTTCTAGGTTCTGCTTGAGCTCTGAGGTCGAGGAGAGCTTAACGAGGAAAGAGCTTTCATATTCACGATCCTACCAGGTCTTCACGGCGGCCTCCAGCACACTGTCTACACAGAAGGAGCCCTGCCACTCCCGCCTCCAAGCCTTGGCTCTCGGTTTCCTCCAGTATATGCTTCTCTTGCTGTCTGCCCCTTATTCTGCAACCCCTGTCAGCGGGCCCAGTGCCTGTCCTGCCCGCCTGCCAACCTACCCACCAGCCCCCACCCCATCCCACGCCTCTCCCTGAGTGTTCTGCCTCCTGACCCACCCTTCCTACCTGGGCTGGAGGGTCCAGAGGACAAGAAGCATCCTGTGTATGCACCTGCATGCTCCCGATGCCTCGTGTTACAAACAGGAAGCACTCAGACATGAAGCAAACACACACACAGAGGGTGGGCTTGGGGCCTCCTTCACTAATGGGAAACGGAGGCTTAGGAAGGTCACCAGCTGTGACCAAGGTCTTCTAGCTGGTGGGGCACGTTGGCAGCAGAGATCCAGCCCCTCCACCCCAGCCTGGGCAGCGCTCTTGTTCCACCCCTACCCTGAACCTCCCACTGGGGTTCAGCTGCCACTCTCGGAGCATCTACCAACTGCGAGGGACAGGCCAGGTGCCACGGTACAGTATTTCATTTAATTCTAACGAGTGATTAACGATTTTTGTCCCCACGAAGCAGGAGAGGAAACGGAGGCTCCAGGACTGACCTGCCCATGGCCCAGCTGCTGGTGCCGAGGTCTCATCCCGTCTGCTTCCCAGGCAACACGTCCTTTACCCCTTGCGAGTGGCCCCATCAAGGCAGGCTGTCTCTGAGAGGGAAGGCAGGGCAGCCGAGAGCTCTCCTTGGAGGGGCTGGACAAGACTCTCTTTTCACGCCTGAAGCTCACCAGCTGGATCAGGGATAGCTCTGTTTGCAAAGCTTTCGTTGGGTTGAAGCATTGCAGACCCTATGCTAACCTGGTCTTTGGAGCCCAAAGGGAGGCTACTTCCACTGAGCCGAGGGGTTCTGTCCTGCCTCACCCCTGCGCTCTGCACAGTGTCTGGAACACAACAGGCTCTCCACAAAGTCGACTGAGCAAACTCATGAAAGAACGAATGAATGAATGAGCATGGAAGAGCTTATCAAATTAACCTGATATTCATCCAAGAAGGACCCAAGCAGGTGGGACACGGGGCTGCCTTCCCTTTAGCCAGGGCCCTCTGTCAATCCACCCTCTGCTCTCTCCAGCCGGGCTCTGCCGTGCCCTCATACACACTGGGTGCCCGAGACCTCAGAGCCCCCTGCCCTGGCCGGCCTACCTCTCCCCTGCTTCAGTCTCCTTGTCTCATCAAAAAACTCTTCTGTTCCCAAAGTAGGCTTACTTTGTGCTAGATAAATGAATGTCAGCTAACGTGAGACGTACACAGCATCCCCTCAACTCTCGGAAGCATGTGTAGCCCTGTGTAAGGAATAATTCTCCAATTCAGAGACAATCAGAGTGGGCTGGGCGGCCTATGGAACAGGGAGGGCCCCATCACCGGGGTGTGTGGAGGAGACCAAATGCCTGCTGAGCAGGTGGGATGCCGGCTGAAATAGGGACATCGCATAAGCTTCCAGAGGGGGGAGATGGAAATAAGGAGCAACTGCTGGCGAGAGCAAGGGCTGCCCTTTTTATTTTTTTAAGAAATCAGAAGGTTGCCAAGGTGTTGGTTAAGCAGATGTTAAGCTCATGGAAAACAGGCCTAAAAATCGAAAACAGGAAACAGCAAGCTGAAATTTGCTGTAATTAACATTGTTTTTGGTCCGAGCCTTGGCTAGCCGTCTCACGCCTTTGAGAACACAGGTATCACCTCCTTTGGGAGTAAGACTCACAGGTTTACGAAACCCAATGTATTTTTCTGTCTTACATCATTTATCCTTTTCTCTAGGTAGGAAAGTGATCAAAATGGACCACTTTCCTTAAGTTTTCAAGAGCTGCTATGAAGGATATAAAAACACCAATATCGATACTACGAATCTCTGTGTTGTAAGTTCATTTAAAGTGCAATAAAGTCTTGATTAACTAAAATACACACATACACACCTACTGTATGGAAAACTGGAGTCGAGGTGTGACCCCACATTTACACCTGTAGGACCTGCTGAGTGTGCTGGGCCCGGGGCTCCCACCTTCCTCCGCTCACCTCAAAAGGCCCAAACTCCTGAGGACCCCGGGTCACAGCCCAGCCCAGCCCAGCCCTGCCCTCTGAGCCCCATGATCAACGTCCAGCTGCCCACAGAGCACTTTCACTTGGAGGTCTCGCAGCATCTCACACTTCACAGGACCAAAAGGGGCCCCGGGGCTTCCCCTCCAAACTGGCTTCTCCAGGGCTCCTCATCTCAGGATTGGCTTTACCACCCACCCCAATGCTCAAGGCAGAAGCTTGGAGAGTGTTCCTGAGGATTTCCCTTCATTTCCCATCAACGAAAGCTATAGGTTCTACCCCTCAAGTCCCCTCAAATGTGTACACACTTCTCTGTTTCCTCCGACACTGCCCAGACCAAGTCATTCTCATGCTTTTGTGCCTGGACTTTTGAAGAGCTGTCTAATTGGCCCCTCAATTCTAACTGTGCTCAGTTCCAAGCTATGCTCTTCACAGCAGCCAGAGAAGTCTTTCAAAAATGCCAATCAGATGTTGGCATTTTCTGGGTTACCAACCTCCAGGGTCTTCCCACTGCATTTACGGTAGATTCCAGACCCTTCCTCAGGGCCCACCAGGCCCTGCAGGATCTGCTTGTTCCTGTGCCACCATCTTCGTCACTTACGACTTCTGGCTACACTGCCTTCCTCTCTGCTCCTCAAACACACCAAGCCTTTTCCACCTCAACGTCTTTGCATGTGCTGTTCCCGTTGCCTGGAACGCTCTTCTCCAAGAGCTTTGCTCAGCCGGCTCCTTCTCAACCTCCAGTTTCCATGTCATGGCCTTGGAGAGATCTTCCCTGACTGTGCTATGGAGAACCCATTATTCTCCCTCGAAGCATCTTCTTTATTTCCTTTACAATCAAGATAATTACAGATGGCTACAAGAGCTATTTGCTTGCTTGGACACTGTCTCCTTTCTCACTGGGTTTAAGTTCCACCGGGGAAGTGCTGTGATGGATCCTGCTCACAAGAGCCGAATGAGTGCCATCTTCCCTTTCAGTGAGGTCACACTGGCGGCTAACGTTGACCATGGCGGGAGGATTTACACCACAGTAATTGGCCAATGCTACAGGTAAGGACTTTCCCCACCCCATCCCAAGAGCCAGAACCGGTTGCCAAACATTTACCAGCAGGACACTGGAAGGGACTATATCTGTCTGTCTCCCCACTTTATCCTCAGCATCTAGAACAATGCCCAGCACACAATAGGTGCTCAACATGCATTTGTGAAAAAAGACAGAAAAAAGTACACAGAGGCATTCACGAGCATCATACACTAACCTGCCAAGGAGTTGAAGTGAACCTGATGCTCAGAGCCTCACGGAGGGAGGGCTGTTAGAGCACTGGGTTTGCCTTCAGAAGCCCTGGTTCTAACCCCAGCATGACTTCTAACTGGTTCACAACATTGGGTCAGTTTCTTCCTCTTCCTATTGGTAAAAGGCACACACTGGACTGGATGCTCATTCTCTAGGTCTGCACATAGGATTGAATGAAGCCCCTTTAGGTACACTGTTACCATTTTCTTTACCCCCAATTCCCGGGTCCCTGCACTACACTACACAACTGCAGGGGGTGCTGTTTACATTGTAGTCGATCGAGTTATGCAGTGCACGGCCTGCAGAGCTGTACGTGGCAGCCCTACCCACTCTGATCCTGGCCACTGGCCTTTCAAAGGGAGCCGAATTGGACATTGAGTCCCTCCCTTTCCTGACATACTAACCAGCTCAAAGAGTTCAGACAGTTTGGTTTTGGTTTTCCAAATCCTAAGATTGTCTCCTGCTTGTCATGCGTGTGTGGATCAAAAGCCTTGTGCATCCCGGGTTAGTCCCAGCCCAGGGAGTGTTGGGGTAAAGCAAGAGCAAGACAAGGCTCAGGATATGCAATTTGTGGCAGGGCTTTCCCTTGGAGGAGAGGAAATAGGACAGTGAGAACCCGGAGAACTGCTGGGCCTGTCTGCCCCTGGTCTTTGAATGTAAACTAAAAAAAGGAATTGTGGGGGCCCTTCCCTTCCAAGCCTGCAGGGCCCGCCCTGCAGTGTACACGCCCACAAAGATCTGAAAAGTTCTCCGGCTGCACAGAGCTCAACAAAGATCCACCAGAACCCAAGTTCAGCTGGATGCCATTGGCTGGGCTTGGTGCGGATGGAGGATACTGGGGAGTGGAGTTCCTTATGGTTTCAAGACTATGCGAAATGTTTACTGCCACTTTCAGGTCTGTAGAAGAGTTAAGGATTCATGATTTCATCTGCTTTTGCTAGGAAATAAAGCCCTGCCTTGTGAAGTGGTGAGCTCCTTGTCACTGGAAGGATACAAGCAGAAGGTGGCCACTTGTCTGGGATGTTCAGGTTCCAAGTTTCCTCCCAAGCAGATACTTATTACTGAGTCCTCTCAAGAGGTCCCTGAGGCCCAGGACCTGTGAATGAGGAGGGGCCCACCATGCATTGGGTCCACCTGGGCTCTAGATGAAGTTGTTTTAAAATAGAGACCCTCTTCTTCCTCATGTTACATGTGGCTTTACAACCAGAGTCGAGGTTCTGGTTCAGGAAATGTTCCCAGAAGCACAGCCTCCAAAAAGCTTTTGGAAAGGTGAAAGTCAAATATTAATTTTAGAAGTGACTGAATGGAAGTCTTAAGAGGGTCCACGGCTCAGTCAAGTTTAGTACTAGAGCCTGAACTTGACCCAGAGGTCCTCGTCCGCAGTCCAAGGCTTTTTCATTACCCCAGGCTTAAAGGGTCCAGTTATCGAGGGAGCAATCCAGCCCCAGGCTGGGGTTTCCACATTGGTAACATCAGGGTTGGCTCAGATTGGTCCCTTTGGGATAAGCCATGGTGGTTTCAGGCAGCCTCTCCTAAAAAAATCAGCAAGGGGTGGCGTAGGTCTAACATTCTATCAGCCGTGAACTCTGCTGTGCACATTAGTCTGTAGTTGTTTTACTGCCCAGCAGGCTGAGCAGAGGCAGGATCTGAAGAGAGAGTGCCGGCTGGCGTGAATTGCCTGAAGCACTGTTGAGATCCTAGGAGGGGGGGTGTAGGAAGTTGTGCAGGATGGTGTGATGCTACACAGAGGAGGAGAAAGTAAGAGGTAAGGAAGCGAACGGTGCCCACCGCATAAGGGGCAAGGCAGCCTTGTGGAGCGTGGGGGTGCTGCTGTAAGATGAGGTCGAGAAGCCCACAGAACTAGGGCTGTCACTTCGGCAGTGGTCCAGGAGGGCTTCCTGGGAGAAGAGACCTTTCTGGAACTGCAAGGGCCCAGAGAAAGCAGCAATATCCTTTCCGCTTGAACCTACATCCACTACAGACATTTATCAGAGAGAGGCTCGGGAGTTTCCTCTTTCACGGGGACAACAGACTTATTTGGCCTGCCCTCCCCAGTGGTTCTTTGCATCCCCACCACATCTCTCTCCATCCCACCTTCCCACCTCCAGCCAGCCCCAGGCTCAGCAAAGCTTTGATCTGGGGCTTTTGGCCTCTGGTTCCACATAAAAGCTCCCTCTACCCTCGTGAGGGAGGCACCCTGGCCAGACCCCTCTTCCCTGGCCCACCCCCATCAGCCATGGGGACCAGTTGAGTGGGGCTGCTGCCAAGCCAAACAACACCGCAGAAACAACAAGCGACGGGATATTACGCGCTGGGAAAGGGGTCTCCTGGGCCTCCCCCTGGGGTGGGCTGAGCACTGGCGAAAGTGGCCACTCCTGTTGCCTGGACATCTGCCATTCTCTAGACTCCTCCCAGTGAACGCCAAGGGGCGTGGTCCTGGAGGGGTTCTGACCACACGCCCAAGGAGAGAGCCCGGGCAACCGAGAAATCAGCTGAAAGGCGTCTCGGCCGTCTCATGAAAACTGCCCCCGTCAAACCTAGCCCTGCCATACTTCAGCTCTGGGGGAGCGGGGACTAGGGAGCGCTGTCCTCCTGAGGCTGCCCAGTGTAACCCGGCGTCCCCCAGGGCGGAGTGGTGAGAAGCGTTTAGATGGGACAAGAGAGAACATTAAAACTTGACTACTCGTGTGTTTATTTAGTGGGTATTAAAAAAATGACAAGCAAATCAAAACTTAGATTCCACAGTGCTTATTGCTCAGGACAAGGTTAAGTAAAAAGACGGAGTTGATTTAAAGTCAATTTAAGGAAAATTATTGCGTGAAAGTCATCAAGGTGATACACAGACATGGCCAAAGTCATGTGGGTGGCAGACGCAAAGCAGGAAAGAAGGTGGGCTTTTGGGACCATCGAACCTGGATTTGAACTCCGGCTCTCTTGTTTAGCGCAGTTGCATGACCTTGGGCAAGTCACATAAGCTCTGGGAACTGCCGTCTCAGAATCGGCCTGGGTTCCAATCCCAGGCTGTGCCTTTACCACCTTGGTGATCCTGGGTCAGTTACGTAACCACCTGCCTTGGTGTCCTCATGTCTAAGGTGGGGGGACAGCAGCACCCCTCCTACAGGATGAGTGAGATGAGTGCTGAGAGCAAAGCCTGACTCCTAGAAGCCCTCAGCGAACGTGAGCAAGGATTACTGTCACTCCTAATGTTTACTGACACCTCGTCCCTGCTGGATATTTTGTTTGCTAATCAGTATCATTTCTAATTTTTCATACTAATCCTACAAAGTAGGTATTATAATTTCCATGGCACATTCTAAAGAGAGGAAGTGACTTGCCCAAGGTGACACACTTAATAAGTGTCAGGGCTGGTATTCAAGTGAGTGGAACACACCCCTAATACGAACCTCGTTGGGCTCAGACTCAATCTCTCCACCTGGACAATGGGTTTCATCCTGTCTCCTAAGCCACCAGGGCAGCTTCTGGTCTGGTGGCTCCCAGGGATTGGGCCATAACCTGGGTCTACCGTTCAGCCTCTGCCATTGCCTCTGGGCACTGCCAGCTCCTTCTTGGGTACTAAATGACACGGCCACGTTGTGCGGTACATGGATGATGTCTGAATCACTACCCTCTTGTGGGGAATGAGGCATTTTAATCTCCTGCCCTCCCGCCCCCTTGTTTCCTGGGAAGTCCCCTTAGATACCCAGGTTTCCACTGGGTATAAACAAGGCCTTTCCCAGTCTCCCTGTGTCCTCTCTAGGTCACGGTAAACAGTGCTGAAGAGATGGGGCCAGCTGGGCCAGCCTGGGCTGCAGCTCTGAATCGATCTGCCCCTTTCAAGACCCTTCTTCCTTCAAGAGCCCCTCTTCCCCCTCAGCTACATTCCTTGTCCTGCCCATCTGCCACTGCCGCCAGCCTCTTCTTCTAGAAAGCAAGCCTCTAATAGCAAACGGCCTCGGAGGTGTCAGGACGGAGCGCATGCCCACCTAGGGAAGTGGCGCCCTAACAAGGGTGATGGGAGAGAGGCTGTGCACGTCCCACAGGGATTAATTAATGGGATTTCAGGCTGGTGCAGCCCGCTGGGGAGATTTTCACTGGCTCACTCATTCATTCCACAACTGTTTACTACTCGCCGACTCTGGCCGCCACTGCTCTGGACCCTGGGATACCTAAGTGAGCACAACATACAGGAGTCCTGCTCTCACGATTACATTCTGTTGGGGGGAGACAGGCAATAAACAAGCAGATAAATAAAATAGGCAATAATGCTGGATAATGGGAAACACCTCCACGAGACCAAAGCAGGGAAGGGTGTTCATGTAGGGGAGTGCATGCAGGGCGAGGCTGAAATTTAAGTAGGGGTGCCAGGAAGGGCCTCCGTGAGAGGGTGATATTGGAGTAACGGCCTGAAGGAAGAAGTCTCATTGGTGAAGAGCATTCCAGGCAGAAGGAACAGCAAGTGCAAAGCCTACAGCGCCCGGTACGTTTGAAGAACATTCCAGAGACTGCATGGGTGGAGCAAGTGGAGGAGGAGTAGAGGATGAGGTCAGAAAGGCAGGGGAGCCAGATCACAGAAGGCTCTTCCTCAGAGACAGAAGGGGAGCCCTGGAGGGCTTGGAGCAGAGGCGGGACATGACATGATCTGACCTACATTCTAGCAGCCTCCCTCTGGCTGGTGGTGGAAGAGCCTCAAGGGGCAGGGCAGACGCAGGGGGCCCAGTCAGGTGGCTGTTGCCAGAAGCCACAGGAGTCTTTCTGGGTGCCCCCCCCCCAGCAGCCCCCAGACCACTGCCTGCCTCCTGGTCCTAGTCTTCTGGGCTGAGCAGAGCAGGGCAAACAGAAGGCAAGCCGGAGCTCTCTCACCAAGGATGGAGTGGGACCAGTGGAACTGACAGGCTGCGGCATGAGGGCAGGGACTAGCTCTAAGATGAGCTAAAACACAGCCAGATCCACACTGACAAGAGAGGAAGGAGCAGGGACAATCTCAGGGACAATTTTGACACGTTCGGGACACTCAGAGGGGCCTCTTGCTGAGCCTGCCAATGTCTGCCCCTGGCTGGCCTCACTGTCAGCAGCAAGCACATTCCACAGCTGACGTTTGGCTTGTGGTCTGGCCTGGCCCTCTCCTTGGTTTTTTCTGCTCTGAAAGGCTTTTAAAATCAGAATCCGGGTTCTCTTTAAGTTTGGGGCATGAATCACCGCTTCTGGGCCTGGAAAGGGGATGGAGGGACCAGAGGCCCTGTGTCGCGGGCACTCCCTCTCACTCAGGCCTCATGCCACTAAGGGGCGTTTATGTGACAGGCTCCTAGTCAAAACATTTCCAGTCGGACTCAATTCCAAGCTCCCAGCCAACATTTCCAGCTGTCTGAGGGCCACCTCCACCTGCCCAAGAGCCCGCAAAGTCGACACGTCCAGAACCCACTCAACTTCACCCTTCTCGAACCTCCCATCTTCTCTCCTCAGGTCAGTGGCGCTGCCCTGTGGCCTCCCAGACCCCTCTCCTTCCCTGGTGACCAGGCCCTGTGCCACTCTGCCTCCCAGCGGTTCACACCTCCTCTTTCATCTCACCACTGTTCCCTCAGGCTCTTGTGTCCTCTCGCCTGGGTCGCTGCATAGCCGTCCTATTGCTCTGGCTCCCAGTTGTTGCCCTGTCACATCCACCTCGCCCCCAGGAGCTTCTTAAAACACAGATTAGAACATGCCACTACCCTCCCTCAAAAGCCTTCAGTGGCTCCCCATCTGCTAGATCCAAATGCCGTAGTTGGCGCTCTGGTCCTCTCTCAATGGCCTCAGTTCCGTTCTTGCAGTTCCCATGGCACCTACTCCAGCATCCTGTCGACCAAACACTGGCCGTTTGCCCAGATAGACTCTCTCTCCTTCCTGCAAACCATCTCTTTCTCAGCAGTCAAATCCCAGAGTCCTTTGTCTGGAGCTCTTATAGCCTTTATTACTTCCTCCCTTATATTATAGTTATTTACCCAAGGGTCTCTCTCCTACTAAACCATAACTTCCTTGAAGGACAGGACTTATCTCTTATCTTTTATCCCCAGAGCACCTAGCACAGGGCCTGGCTCACACTACCTCCTGGGGGTGCAGGTGCAAATAAATTTAAGACAACTATCTTGCCCTTCAATATCTTTCTGTCCACGTGGACAGAGTTCTTACATTCGTTTGACTCATGTTAATTGAGCACCTACTATGTCTGGCACTGTGTGAGAGCTGGGGATGCAGAAATTGATGGAAGATGTGGTCTCTGCTCTCGGTCCAGGGGGGCGAGATGTTCAGGCAGTTGTAATCCTGTGTGGTGGCGAAGTGCAGGGTATCCTGAGGTCACACAAGCGGGGCTCTGAGGTCTGATTGGGGGGTCTGGTAAGGCTTTCAGGGAGAAGTCGTGCCCAAGTGGAGACCTGAAGACTAAGTGGGGGGCAGCCAGGAGAAAGGAGGAGGTAGAATGGGATATAGAGAACAAGATGCATGAAGACCAGAGAGAGCTGGAGTGTTTGAGAAACTGAGATGCTCAGTCACATGGGGTGCTGTAGGATGTGCAGGTGCCCGTGCACGTGGTGCTCCTAGAGGTGAAACCAAGCACAGGCTGGGGCCAGCCATTCGGGGTCTGGTTAGTGCTATTAAAGAGTCTGGACTCAATCTACTGGCAGTGGAGAGTCACTGAGGGTTTCAAGCGGGGGAGTCACTACACAACCCAGTCTGTGTTTTTGCCTCATTTTGGCTGCTATTGAGAGAGGTCTGGATGGGTGGGGGCAAGAGGGACAACGACACCTGAGTTTGGGCTGGAGCCTCAGGGAGGTCCCAGAGCCCTTCTGCTCCCAGGCAGCCTCCTCTCTCTCCCTGATGGAGCATCGCTTTCCCACCCAGCCTGGGCTTCGCTTTGCAGGTCCCCATCCTGAGTCAGGCACTTCCCTCACCTGAACACTCTCGACAGCTTTGGGGGAGCCCAGGATTTCAGGGTCAGAATGACCCTAATGGGCTTCGTCTAACCCCTGCTGGACACCTCCACTCCCCCAGCCCCTGGGCCGGTCCCTCTGTCTGTGGGCAGTTCTGACTGGGATCCTCAGTCAATCAGTGTCCCTGTGGTCCCTCTTTGGCTTTCCTAGGTCTCCAGCTTGGGACCACACAGGGATCAATAGCTTATGGCTTTGTGGGGACACAGACTGGCAGAGTAAGACCTTCCAACTACCACCCCCCACCCTCAAATTCCGGCTTGCGTTCAGCCTCTCAAATTCTGAGTCCAAGTTGCCTCTCCAGCCCCGCCTCGCTCTGAATCCTGTGCAGCTGCAGGCTGGGGAAGCGGGCTGGAAGAATCGAGATTCAGGAGGACTGGTTAGATCTTGGCTTCACCACTGGGGGCTGTGTGACCCTGAGCAAGTCGTTTCCCTTCCCTGGACAGTGCTTTCTCTTCTGCTTGATTGGGGATTGGGGTTAGAGGACTACAGTGACTCTCAGCCCTGGCTGTGCATTAGAATTATTGGGGAGCTTAAAAAATTCCAATACTGGGCTCCACCGTGGGCAGCGATGATGTGTTCTGGGGTAGGGCCTGGGCAGAGGTTTTGTTTTACACCATCGTTCTCTTGTTCACCCAGGCATGGATTTGCTGATCGTCTGCAATTCCATGATAGACCAAGTGGAGAGGCCGAAATGGGCAGGTAACAGAACCTGAGGAGTGACGCTTTCTGTAGAAGTGCTTGCCTGGCGGGACCATGGCAGCACAGATACCTGTGGGGAGGCCAGCGTTGCAAGGTTTGGCTTCGTGCACTCACCAAGGTGGCTACTCCAGAGCCAAGTGTCAAATGTTTGAAGGTCCTCCAGAAAGGTTCTCAAAGAGGTCTTGGGGCTGTAACTGGAGACAGAAGCGTCTTCTGAATTCCATGGCTTAAAAATCATCCCACAGCCCCGGCTGTGTGCCTTTAGGACTGGCCCATGGACAGCCCTGCCCTCTGTGGAGACCAGCACGTTCATGAGCCCTGTAGTCTGTGTAATCTGCACCTCCGGTTCTCACCGAGTTCCTTGAGGCAGAGCCTGTGTCTTATCTAATTTGGAATCCCCAGAACCTGGAGGTTCCTGGGGTTTCGTGGGTGCTCAGGACATGTTGGCCAAATGGACAAGCAACTCAGTTTCTTAATCTGTAAAGTGGCATCATGGTGCCTTCCTTGCCAAATTACAGACCTGCGGGGAGAACCAGGTGAACAAGGCTGCCTTCATGCTTGTGCAGCCTGTGCAGTTGCTTGGGGCCCCACCCTCAGAAGGGCCCCCACTTGGTTTAATGCTCTGCTGTGGCCATCTTGAAATTCTTCATGATTTTTAAACAAGGAGACTTGCATTTTCATTTTGCACTGTGTCCTGCAGATTATGTGCACATGGTCCTGCATGTGTGGTAAGTGGTGTGTATGTTAAACTCAGAGAAGAGCTCTGTCTGCAAATTATTCATGGCACTCTATGATTGCCACCAATCATGGAATATGAGGGGCTGTGAGCTCCAGGGAAAGAGCAATTCCAGTAGAAGGAGAGGAGATGGATAATGCTCTGTGGCCTTCTTCCTGAGAGGAGGAAGGTGCAATGGTCTGAGGGTATGGGGATGAGCCAGGCTGAAAGGGAGGATGGTGGAGATTGGGGACACCCCCAGAGGTCCACAGAGAATGATTTCAATGATCTTGTCCTACCTGCCTAACACAGATGTAGAAAATCTACCATTAGAACATCATTCCTTTGGCTGAAGCATTGCTTACTCCTTAAGTTCCTCTGATGAGAGTAGCAAATTAGGTTCCTAACCTCATCTTTGGCCAGAAGACCTCCTTGAGTTCCCATGTGATCTTGGGAAAATCATGGGAAATCACTCAACCTTTAAGAGCCTCAGTTTCCCCATCTGTCTAATGGACATGCCACCCTTGGCAGGGCCTCTGGCCTCACCTGGCCTATCCTGAATGATGGAATAAACAATGGAGTGCTTTTTGCAGACTGTTGGGAGCTGTACTCACTCGCCTATTTCATGAATTTTCCATGGCCTCTCCTCTTCCTGAGGCCCAGTCCTCCTGATCTGCAAATAAACAGACCCTGGAAATCTGCAGGGTCAGGATTTCTGGCAGTCTGGTCCAGCTGGGCGATGCTGCTAGGGCGAGAAAGCCTTCAGCCCCAGCTGCCGAGGCAGGAACCCCTTCCCTGTGTCATCCTGTTTGGAATCCCAGAGCGCGTTACTGTAGCAACTTGCCTAACTCACCCCACATGCCACGTGGAAAAACCTCTGCCCGCTTTAGAGCGGCATCAGCCAAGCCACAGGCTGGCTTCTTCTGCATTACAGGATGAGGCTGCCCATTGTCCACAAGGGTCGGCGCAGGACGCCTCTGACTGCTGATGGAGTAGTGGGCTGAAGGGCTAGACCATGCCAGGCAGGACCCCCTGCCTCAACTATTCCATCTGCTGGGTGGTCCTGGTGCCTGAAGTTCCACCATTAGCCCCTTACTCCTCTGGCTTAGGGCACAGCCCAGTTAAAATGCGAATTGCTCCGGTAGAACACAGGAAGTTGTCATCACTCATTAGTGCTGTTCAGCATGAAGTAACTCGTTAGGCCTGGAGCTCAGAGCGGGTTTTGATTAGGGGAATGGGAGCCGAGGCAGGGAAGGCGGGAGAGGAATGCCCAGCCTGGACCCTGAGGATGGGCTGGAGAGGAAGCCCTGGGGCAGTCACAGTGGCCCAGAGTATTGGGCACTTGGGGACAGGAGGTGAGCTCCTGTTGGCCCTGAGCAGGGGAGGCAAGTGAGGGAGAGAGGCCCCCACATTACTCGGCACCATGTAAGGACCACGGCTCACTGAGCCAGCATCATAAGCGAGGCGTCACTGTCTGGTTGAGTCTGAAGGAGGGCGATGACGCTCCTGGGCCAGTGCCCCTGTCAGGATGGCCATTTGTGCACTGACCTCATTTTCCCTGATGACAACTCCTTCAGCAAGGGCATCTTATTCTCTTTCTATGCCCTCTGGGCCCATTTCCTGAAGAGATATCATGCAGGGATTAAGAGCAGCAGCTTTGGGGTCAGACAAATCCCAATTCTGCCTCTTACTCTATCGGCATGACCTTAGACGAGCCATTTCTCACATCTTAGACGAGACGTAAGAAAGTGCTTGACACAGTGCCTGGCATCAGTCAAATAATCCATGATGGGAAGGGTAAACACTGCTGCTGGTACTGGAGGGCTGAGTGAGTGGCAGACGCTGCTCTAAGCACTTGATATAAATGAGCCACTGATAGATCGTCTAACATACATCAGCACGTGCGGTCGTTATTCTCCCCATTTTACGAGGACAATGAGGCCCAGAGGGGCTTATCCTGGATCCACCCACGTGGACAGCTGGGTTTCCAGGCCGTGCATGCGATGATGCTTATTGCTGCTCAGTAAGCGTGAGGGTGAAGGATGAAATGAGGGACAGAGGCAGCGAGGGGTTTTGACCACACTGACCTTTTCCTCCAGGTGGGATTTTATTTCCTTGTGACTCAGAGCATAAGTACACAGTATGCAAACCATTCATGGAATTTGGGGGGAGCTTATTTATTTTTGGTTTACAAGATGACCAACTCCAGTCTCTCTCTTCCCCTTTTCCCCTCACTGGTAACAAACTTCTGGGCTTTCAACTAAGAATTCAGCTAGGATTTACATCATGGAGGTTGGGGACGGTCCCCACCTGGACCGTAGCTTTCTAAGCAAGCACTCAGTACTGAGGGTGCCTGGGAGTCTTTGGAGCTCCCAATTATTTGGGTGAAAATAGTTTCAAATGGCTATGAATCCTTGATGGAGCC
Source organism: Equus quagga (assembly GCF_021613505.1). Lineage (NCBI taxonomy): Eukaryota > Metazoa > Chordata > Mammalia > Perissodactyla > Equidae > Equus > Equus quagga. The sequence continues at coordinate 7,760,978 of NW_025796915.1, read as the reverse complement.
CACGGTCTGGTGGTGGTGGGGTAGAGGCAGAGATACCAAAATGGCAGAGAGATCATTTTTGAACTGTGTTAGTGCATGTTTAAAGCTTATTTTATAGCTGGGCTGCCTGAGTCGGCCAAAGGCCATCGCTGCCTGGGGGGCATTATGATGGATCCTTTCTCTTTGCAATTGCAGTAGAACAATGTTCAACTTTGACTCACAAAGTAAGATCTTGAAACTATAGTGAGACAATAATCTCCGAAGTCAGGCCTATGGAGAGAAAAGAGGGCTTTTTGAATTCTCCAAACTCCCTTCTATACAGCAAGAGCCAAGCCAGACCAGCTCAGAACACAGTTTTGTCCTAGGTGACAGGGGAGAGCATGAAAGGGAAGTTCCCTGCTGCTGGAGGAAGCTCCCTCTCCTGGAGGGAGAGAAAGAGGCTCCCAGAGGGCAAAACGAAGGCGAGCAGCTGTCTGAGTTCCCCAAGGGCCCACAGCCCTGCGTGGGTGGGCTGAGAACAATGAGAATGGCAAGGAGGTAGACATCCCATCTGCAGGGGTTCACTGTTGGGTAGAGATCGGCATGGTGAACAAGTAGAAAGAAGGTGATATTCCACTCCCATCTCTTTAGGGCCCCCAGGGCCTGTGTGTGGAAGGGTCCAGAAGCTCCTCAGCTGATGGTAGCTGAGAGACTTGGCTGACAAGTTCCCAGGAGGATGGGCAGTTGGGGAGGCAAGGTGACAAACTTCGTCTCTCTCCCTGCTCTTCCAAAGCTGGAGAGCAGGGCTGGGATCTTAGTCTTTGTGCATCTGTGGTGCCTAGAACCGTGCTTCTGCCACACACGGTTTTCCTGTGGCATAGGAGCCCCACCCGCCAGGACACACAAGTGCCACGCTGAGTCGTCTGGTTTCTCTCCTCTCCAACACCCCAAAACACTCACACTCAGACCATATTGACTTTAAGGCAGCCTCTATAGCAAAAACTCCCTGAGTTCCCATTATGATCCAGACTTTGGGCGAGGCCTTTCGGGGCAGGGGCAAGGAAAGCTTAGGTTTATTTAGAGCCTTGGCATTTCTGTCTCCTCTGAGCCTCCAGAACCCCAGCACTTCTTCTAGACTTCTCTTATGGACCTGAGTTTGGAAGTTACATCTCTGTGCATCCTTAGACCCCTTACTGAATGGTCAGTACCTTGTGCACTGATAATGTGATGATAAGAAAGATAACTTCCTTGAGTGCTTAATATGTGCCTGGAACTTTCCAGCACTTTATAGACATTTGCTCATTAATCTTTGGGTAACTCTATAGGTTCTATTATGATCATCCCCATTTTACAGGTAAGAAAACTAAGGCACAGAGCAGGGGTTTTTTTTTGTTTTTTGTTTTTTTTGCTGAGGAAGATTGGCCCTGAGCTAACATCCATGCCCATCTTCCTCTACCTTATATGTGGGATGCCTGCCACAGCATGGCTTGATGAGCAGTACCATGTCCGCATCCAGCATCCGAACTGACGAACCCAGGGCTGCCAAAGCCGAATGTGTGCACTTAACCGCTGTGCCACCGGGCAGGCCCTGGCACAGAGCAGTTTAGTAACTTGCCGAGGGCATAGAGTCCTCGCTGGCGGAGCCCAGACCCATTCCAGGCTGAGACCCCAGGGCCTTCACTCCCATGCTGTCTGATCTCCTTGTGTGTCTTTCTGGGGATGGCAGATAACAGGTGCTCAGTAAAGACTGGCTTTTTAAAGAGCCATTACCCCATCAACCCTTATACAGATGTGTTTAACAGGAAAGTCCTGATCCATGGATCTGCTCTCTCTGAATGTCAGCTATCACTTTGGACTTGTCTACTTTTTTTCTGGCTTTCTTGATAGTTTACCCACCCCATCATCTTGCCCAGCTTGTAGCAGAAGCTCTGGAAAGATGGAGGCTCTGAACTCACAATGGCCTCAATGGGGACTCACTCCCAGCTTGGCCTGTGACAGGTCCCCTGCGCAGCCAAACTGTGCCGTCACCAGTAGGAAAACTTCCTGGTAGTCCTCACATTGAATGCACGTGATGCACACATGAGAGATCAACATCAACCCTGCTCTGGAGCCAAGGGAATAGACTCAACGACCCCTGAGACCCTTCCAATCTTCAGAGTTCAGACTGACGGGAGTCACCTTTGTGGTTTAAAAATATTTGCCTTTCTGAGTTTTAACTAGTCTCAGGAAATAACACTCTGACATATGAACAGTCCTACTTTAAGCTCTGTCCTCATTCTACACACTTCTGCAAGGCCCGGTTCAAATGATATCTCCTCCTCCAGGAAGCCCCCTTTGCTTATCCAAGTGGAACTGCACTTCTCTTGTTTGAACAGCAGCCCTTAGCTTCTCTGTGCTGTTCCCTCCCTAGGGCCTCTGTTTAGCTTTCCCTAGTCTTGCCTTGTTCTCAGCTCCAGGCAGGGCCGGGTTTGCACACGTGCTTGAGCCCCACCCCCAGCTCCGTGCAAACAGATGTTGTTCCAACATTGATTGATATGTTTAATGAATCCCATATTTCAAGAACCCAAACTGACCAGACATAACTCAGGGATGGTTTTCTCCATATAAAGGGAGCTGTGAGTCACAAATCCTGTCCCTGTCCTTCACCCCACTCCCCTACTTCCCCCCCACCTCTGCTTAAGTGACAACAATATTAACAATCATTGCTCCAGTCCTACTGTGCACCCAGCTCTGTGTTAAGGACTTTTCTTACGGTGCCTCACTTAATCATCCAGACAGCTTTATGAACTCAGAACTTCTCCCTCCATTCCACAGAGGAGGAGACACCTTGGAGAGATCGCATAACCTGCCCAAGGTTGTGCAGCTAGTGGGCAGCAGAGCCAGAACTGGAAGCCGGGTCTGATTCCAAAGACGTTGCTCTTAGCTTCCTGAGGTCCAGACTCTCTCTAGCCCCTCAGGCAGCCACTCCATCTCCGGGTCTGACGGGATGGTTCCACCCCTCTGGAGTCACACAGGGGTGCATTCCCTTTTCCTTTGGCTGGATCTCCTGTGATTTAAAGATAGTTCCTGTAGTTGTTTCCCCTCCTGTCTAAATGACCTAGAATGGCCTTTGGCCCTTCCTGTAGCTGGGTTCTAGATGTATGCCCGCCTGGTGCAGCTCTTCCCCTGCCCTCCTCAAACCCCCTCACCCCGACGGTTTCATACCTCAACGTTGGTTGTAAACTGTGACTCTAGGATCTGAACTGAAGCCCACCAGCCAGAGGCCCTTTCAACTGCAGACCCTCTCAGAAGCTCCTTTATAGACTGACACGGGGTGCACTTGTTGCCGTGGTACTTTGGACCTGGGTGAGGAGCGCAGGCTACGGGGTCTCCACTAAGGGTGCTTCTCCCACTGCCACCACATCTCACCCCTGCTCCCCGCCCCAGCCCCAGCCTGGAGCCCACGCAGAAGGCCCGGCGGTTAATCCCTTAGGTGGCCCCCGCTGGTCCCCACCGGAGCACTCAGCTGCTCCGAGGAGGGTCCCCGAAAGCTCTCGGGCCTTTAGAACAGCGCTGCTGGCCGCCGCCCCTATGTGGAGGGTCGGGCCGGGGCGCCGGGTGTGGGGAAGCCCGGTCCAGGTGCCCCAGTGCGGAGAGTCCAGGGCTGCCCTCTCATTCCCGGGCGCGTGCCTGGCCAGCCCGAGGTCCCCGCTGCGCCCCGGCACCTGGAGTGCATTAGGCGGCGGCGCGCGCGTCTCGGCGACAGTGGCTTCCCCCGGATTACCGAATCATTGCATAATTGAGCGCGGGCTGGGGGGCGATGCCCCGTCCCTACCCCGAGCGTCAGGTAACGTTTTCGGGGGCCCTGGGCTGCAGAGCTGCACCCCGCTGCCTTTGGCCGGTCCGGGGACTGCTCGCCACCGCCGAGGAGCCGACTGCCCTGGGGGTTCCCTCTGTCCCCCGCCGGAGGGACTCCGGGCGGCTTTCGACTCCGGGGTCTGCCCCAGCCTTCTAGGGCCGCTGCGCCTGGCTCTCCACGCTTCAGGATGCTCTCTCCGCGCCAGGCGGGAGGGCAGCCGAGCGGGGCTGGCTCTGCGCGTCTCTCCCCGTCCCGGCGGTGCGGCAACCCCGGCGTGGCCCTTGGAGGTGGCCAGGCTGTCCAGTGGGGCCACCCGCCCTCGGCGCTTTTCAACTCGAACCTCTTCAACTTTTCCCAAACACACCGAAGTCCCAGCTCCAAGGCGCCTCCGCGCGTCTCCCTCTTTTCCTGAACTTGGCGGAGCCGCTGGACTGCAGCCAGTTCCCGGGAACCCACGTCCCCGAGAGCAGCCAAGGTCCGACTCTGGGCCGCGCAACGCGTCCCTCTCCTGGCAGCTGGGTCCGAGGCCCCGGCGTGCCAAGGCGGGGGGGCGGGGGCTCCCAAGGGCAAGGGGAAGCAAGAGGGGCACGTACCTGGCCACAGGCTGAGCGTCCAGGCCACCAAGAGGCCCCTGGGCAGGTCCATGGCGCGCGGCGCGGCGGCGGGTGCCCGGTGCGGAGCGGCGTCGGGGGCGGCGAGCCAGAGCGGCAGCCTCCTCGGCGCGGCGCCTCGAGCCTGCAGTGCGCGCGGGCGCCCGGCTCCCTGACAGCGCGCTCCTTCGGAGGAAGTGGGAGGGCCGCGCGGCGGGGAGGGGCGCCGGACGCCACCCGCTCTGGCTCCGGTCCCGTCTCGGCCCCTCTGCCACCTGGGCAGGCGGCAGGCTGCGGCCTCGACGCCGTCTCCAAATCTCTCCTTCTGCCTCCACCTCACCTCTGCCTTAGGAGAAAACCCCAGAACCGCTCCTGGGAACCCCGTCCCCCGCGCAGCACCTCCCTTTACCCCACCACCACCAAGTTCAGTCTGTTCAGGAAAAGTGGTTTATATGCCATTTCCCAGAGGAAAGAGCCTCGCAAAGCTGAAGGGGTGACCCGGGGACAGCGGCTGTGACTCAGGTCTCCCTTGGCCGAGTGGAGTGGATGTCCCTCCAACGTCCATTCTGAGACATGCCCCTGCCCCCCCCCCCCCCCCCCCCCCCCCCCCCCCCCCCCCCC